>NC_051323.1:16261906-16562920 GCF_015220235.1 Choloepus didactylus | reverse complement strand
AGCAGAGATATCTGAGAGTAAATTCAAAGAGAGTACAATCCTCTCCTATGTTGCAATGCCCGGATTTATCTCCCCAAATCTTTCGTGAAATATGCCTCACCCAACAACTGCACATTAATGGGGCTTTGAGGAAAGGAAGGAGGAGGAATGGTTTCCAGAGTGGAGCCCAGTGGGCTGGCCTGAAATGTAAGGCACAGAAGTTCCCACCAGTGGGATAGGTTCTTAACTTGGATGGGGATAGGATATGGTGGTGGTGGTGGGTGGATAGGGAGGCCTTGCTTAAGGAAGCAGGGAGACAGAGAGGGAGTTTCTGACTCTGTACTGTGTTCCTGGCTCAATCTTCCCAATCTGCCAGAATGCCAGTTCCAGAAAGAACAGGGATGCCTGTTCTAGAAAGAAGTCCCAGCCAGCCATTGGGCCCTGAGGTCAGAGTCTTGAGCAGACAATCGCCACTAGGTGGCGCCAAACCGCAACCGCGTCTGGACCAATCACTATTGCAATTAGATTCCTGGTAGTTCAGTCACCCAGCAATGAGGCGGCCTGCATTTTACGGGCTTGCACTCTTTGCACACCGATCTCCCCCTCCCACACCCCTACTTACAAGCCCTTGACAGTGTCATGGTGCCGTTCTCCAGTAGGTGTTTTGGTGCAGCTTTTTCTATGCATGTTGCAAGCTCCTTGGAATATGACAACCCTGTTGGAGAACAAGACTGCGTTCTATCTGCTGTGTTTGCGCCATCAGCGGGGCACTGACAAAGGCTTTGCTGATCAGACTCACTCACCCTCAACTCCTTTAAATGCTTGCTAACTTTGCTGTGTTACGCTCTGCTTGCGGTTGGGCTGGCTGACCCGCGCTGCAGAGGGGCCTTCCGCCCTGGGTGGGAACCAAGGGCAGATCTGCCTCTGCCGCTGCAGCCGGTGTTGACGCCGAGCTGAGGAGGGCTCGGATACAGACAGCAGAACCGAAGCTTGACCTCTGATCGGTCTCTCAAGCGGTTAAAATATGGTTATTCTTGGTGAGACATTGTTTAGAAACTGCTTCAATCGGTGCCAACTGATCTAAGTAAACATTTCCTGAAATAAGTCTCTTGCCTCATGAATGGGTGTGTTGGTTGGTATTTTACACGCCCTCTAGTCCCCGGGTTTGTGAAGTACACGAAAAATAATCAAAACAGTCCTAGTCACAGTATAACCACCTGGGCCCCCAAGTCTGGACTCCCGATGCCAAGTGTGACTCTCTTAATGTGCCGGGAAAGTATTTCCTCTCTGCAGGGTAAATCTTAGCCCAACACCCTCTGAAATCTTTTCTTCTGATGAAATCTGATGAATCAAGTGTGGGACAATGTAAATACCATGGGCTTGTAGAAGATGTAGAAATTTTACGTGTTCTATGTGCAGCAGTTTCATTGGAAAGGTGTTTCTGGAAAGTGGATTCAACGTCAGCTCATTACCTCTGGGACTTCAGGTTAAGAGACAGATATCACTAACCTCATTTTAAATTGAAAAATTACGGTACAGGGAAGGTAATTGCCTTGTTCAAGTCCCTCAGGGTTGAAATGAGAGTTAAAAAAACCAGATTTGTCCTTTTCTCATTTCAACCCTTTGCATTTCTTTCTCTTTCTGCTCAGTTGAGCTAAGAAAGAAGAATGGAAAAATGTCACTCAGAGCAGGGAACCCACAGTTTTCATCAATGAACAAATACATCAAGCAAAGAAATAATCTGCTGGCTCAATAATGGCAGGTAATTTATTGGAAAATAACATGGCTTAAACAATTAGACCCATAATTCAATTCAGTCTAGATGGGTGCCTTGGAAGGTGACCAACTCTTAGATTCCAGTTCGTCTGGATTCATTCTTGTATTTGCACAGCCTCTTCCTGTCTTGGACCCTTGGCTGAAATATGTGGGAAAGACAAACACCCTACTTTTGGTTCCTTAGCCAAGAGTTTCTCAGCATAGACAATAGACCATTACACAGTGAGCCCCACAGGCTGCTAGCTTATAGTTTCCATTAACAAATTGAGCAACACAATCCATTTGTCTCACAAGAAACTATCAAGGAGACCACATTAATCAGTTTGAAGTCCTCTGTGATTTCTGTGTGAGAGGATACGCATTTTTAACATGGGAATGTTGACAGATTTTCCCACCTCCCCAGGCTGGCCAAGGAGAATCCAGTAATTTCTGGACCATCTTTTATGCAATGTCCTCTGATCTATACAATAAAGGAAGACTCACTCCCTGCACCCTAGCAGGGGAAGAGAGTAACAGTGGGACGTAAGCAAAGACAGGAAATTTCTCGTACGTATTGCTGTGAACAATTGTCTGGAGCACCTTTTAATTGTACTACTTTATTACTTTGCCTATTTAAACTAGGCTCTCTGAACTTGGCTCTGCCTTGACACTGAACCAAGCAGATTTAGACTTTGTAAGGTTACACGTATACTATAAGCAAAGTTTCCTGTTCAGGTTTGGGGCCAGCCCTGTGTTGAGGGGGCATCTTCAGCTTTAGGTGAAGAAATTGTGAAGGAAGGGGCTGCAGAGTTGCTGCCGGGCCCCATTCAGCCCCCCAATTTTTAATGAACACTTACTTTGTGCTACTTGGTGGGGGATATGGAGGTGAAAAAAAAGACATAGTCCTTGTCTTTGAGATGCTTAAAGTAGAAGGGAAAGACAGCAAATAGACAAATCTGCCAGTAAACTGATATCAATATATAAAAAATGAAATGACTGATTGTGCTAAGGGGTGGTGACAGGGAATGCCAGGGGCTCCTATCTCAAGGACCCTGTGAGGCGGTGGTGTTTCAGCAGAGACCTGAAGGATGAGGAAGTCATGAGTGGCTGCAGCAGGTGCATTGGAGGACCCCAGAGAAGGCCTTTGGGGAAGGAGCGTGGGGTGGAGGGGGTGAGGGGCATGCGGTGTGGGCTGGGGCCACATCACTGGGTTCCTGCAGGGCAATCTGGGACCAGAGGGTACAGCTCAGACAGAGACTGCCAGGAAAATCCAGGGTGCATTTTGGGGACAGAATTAGCAGGACTTGCAGATGGGAGTGGGTGTGGATGGTGACAGATAGAGGGAAGTGGAGAGCCCTTCCAGCCGCAGCACATTTTTCATTCTTAGGAAGGAAAGGGGCTTCGGGGAGATGGCAACCTGGTTAAAATGATATTCCAACATGGTCACAATCCTGGTTAAAAGGGGGCCCAGTTTGAATATGGTGCAGGGAGTGCAGATGTGCCTTTTACTTAGCAACTAAATAATCTCTGTTATAATGCCGCTGCTACTGGTGGTCTCTAAATTCTGTAATAATAATGATGATGATGATGATAATGATGATGATGAAATTAATCAGAAGAAGAACAACCATGCCAATAGCTAACACTGATACTGTTTAAATGCTTTACATAGGGGACCTCATTCATTTATCCCAACAGCAATCTCTGTTTTATACCCGATGAAACTCAGACCCAGATTGCAAAATCCTCTTTAGCAGCAGCTCAACACAATCCCAGGAACCATTCACAGAGAACCATTATGTAAACAGCATCCTTGGGTCTGTACAATGCAGCTGACCTTGACAGAGAGTTTAAGCACTTGCCTAAAAATTCTCTGTTGTAGAGAATAGCATTATCTGATTGGAAAGGACCATAGGAGGATATGTGAGGGATGGCATAGGTATGATGCACATATGCATTTTATGACATATATATTTATTAATATAGAGCATTTAAGAATAGACTTTTTACTGTAGAATAATTCTAGATTTACAGACAAATGGTAAAATACTAGAGAGTTCCACTTATTCCAAGCCAGTTTCCTCTATTACTATCTCACATATTCTAAATTTGTCACAATGAATGAACCAATATTTAGACAGTATTATAAACGAAAATCTGTAGCTAATTCAGAGTTCCTTAGTTTTTACCTAATGTCTTTTTCTGCTCCAGGCTCTCAATCAGGATACCACATTATATTCAGTCATCAGGTATTTGTAAGCTCTTGACTATGATAGTTTTTCAGACTTTCCTTGTTTTTGAAGATGTTGGCAGTTTTAAGGAGTCCTCGTCAGGTATTTTGCAGAATTCACCTCAATTAGAATTTGTCTGATGTTTCCCCCATGATTAGCTTGGGAAAATGCGTTTGGGGGAGGAATAACACAGGGGTCAGTGCCATTTTCGTTACATAAAGGGTACATGCCATTGGCATGATGGATTTTTGTCGATCTTGACCTTGATCATCTGGTTGAAGAAGTCTCTGTCAGATTTCTCCAATGGCCCTACTTTCCCCCTCCCTAGGAGTTACTTTTTCCCCCTTTTTCTCTACTGTCATCTTTGGCAGGAGGTCATACATAAGGCCTCCCTTCCTTGGGGACAGATTATAAATTATTTGGAATTCTTCTGCAGGGGAGGTTTGTCTCTCCACCTTTATTTATTCATCTATTCATTTATATTAGAATGGGCTCATGGATATTTATTTTATATTTTGGGTTATAATCCAATACTACTCATTTGTCTTGGTGCTCAGATTTTTCCAGCTTTGGCCATTGGGAGCTCTTTCAGTTTGTTCCTGTGTCCCTAGGACATATGCCCAACATTGTGTGTTTTTTGAGCACTTTTCTTACTTTGTGGCAGTACAAGGTGCTCCAGGCTTATCATGCCTATTTCCTGCCCCAGTCCTACAGTCAGCCATTTCTCCAAGGTGTTCTGGTCCCTTTTACTGGAGAATGGTGTTAGAAAGCAAGACCTGGGTGCCTGGTGATAAAGAGCTTTTTATTTTTTTAATTTTTAACCTTTCCAAGTGCAATTATATTTATGCCATTTTTACCCACATGTACTCTACAGGGTGAGTAATAAAATCAATCCTACTTTACATAAGAAGAAACTAAGGGACTGTCCTCCAAATATCATGCAGCAGACCTGGAACTAGACACTAAGTCTCCCGACCCCAAGCTTCAAGCTTTCTCCAACCACCCTTTTATTTGCTCCACCATGTTGCTCCTCTATGTCTCTGGTTAAGTTCCATGGCTTCAAGAATTCCAACTCATGTAATTCTTGCAACAACCAGAGGAGATATATACAGCTATTAGCTTTATTCCCACTTTGCAGATGAGGAAGCCGAGACACAGAAAGCTAAGTAACTTAGGCGATTGCACATCTGGTGAGCAGTGGAGGTAGGACAGGACTCAGGTCCTTGGATTCTACGGGCTCTAGGCTTTAACCCTATGCTGCAGGGGTTAGCAACATGCAGCCCTCAGGCCTCATCAGCTGATGACCTGCTTTTGTAGATTCATGAGTTAAGAATGTTTTTACATTTTAAGTGGTTGAAAAAATATCAAAAGAAGAATAGTATTCCATAACATGTAAAATTTATCTGAAATTCAGATTTCAGTGTCCAAAGATTTATTGGAGCACAGCCATGCCCGCTGATTTAGGTATCGTCTCTGGCTGCTTTCACACACCAATGGCAGAGTTGAGTAGTTGCAACAAGACTGTATGACCTGCAAAACCTAAAATATTTGTAATCTTACCCTTCATGGAAAAATTTGCTGACTGCTGCTTCATTGTATTGCTTCAGGTCCTGGAAAGGGAAGACGCTGAGTTACAACCTCAACTGAGGACTCAGCACGAGCTGGGCAAGTTCCCACCAGCACTGTGCCTTATCCAGTTTTAGTTTGTGCGACTGAGATACTCTCTCTTCTTCTTGCAATAACCCATATCCTATCCCTCTTCCAGGTCCATCTTCTGCTGCTGGGAGCTTCTCTGGAGCAGTCTGGTCTTCACAATACCTCTGGCTCCTCTGAACTCTCCGAACACATAGATTTATTTAGGTTTTGATTACTTGGTGCTTTGTATAGTTCTCCATTGCATGCACATTAGCTTTGTCTCCCAGATTATACACAAAGCCCCTTAAAACAGTGCTGTGGATATCTTTTTTCTCCACTCCTTACGTTATCAACCACAGATGGATAAGTTTTCCAAACGTCCATCTCTGATGATTGATAGATGACCTTCTTGTTTAGATATCCAATTGCTTAACAAATTAAGCACAAACTCCTTAGTGTGACATTCTTGTTTTTTTACTTTTTATTATTGTAACATATATACAACTCGAAATTTTTAAGCACTTGCAAATGTATGATTCAGTGGTGCTAAATACACTCACAATGTTGTGCTACCATCACCACCATCCATTACCTAGAATTTTCATCACCCCAAACAGAAACGTGACACTCATGAAGAATAACTCCTAATTTTCCCCCTCCTGTGGACCCCCACACCAGCCCCTGGTAAACTGTAATCTATTTTCTGTCTCTGTGAATTCCCTCATTCTAGATATTTCATAGAAGTGAAATTATACAATATTTGTCCTTTTGTGCCTGTATTATTTCAATCAACATGATTGAGGTTCATCCATGTTGTAGCATATATTGGAATTTCTTTTTAAGGCTGAATAATGTTCATTGTGTGCACATACCACCTTTTGTGTATCCATTCATCGGTTGATGGACACATGCGTTGCTTCTACTTTTTGTCTATAATGAATAATTCTGCTATGGACATTAGTGTAAAATATCTGTTTGAGTCTCTGTTTTCAATTTTAGGGGGTATATACCTAGAAGTGGGAATGCCGGGTCATATGGTAATTCTATTATCAACTTTTTGAGAAATTGCCAAACTGTTTTCCACAGTGGTGGCACCATTTTACATCCCCACCAACAAAATACGAGAGTCCCTATTTCTCAGTATCCTCACTAACACTTGTTCTTTTCTTTTCTTTTCTTTTTTTTTTTTAATAATAGTTATTCTTGTGCTTGTTGGCCATTTGTATATCTTCTTTGGAGAAAGGGCTATTCAAGTCCTTTGCTAATTTTTAAATTGGGTTGTTTGTCTTTTTGCTGTTGAGTTGTAGCAGTTCTTTATATATTCTAGAAATTGCTATCTTTATCAGAGACATCATTTGCAACTATTTTCTCTCATTCTGTATATTGTCTTTACACTTTCTTGATAATGTCCTTTGACATTAAAAAGATTTAATGTTGATGAAGTCCATTTTATCTGTTTTTCGTTGGTTGCTCATGTTTTTGGCATCAAATCTAAGAATCACTGCCAAATCCAAGGTCATGAAGGTCTTCCCTTATGTTTTATTCTAAGAGTTGTCTGGTTTTAGCTCTTACATTTAGGTCCTTGATCCATTTTGAGAATCTTTTTTTGGGAATATGCTATGAGGTAGGGGTCCAACTTCTTTCTTTGCAAGTGGATACCCAGTTTCCCAGCACCATTGGTTGAAGAGACCATTCTCCCATTTAACGTACTTGGCACCTGTGTCGAAAATCAGTTCACCATAGACGTGTGGGCCATTTCTGGACTCTCGATTCTAGTCCATTGATCTGGATGTCTGTCTTTGAGCTAGTTCCACACTGTTTTGATTACTATGGCTTTGCAGTAAGGAGGAAAGAAAAATTGATTTGAGCCACCTGCCATGCCAAGTGATGCAGAGTGTGATAAGAGATTTGAGGAGACCGGCCACAGTAGGGCAGCTGATGGCCTTCGTAAGAGAAGTAATAAAAGATTGCTGAGTAATGTGACTCAACATTGCCATGGTTTCCTGACTTCCTCCAGCTTTCCTTTGAAATCCAGGTGTCAGAGGGCAGACAACATTTCTAGGAAAGCCAAAGTTGGGTATGGGCCATGGAGTGCATGGAAAGCCTTGGGAACAATGGATTTAGGGTGCTGGTGAACACATTTGTTGAGCTACCCTTGAATTAGCACCAATTGCAGTCTGGGAGCTTATCATGCTATTCCTCTATTTAACATCCATACCAATTCTATAAAATGGGGTTTTATCACCTCTAGTTTTCAATTAAACATTGAGGTTCAAAGGATTTCCTTTCCTGATATTCACTGAACTAGCATGTGACAGGAGCTGGGGTCTAACACAGATCTTTATTTCTTTTTCCTTGAAGGGTCTAGAGACTTTCCAGCACCCTCATTTCTGTCAAATCATAAGACCCCATTTGTGCCAGCCCGTCTGCCTTGCCCAGCTGCCCAGGTGACGCTCGTGTTCTGCTGAATTTGTCTGTGCAAAGCAGAGTCCTGAAGGCACCAGTTTCCACTGGGGGAGCAGTGGGCAGATGGATGGAGCAGCCACTCCTTGCTTTCCCCTCTCTCCAGTCCCAGAAAACCAGGAGTGGGAAGTGGATCGGTGTTCTGGTTTGCTAATGCTGCCATTGTGCAAAATACCAGAAATGGATGGGATTTTATAAACGGGGTTTATTTGGTTACAAAGTTAGAATTCTACAGCCACAAAAGTGTCCAAATTAAAGTATCAACATGAGTATACCTTCACTGAAGAAAGGCCATTGGGATCCAGAAAACCTCTGTTAGCTCGGAAGGCACGTGGCTGGCATCTGCTTGCTCCCAGGTTGTGTTTCAAAATGGCTTTCTCCCAGGGTTTTTGTCTCTAGGTGTCTGGGGGTATTCTCTTAGTTTCTCCCAGGCAAACTCTGGAGTAGCAAAAGTGTACTTTCAATGGCTGTCTCCAAAATGTCTCTTTCGGTTGTTCTGAGGTCCTTCTGTTTGTGAGCTCTTTTATAGGGCTCCAGTGATTAAATTAAGACCCACCCTGAATGGGCAAGGACCATATCTCCATGGAAATAATCCAATCAAATGGTTTGCTCACAGTTGATTCAGTCACATCTCCATGGAAACACTCAATCAAAGGATTCCAACCTAATCAACACTAATATGTCTGCCCTGCACAAGATTGCATCAAAGAACATGGCATTTTGGGAGACATAATACATCCAAACCAGCACAATTGGGGATGGTCCAACCGCTAGCCCCTGCTCTTCTTCATCGTGACTCTCCAGCAAGACACTGGTTCACTCAGAGCCTCTCTGACCACAGTCCTCTGGCTAAAATCCATTTGGTGCCATCCTGACAATAACAACAAAAAAGTATATTTAAAATTAGGAGAGAAGCTCTCTTCCTTAGTCTGGAAGGAGAAAGGAGGAGAAAGACAAGAGATTTTCCAACCTCTCTTTGGCAATTGTTCTCAAACTGAATGCATACAAAAGTCTCCACTGGTACTCTTTCAAAATAGATTCCCGGGTCCTACCCCAGAGATTCTGAATATATAGTTCTGAGGTGGGGCCTGGGAATATGAGTTTTAACAAGTGGTCCCCATCCACATGTGAGGAAAGCAGTGCTCTGAGGGGCAACCTAAGTTCACCGGTTTATACAGTTTATGTCCTAATGGTGTCTAGTCAGGGCAGCTGACCAAATTCCTCCTTAGAGACAAATTCACTCTTGACCTTTCTTGTGGTTGGAAAGAAAATGGGTGTCCATGGCATATAGGGGTGCCTCTGGGGAGGGCTGGCTTGTTGGCTGCCAAGAGATGGCTCTGAAGGGCGTTGCCCCAGATGAATTCACTCCAGCCCAGGGGATGGTTCTAGTCTTGTAGTCCCAGCATGCAGAGCCCCTGAGGAATGGGCATGTTAATGTGCTCACTAGGGTCTGATTTGTGAAGCACTTTGAAAGAGAGACAGAAGAACGCTTAAGCAAACTGGATGTTGGTGTTGGCCAAGTCAATAGGCTACAGGCACCTAACCAGATTCAGCACAAGGAGACTCGGTTGGCCAATTCCAGTGCTTTCTGGTGTCAGCCTGTGAGAGCCTGGAAGCCGGTGCACCCCCGACCACAGTGAGCCTCTCTCTGTCAGGAGGATGCATAGGCCTGTCCATTCGGTGCCTCGCATGTACCAGTGTCCTGAAATTGGTGTAGAGGGGCGACGCCAACTTCAGGACTTCGTAGCACGTAACACCCGTGGTTTTCAGACTTCTGCATTTCATGGAAAAATTTTTAAACAAAATTTAGGGACTGACAGTTTTAAAATTTTTAGACAAAATTTAGGAACTGCCAAGAGAGGATATTAAAAAAACTAAGTTAAGCTAAACTAAAAGCTAAATTAATGTAACCTAAATTGAGCTATAGACCACTGCCATCACTGCCTTCAGTAAAGTATGTTTTAACCCCAGAAAAGAAGGGCATAATCTTAGCACAAAAAGCAGACCTTTAAATGAACAAACAACAACAACAACAACAACCCAAAACAACAACGACTAAAACCAAAGCCCTCACTATGTGAAACGAGAAAAACCTCATTCCTCAAGGGTATATAGACTGGGTGTATTAGTTAGGATTCTCTAGGGAAACAGAATCAATGCGAGGTATCTATGAATACAAGATTTATAAAAGTGTCTCACGCAACTGTGGGTATGCACGAGTCCAAATTCCATAGGGCAGGCAGCAAAGTGGCATCTCCAATGAAGATGTGTGATGAACTCCTCAGGAAACAAACCAGCAACTTCGACTAACTCCTCAGGAAACACTTCTCTGGTCAGCCAAAGAAGTGAAGGTCCTCTATCTGTCTTGCTTAAAAGTCTTCAACTGATTGATTGGATTAAATCCAGCCAACTGCATTCTCTCATTGTAGAAGACACGCCCTTTGGTGAGTCATCAGTCACAGCTGCAGCCAACTGACTGATGATTTAATAAACCAGTCTGCTGGTTTATTAACCAGCCACAAACGTCCTTGCAGCAATGGTTAGGCCAGTGCTTTCTTGACCAGACAGCTGGGTACCATCACCTGGCCAAGTTGACACATGAACCTAACCATGACACCAGGTGTTTGGAAAGCCCTGAGAATCTGGGCAATTCTTTCCTTTTCTGGTCGCCATTCTCCAGAGAGCTACGTACCATTGATTTCATTTTCACCCACTAACTT
Organism: Choloepus didactylus; assembly: GCF_015220235.1. Lineage (NCBI taxonomy): Eukaryota > Metazoa > Chordata > Mammalia > Pilosa > Megalonychidae > Choloepus > Choloepus didactylus. The sequence continues at coordinate 16,552,137 of NC_051323.1, read as the reverse complement.
ACACTCACACTCTGGCCCCATCTCCCGTATCATCCTCATTAGACTTCCCAAGCTCTGCGGGTGCACATTTACAGACAAAATCCTGATTTAAAGATAGCTACTATATCTGTCCTGGATGAAAACTTCAGTTTAATTCTCAGAGTGCAATTTTATTTCCAAGAGGAAGGGCAGGGAGGAGTGAGATGGGTGGCATGGGTTGATCCTGGTTGCCAGGGCGCGGAGACTGCGTCTTCCATCTGACTTCCTCCTCCGAGGGTGTGGGTGTGGAATGAGGGGCCACCCATGACATGAGGGCCAGCCAGGGGTCAGCTGGCGTTGGCTGCGAAGGCAGCAACAGGTTTGAGCCATTTGCTAAGTGGGCGAAGAAGAGAATCCTTCACCTGCCATTTTCCCCAACACCACCCCCCCTCCAAATCCCCTCTCTCTATCCCAGGGAGTTTTGCACATACAGGAGTTTATTTACCCCCATCTCCGCTGAAGAGCTAGCAGGGTGAAAGCACAGCCTGGCAGACTCAGCTTCTCGGAGCTACGGGTCTGGTTTGAGTCTCAAAGTCAATTAGGAGGCGACAGTAAGGAAGATGGCCCAGGACGACTCAGCTGGGAGGCTGGCATTTGTACAGGACACACATCCTTGGAAACTGGGAAGGGGCAGCTGTGAAAGTTGGAAATTCAGCTTCCCTAAGGAGCAACTGCAAATGCAGCACAAAGGAACTAATTGGGCAGCGCTGGCTGGGAACGTGAAGAGCCAGGAGCCTGGGGCCAGTCACTGGGCAACCTCCGGAAGTCACTGCCGATCTCTGCACCACGTCCTCCTGTGTAAAATGAGTGCTCTGATCTCTGAGGCCTCCCCAGCTCTGACAGGGAGTGAGAACCCTAAGTGTTGTCAAGGTAACCCTGGTTAGCTGTCTTTTTACTCAGGAGGAAGGAAGAGGAGAACTAGCATTCACCCTGCCTCTACCAGGTTCCGGATGCCTTACACAGCAATTTCACAAAATTCTCACCACGCACCTAATGTTATCTTTATTTTACTGATGAGAAAACTGAGGCTCAGAGAGGGTACACCGTGGACAAGTCACATAGCACTATTGACAGAATTCAAACCCTAGACACGGGATTCAAATCCTTTTGACACTAGAGACTGTGCTTTTTCTATTGTAATCAACCTGCAGTGACTAGGACATCTCCATTAAGAGATGAGTTTGCTGCAACTGTTTGTTTCTATAAGATAGAACTCTTCCAGAAGATGCTGGCGGGATGGAGAGGTTGTGGTGAATGGTTGGCATAGTGTGATGGTTTGAAGCTGTATGTACCCCAGAAGATCATGTTCTTAAAGCTAATCCATTCCTGTTGGTGTGGATCTATTGTGGTCGGACCTTTTGGTTAGGTTATTTCAGTTGAGGCATGCCCTGCTGGGTCTTAATCCTCTTACTGGAGTCCTTTATAAGAGATGAAATTCAGAGAAGCACACAGAGAAGCTAAGAAAGACAAGTCAGAGAAGCTGATAGAGAAGGACAGGTAGAAAACAGAGAGAAACCACAGAAACAGAGAGGAAGCCACTGAAGCCAGAAGGTGGAAGAGAAACCCTGGAGAGAAGGGCCAGCGGACGCCTGCCCTGTGCTTAGCCATGTGACGGAGCAGCTGAGAATCTCTGGTAGCCTTTCTTCGGGGAGAAAGTGTTGCCTGCTGATGCTCTGATTTAGACATTTTCACAGCCTCAGAACTGTAAGCTTGTAAGTTAATAAATCTCCATTGTGAAAGCCAGCCCATTCTTGTATGTTGCATTTTATCAGCTTTAGCAAACTAAAACACATGGGCACTACCAAAATCCACAAATACCTCATGATTGGAACAAAACAAATTCACAAACATTCTATGGCAAGGGTTGCTTAGGAGGCCAAATCTGCAGCAGACATGCCAGTATGTCTGCATTCATTCATTTCTGCATCTATTTATCAAGTATCTTCTGAGTGTTTACTGTGGGTCAGGCCCGAGATGCTGGGGCTACAGTGATAAGCAACACAGACCCAGTCCCTGTTCTCTGGGGGCTCACAGTCTACTGAGGAGTCAAAGAACTCAGTGGATAATGTATTACAAAACGTGATGAGGGCATACATGTCATGGGAGCTGTGGCTGGGCTCCTCCCCAGACAAGAGGGATAACGGAAAGTTCCTAGGGACATAATCTATTAATCATCTGCTCATCCCCACCTTCCCCCTTCTTGCCAGATTTCTTTTCCTCAATTGGGTTACATTCTACTGGTTAAAGTTCAAACGTTGTATTTGGCATTTGAGCCCATGCTGCCACTTAACTGCCCTTCCCACCCCCTAGCTCTGCTCCCTAACCTTTTGTTCTGGTTTGCTGAAGCTGCTGAAATGCAATATTCCAGAAATGGGTTGGCTTTTGCAATGGGGTTTTATTAGGTTACAAATTTACAGTTCAAAGACCATGAAAATGTCCAAATTAAGACATCAAGAGGAAGAGAACTTCTTTGAGGAAAGGCTGATGGCATCTGGGGCTCCTCTGTCACATGGGAAGGCACATGGCAATATATGCTGATCTGTCTCTCCTGGTTCTGGTGTCTATGGCTGTCTCCAAATGTCTCTGGGCATTTCTCTCTCTGCTCTCCTGCTTTACCTGCCTTTCGTCCTCTCAAAAAGAACTCCAGTAAAGGATTAAGACCCACCTTGAATGGGCTAGGTCACATCTCAACGGAAATGGCTTAACCAAAAGGTCCCACCCACAACAGGTCTTTCCCCACAAGAATGGATTAAAAGAACATGGTCCTTTCTGGGGTACATAACAGATTCAAACCTGCACAACTTCCAAACCTATCCTTCCTGAGTTGCCTCTAAATGCGCCTGGACTCTGGTGGTGCCCCATCTGCAGACACTCTGGACAACTTGTTGCCAAAATTACCTTGTGATTTTCTGCCACCTGATTTCATTTGCTCCTTAATTATTCCTTCTCTGGAAGGTTCCCCCACCTCACTCTGTGTGATCAAATGAGATTCATTTACATCTCTCAGGGGAAGTCCAGACTCTGCTTCTAGACCTAATACCTTCTTGCTTCTTTCTGGAGTGAGATGTTTCCAGCCAGCCTCTGAAAGATTCAGGGGCATGACACAATTGCAGCAACCTTCCAGAAGATTACCCACGGTGGCCTTTGCAGTTATCTGGAGGGAAGAGAAACTTCAGATGGAGAAACCATTTACTTTATTTCCTAAGCAGCTGTATCACCTTGGGCAGGATGCTGCATCTCAAAGTGCAGAGGAGATTGTTGGGAGCTGGGTTTGAAGTCATTAAGCAGATCTGCCCACAGACGAAGCACTGGAGAAATAGTTACTCTCCAATCTTGGAAAAGGTTATTCTAGGTCCATTTACTTATACTTCAGGATATTGAGATTGGGGTGAGGCTAATTCTTACTGAAATTAGAAATCGAAATGCAATTAGAACTTTCTAATTAAGTCGGTATAAATATTTATAAGAGTATAGTTGGAACACCAAATGTCTCTTTGAAATGTGTAGAAGAAGAAAAATGTAGTGCTCCCTCTCTCCATCCTCGCAAAAAAGGTTGAACGCCCCAAAGGCTGACCATACACAGAGCATGCCATCTCTAACCTTGAGCACTGGCATCATTGGTGAAGTTCAGAAACAGCTCTTCATTTGGATTTTTAATATTCACACAACTGCTGATCCATTGGCCAGTTATAGTTAGATATAACCTTTCCAACTAAGAACTTTGGAAATATATTGAATTCCTCACTATGCAACAACCATTATTAGCTGGTTTGGAGACTTGATGTGGTAGTTAGAGCCATCACTTGGTTTAGGGGAGGAAAAGCATTTAATTCTAGGGACGGAAATCCAGAGCTTCAATTCTGACTCTTCTGTTCACCAATCCTGTGAACCTGAATAAGTGTCATATCCCTTCATACTTCCAGACAGGGATAACAGAAGCATCTCTACCTTCTAGGGCTGTTATGAAGATAAAGAAATAACAGATGTGCAGGTAGTTAGTGTTAGGTTTTTTTCAACATGGAAGAGAAGAGACCAAAATTCCATCAAAGGAGCTTTATTGTCCAGCTGTGCACATGTGGGCTGAAACCTAAGATGGTAACAGCCCTGAGCCAAGGGAATAAACAGTAAGGCTTATATAGGATGGTTGGCGGGAACATCTTTGTCCAGGGATGGGGAGCTGGCAGGTCTAGGTTGGCAGTTTCTCAGTGGATACTCTGGGGAAAGGGGTAGCTGGCAGGTTTCCATTGGCTGGTTTGAGAGCAGGAGATTGGAAGCGGGAACTAGGGGGTGGGAAAGTTTAAAATTTTAAATGTTATCACAAACTTGCAGAATTCCTAAGGGTGGGGGATGGGGTACTGCCTAACATTTAGGAAGGTTAAAAAGAACGACGTACTCCAGGTATTATTGCTGTTGATGTAATTATTTACTTAACCCTATTAGCTGATGGATTAACACACACAATTTTCCAAAACATAATACCTGGGATGGGGAATGTTGGGAGAAGGGCAGAAACCAGATGAGGAAAGAGGGAGGATGGCCGGAGAATGGATGAGTTAGTTGGGAGGAGTCAGCTCATCCAGCCCCCAATCCATCAGTCCCCTACCACACCCAGGCCAGGAGGAAAACAAAAAAAGAACACAACCTGCCCTGGAGGAAATTACAGTTAGGTAGAGAAACAGTACGTAAGTCTGGAAACGGAGTAAGATCAAACAGTAAATCATGCTAAATTGTGTAAAGGGAAAGCATAGTAGCCCTGCTGCTTTAGTTTCCTAGCTGCTAAAACAAATACTTCCGTAGGTTGGCCTAACAACAGGTACTTATTGGCTCACGGTTTCAGAGGCTAGAAGGCTTGCTTCCTCCCAGGATTGCTATCTTCTGGCTAGCCGGAAAATTTTGGGGCTCCTTGGCTTTTCCATCACATGGCAACGCACATGTTGGCATCTTCTGTGTCTTTCAGGTTCAGTTGCCTTCCAGCTTCTGGCTGCCCCCTATGACTTCTCTGTCTGACTTTCACCTGCTTATAGAGGACTCCAGTAATCTGGATTAAAGCCCAACTTAATGCAGTTGGTCCATACCTTAACTGAAGTAACCTCATCAAATGGTCCTATTTACAGTGGATTCCCACATGCAGGGATGGATTAATTTTAAGAACATGCTTTTCTGGGGTACACAGCTCAAAGCCACAATAGCCATCAGCCCCATTCTCAACTTCCAGGCAAGCTTGGACCCAACCCTGGGTCCTGTGCTATAGGGGCCCCACTTAAGCCCTGCTAGAGCCAAGCCCATCCCCATAGGGTGAGAAGTCTGTGGTGCCAAGAGGACTTTCCCACTCGGACACCCCATCAAGCTCCATCAGGACCCTGGAGTTTCCTGCACAAATGGCCCTGAGCCCACTTCCAGGGCCTGTGTGGGCCTCTTCCTTTGGGTCAGTCTACCCAAGGGTGGACAACCCTGCCAGGGTTGCCCAAGGGGTGGGCCAGGGGCAGCTGATTACAGGCAGGTCTGGAAAGACCTTGGGTACAGACTGGAGTGTCACATGTGTGAGACCCCTCTGGGTATGGCGTGAAGCCAGGGATGGGAAAAAAAGTGAGACCAGCTGAGTACAGGGGCTGTGTTGTCCAAAGATTATTCAGATCAGGCCTTATGAGGATAGAAATTTAAATTAATGATTAATTAGCTTCATTTATAACTTCTAAATATTTAGATGTGGCATGCAGGCCTCCACTTGTGCTTTTGTTTCTGGCCTGAAAATTCTGGAGGCAGGCTTGAGTTGCGATCTATAGTAATTTGGGGAGGAGACCAGAGTGGTTTGCCAGCATCAGGTAAGACTCTCCCCAGGGTGGGATTTGAGTTTTGCCTTGAAGTATCTGTCAAGGTTGGGAAAGGAATGCAAAGCATTGCCTTGGAATGACTGCGTAAAGCCTGGGAGGTGATGACCTTGAGGTGACTGGAGGCTATCACTGTTGATTCCTTCTAGCTCCCAACCTCTCTCTCTTCTCTCCCTTTGGCTAAATTCTCACCCTTTCTTCAGGCCTTGCTGAAGCTCATTTCCTCCATGGGGCCTTCCAGATTTCCTCCTTCTGTAAAGTCACTGCTCTTTCTGTTCACCCTTGGAATTCTTTCTCTTTACCATCAGTAGGCACAGCCATTTCAAGAGATCCTACTGTAAATGGGCATTACTAGTCAGCACGACCCAGTTAGGAATTTAATTATGAACTGAAAGTTTCTGGAGTGTTGGTTCTGTCTCCCTAAAGCTCTTAAGCTCCTTGCAATCACGAGCCCTTCAGTTAGACACAGAGTGACTATGAAACTAGGCTGACAGCTCTGTGTTGTTGGAATTGGAGGAGATGAAGGAGAGGACTGAGAAGGGAGAGCAATTACTGGTCTCAGACTTTTCCATCAAAGTTGCTTCTGACAGCAGAGGAAACGGGGCCGGTGGCCTCCAGGGAATCCGGGAACAGAGCCCTCAGCTAAGGATGTCAAGCTTAGACTTTTATGTGAAGCCTTTTGCTTTATCTGAAACTTGATGTAGATTTTGTATTCTATTCCACGATCCATTTTTGTGTCTGTTAAAATGAAGCTCTGAATTATTTATCCCTGAGTAAAACTGACTCTCTCAGAAGAATTTCTATGCTGGTTTTATAAAGTGTGAATTATTCTTGGTGCCCTGCTCAACAGCTGGCTCAGGGTGGGCACTCGGTAAGTATTTGCTGAATGACTCAATGTATGGACCATGCACCGTCTCCCCAGGAGAAGCACACCTGAGTGTGAGCAGCTGGGAATCAGGGCGTGGGTAGGGAGTTTGGCAGTGTAGGAGCCGGACAGATATGAGAGATGCTTCAAAGGAAGAATAAACCAGACTAAAATACTAATAAAAATGCTGACTACAAAAGCAGGTCAAAAAGAAGGGCAATCATTAGAAACGGGGAAGTTTCAAAAGTGAGCAGAGTTTCTTTCAACCCTGGGCATTTGAATTGGCATCTCAGCTGCTAGTGGAGACAGCTTTCCCAGGCAGAGGGGGATTTCAGGGTCATTGTCCATGCAACATGCACGATGTGCAAATCCTCAATCTTGCAGGAGAAGCCTTCAATATCAAGACCCATCCTGCCCAATACAGTCGCTACTGGCCACGTGTCTAGTGAGCGCTTGAAATGTGGCCCTTGCAAACTGAGATGGACGCTGTAAGTTTAAAATACACACTAGATTTTGAAGACCATAGGAAGATAATGAAAAATTGCTCATGAGTAATTTTCATATTATTACATGTCAGAATGATGATACTGTGAGTATATTAAGTTAAAAAACATGCTACTAAAATTAATTTCACCTCATTCTTTTTACTTTTAAAAAAATGTGACTACTGGAAAATTTCCAACTGCATATGTGTTTCACACTTGTGGTTTGCGTTATATTTCTATTGGGCAGTGCAGTCTAGACTGATGAAGAAAAACGACTTGGTGACAGATGCAGTAAAAGGGATCCTAGTAGCATTTCCCTGAGGATGGCCAGGGACAAGCTTTTGCAAACCTCCCTCTGCAAGACAATGTTTATCTCTCTGGGGAATTTGGAAGGCGCTGTTAATAGATGGTTGCAAAGAATCATTATCATTCCCCACACACATCGGCAGGGCTTAGTGTTAAGAAAAGCCATAGAAGTGAACGTTCAAATCAAAACTAATTAAAACCCTTGCCTAAAGAAGCGCCATCAGTCCCAGACAACTTCAAACAGAGATGTGTGATTAAACTTCCTTTTGTGCAAGTCAACACTTCCCCAGCTGTATCGCCAGCTTGTCAGTGCCTTGCTCCACCCCCGTGCCATTGTAAACAGTAAATAATTGGACTTCTGTTCACCTCCTTGCCTTCCTAATCACTTCTCCCCTGCTGAGACCTGGTTCTTTAAACATAACTAGTCTGTACACCTGGAGGAATTGAGACATTTTTGGTGCCGTTACTTGAACATCTGCCCCAGTTATGGTGGGTTCAGGATTCTAAGTGCCTCCTGGCTATTTGTGGCATCAGAATGCTCCACAGAGAACATCTCACTGGTAAGGAACTTACCCCCCCACCCCCACCCCACTCCAGTAGCAGGCATTCTGGGATCATTTTTGAAACCCTTCTTTTGAGGGTGGGTGGCACTGAAGATGCTGGTGAGATTGGCAGCTAAGGGACACTCTTCCCTGGGGTGTCATGAAATTCCTTCTTCTGGAGCCCTGGGTCCTTGCTTCTTTCCCTGACCTCTGCAGCCTGGAGCTCCAAACCACCCTTTATGTGACATCTGAGCTGTGAAACAAAGACCCAACCCCAACAGTGGCCAGGGAGGCTTTCCCTGACCTGACCCCTCCTCTCTCTGCAGCCTCATCTCAGGCTGCTCCCCCTGCACCCCAATCCCCCCTGCCTCTCAGTGCACACAGCCTGGAACGGGCACCCCTTCCTCTCCCTTCTCACTCAGCTAACCATTCAAAGCTTAGCTCCTCGGGGCATCTTCCTTTTAAAAGCCTGAGCTTTACTTTCCAAGCCCTTATCACAGTTGCTTTATATATTCACTGTATGATTATTTGCTATCTCTCCTTGACTTTAGGCTCCGGGAGGGTGGGGGAGACTTGTTTGTTTTCTTTGCCCTTGTATTCCCAAGGCTAGAGACTCAATAAGTGTTTGCTGAATGAATGCATAAATATGTTCCTTCTGCTCCTCCCCCGATTGCTGGAGCCTACCTGGAAGGAGTGCTATCGGTGTCATCCCCTTCTCCTCCCACCAGGCAGGGACATCTGTGTGCTCTAGGTAGTTACCACACGTGGGCAACTCAGGTATATGAAAAAATATGAGCTGTGGCATCCCCCTGGCCCCGAGCCTGATTCTATCACCCTTTTCTTTATTCCCTTGGCACAGGCTTCTCCTTGTTCCCTGATATTTCTTTCTTTCTGGTTTTCAAATCTTCTCCCTCTTCCTGATTGCTCTTCTGCTCTGGCTGCCTGTGGTGTCTCCCTCCCTTTCCACGGGCTGTCTCCATCCTCCCCGGCTGGCAGTTTCCCGTGGAGAGGCATCTACTCTCATAGGGGGATGTGGGTGGAGGCACTTTTCCATCTGTTGATAGTGGTTTCTGGTTTTTAACCCACCCACGTAAGACAGCACAGGCTCACCCAGCTCTCGTGGGGGCCTAGAACTTGGGGCGGGGGGACCAGGGGCAGAGTTCTGGTGAGGGGGCTCTCCACCTCCTGGAGATCGTGTCTGCCGTGATATTACATAGCAGGTACAACGTGACCTGCATGTTGCATAAATGCAAGAATGTTTCGTTCTGGGGACAATATACCAGTGCATCCATAATTGGCTTTGTATTAGAACCGTTTTTCAGCAGAAGAGTAGGTTTCTGTTGGTTTAACCACACTACCTTCATAGCCATCTTGTGGCTAATTCTTTAGAACAGAAAGAGTTGTTCTACTCAAGCTTGTTGAATGAAAGAAAGGGCAAGAATTAGTCCCAAGAGCACATGAACTCAAAGGCGCTTGTTTTCTGTGGTTGCTATATTTTGACTAAAAATGCTTCTTTCTTACTTGCCCGTACTTTAATTTTACTTGTATTTTTATTATGCTAAGAATAGAAAACACTTAGAAGATTGAAATATTAACTTGTTTAACCAATAAGACAAAGAATGTGTAGGGCAGAAATTAACAAGATACAAACACAGGTCTGAAGTTTTTTGGCCACCAGGCTTCTTCTCCCTACTCCTTCCAGCAGCTGGTTCCACTGATAATTTATATAGAAAGAGTCTGTACTGTCTGTTTCCAAGAACATCGCCTCTTCTTTTTGAAATTACTTTTTAAAAAAAATTTTAGAATTGTCTTAGATACAAAAGACAGGACAGAGTTCTCACATGCCCCATACTCATTTCCACTATTATTAATATCCTGTATTAGTATGGTACATTTGTCACAACAAATGAACCAATATTTATGCTTTATTATTAAAGTTCACAATTTATCAATATTTCCGTAGCATTTACCTAATGTAAATTTTCTCTTGCAGGCTCCCCTCCAGGGTACCACATTTAGTTGTCATGTTTCCTTGGGCTCCCCTTTGCTGGGATGGTTTGAGAAGACCGTCTTTGTTTTAGATGACCTTGAAGGTTTTGAGGAACAGTGGTCAAGCATTTTGTCAGCTGTCCCTCAACTGGAATTTGTCTGATGATTTTCTCACGATTAGCCTGGGGTTATGAGTTTTGGGGAGGATGACCACAGAGGTCACTGCCTTCCCTCCTCTTCACATTTGCCAAGGGTTCTGACCCAGAGGGCCTTCACTTCCCTCTGTGAACACATTTCTCCCTGACTCCCGGGCCCTGACCCTCCTCTCACCCCAGCCCTTACACTACCCAGGCGCCTGAGAGGCTCCTCACCCAGCAGTGCCTTGTCTTAACATTCCTCTGCTTTCCCAGACCTTACAGATTGCAACTGGCCTAATTAGCAAAGGAAAACATTCTGAACCAAGAGGTCCTAGTCACAACCTCAGAAAATCCTTCACCCATCCCAGTGATCCACCCGTCTTATTGTCCTCCAGTGCTTTTCCTCTAACCCACTCCCAGTCCTGAAAAGGCTGGTTGTCCTTTTTTGATGCAGTTCAGTTCTACTCTCTCTCCCCTGCTGTAGCAGCCCCTGGCTAAAGTCATCCTTGCCTGTTGCACATTTCCTGGTGTATTTTTCTTCGACGTTACCTGCTACCAACAGGACCCATCACTGTTGACATGAACACTTATTAGCTGGTTGAGGCAGCGTTTGTCAGATTTGCCCACTGTGCTCTTTGCAAGGAAATCACGATGTGCAGCAACATATAAGAAGTGGGGGTTTATGTTCCACCTCCTTGAGTACAGACTCTTTACATAAATTATTTGGATTTTTTCTGCCTTGGAGATTTGCCTCTTCTCCTCCACTTATTTATTCAGTCATGTATTTATATCAGTTTGGATTGTTTTTTTTTTAAATACTTTGTTTTATAATCCAATGCTATGTCATTTACACTGTTGCTCAAAATGTTCCAGCTTTGATCATTGGGGCCATTTCAGTTGGCGCCTGTGAACCTGACATATGCCCATCGTCGTGGGTTTTTTGAGCACTTTCTTACTTTGTGTCACTACAAGGTGCTCTAGGCTCATCTTGTATATTTCCTGCCCCAGTCTTAGAATCAGCTATTTCTCCAAGGATCTCTGGTTCCTTTTCTTGAAGAATGGTATTAGAAGCCATGATCTGGGTGCTAGATGAGCTTACCCCCCCCCCCCTTTTTTTTAAACTACTAGAGTATGTCATGTGACTGTATAACTCATAAAAAAACTAGAATTTAAACATTCAAATATATGTAATTTTAAAGAGGATGCAGACTCCAGGCTGGTAGGAACGTCCATTTTGATGACATGTTAATACTAGCATTGCAGACCATTCTAAGGAATTTGGGCTTCAACTAGAAATATTTAAGAGATGGAATTACTAAGACCTTGTGATCAACTGGTTATGAGGTCTCAGGGTGAGGGGGAGTCAGGCATGGTGCCCATCTGTTGGAAAGTGAGGTATCCACCAAGAGAGGGAATACATGAGAAAGGGCAGATTTGAGGGGGAAAAATATTGAGTTTGAGGTTGAGATGCTACTGGATCACCCAAGTGTTGGTATGTGTTAGGCACTGGAACTGACAAAAGTGACATGGGCTGGAGCCAGCAATTTGGAAGACACCAGCATAGAGATGACAACTGAAGCTATAGGAGGGGATGAGAGCACCAGGGAAGAATGTGGAGAGTGTCAGGGCACAGAAGGATGCTAACATCTAGTGATGGGTAGAGGGAACTGCAGAGGAGAGGTCCAAGAGGTAGGTGAAAAACCAGAAATACGTATTAATACGATTACAAAGAGAGGAGAATGTCCCAAGAGGGAAGGAGGGGCTCATTCATTTTTTTATTTTTTTTTGGAGGGACTGGTTCTTTACTCCAAAAGGAAATTTCTCAATTTTTAGTATCAAAACAGTTGCATTACTGGTTTTTCTTTCTCCCAATCTGCCCCTCAAAGAGACCTACACCAAAGGGAGTACATTTTAAGCCAATAAGCTGTAAGATGCACACCTAACAGACCTCACAGAAAACCCACCAAAAAGGGGGACCTGGGTGGGGAAAGGAACTGTAAAAGATCAGCACACAGCCAGCCCAGGCTGTAGAGAGCACTCACAGCCAGAGGGGGTGGCCAGTGCTCCGCAACCCCAAAGAAGCAAAGTTTCAAAATAGAATAAAATAAAATAATAAAATAAAATAATAAAATAAATAAAATAAATAAAATAAAATACAATCAAATAAAAAAAGTTTTGTACATAAGCTATTCAAGATTTCTGCAGCTCTGACGGATATGAAGTATGAGATGGCACTTTTAAGAGACAGCAGCTTCAGTCCCAGAAAAGGGTGATGAGATGTTTCATATGGCTAACTCAGTGACAGAAATGTAATTTTGTTTTCTTTCCTTTTTTAAAGGGAGGCAGGAGAGTACGTCAGTGGTCACCCCAACATAAGGGGCACATGATCTGTTTTGTAGCAGTTGAGAAGGGGGTAGAGTAAGGAGACAAAGATTCAGTCTCAGACAGATGTCTCATCATATTAATTTGGTCACTTCTGATGAGAAAAAAATAATGAACTTGCCCTAAGATACCTTAAAGCTGGAAACCTGAACAGTACTTTTAAAAATTTCTTTTTCCTTTTTTTTTCTTTTTTTCTTTTTTTTTTCAGGCTAACTCCTGGACTCACCTTTCTGGTTGGGCTGGTGCTTTGTATAGAGTAATGAAGTTTCCCATAATGGAGTTTTCCCCTGAGCCATGTTCGGTTCTCAGCGAAGCAGGCCCATATCTCTTTCCCTCCTCTATGGAGAGAGCAATATGTATTACACTGAAAAGTTACCTTCCCAAAGTGAGAAAGGGATTGGATTGCTGCTCCAGAGCTGTGGAATTATTTGGAATGTATTACAAATGGTTGCTACAACAACAAAAAGGGTGGGAGGGGGTGGTAATTACAAAATGTATACATCACAGCATGCTTTTAGAGACCCTTGCATTGTGCTCTAAAATGTTGTTCCCAAAGGTGCTCAGCCCCTAGCCCAGCTGCAATCTCTGGGAGAGGCAGAGACAGTTTGGTGAAAAAGACACGGGACCAGGGATGGGTGGGTGGGTCTGCAGCAAGAGGAGAAAACGGCCTTCCAGTTAAAGATCAGCCCTTGGTTTAAAGGTCAGCTTTGGGCAGGCTGGTGTCAGGAGGAATTGGGGTGAAAGGGAGGAGCAGAGGCAGGGCAGGACTGGGGTGCTCTACATCTCATTCAGGTCAAGCAGATTGCTCCAGCATTCTTTGTGTACTGTGCCAGTTTGAATGTATTGTGTCCCCCAGAAAAGGCCATATTCTTTGATGCAATCTTGTGGGGCAGACATATTAGTGGGGATTAAGTTGGAACATTTGGATTAGGTTGTTTGCATGGAAATGTGCCCCACCCAACTGTAGGTGATAATTCTGATGAGATATTTCCATGGAGACATGGCCCCACCCATTCAGGGTGGGCCTTGATCAGTGGAGCCATATGAATAAGCTGACAAACAGAAGGAACTCAGTGTAGCTGAGAGTGACATTTTGAAGAGCAACTGAGAGTGACATTTTGGAGAGAAACTGAAGCCTGGAGAGGAATGTCCTGGGAGAAAGCCATTTTGAAACCAGAACTTGGCACAGATGCCAGCCACTTGCCTTCCCAGCTAACAGAGGTTTTTTAGACGCCATTGGCCATTCTCTGGTGAAGGTACCCGATTGCTGATGTGTTACCTTGGACACTTTATGGCCTTCAGACTGTAACTGTGGAACCAAATAAACCCCCTTTTATAAAAGCCAATTCATCTCTGGTGTTTTGCATTCTGGCAGCATTAGCAAACTAGAACAAGTACTTAGGTGCTCCTCTTTGTTGCATTTCAGTTTATAAAGAGGTCATGTCACTGTGATCTAGCTCCTGACTAATGACCTTGTACTTCAGTTTCTGGGCATAGAGCTCTTCTTCGAAATCATCAGTTGTCTTTTCCAGCTTGCTGATCTCTCAGCAAACTCAGCACAGGGTTTCTGCCTCCTTGAATTTATTAGTAAGAATCTTTCATCTCTTCTTCATATTTGGCTTCTTTTTGAGAGTACTTTTCTGCAGCAGCACTCAGACACTTCAGGTTCTGGTCCATCAGTCTGATCTGCTCATCCATCTCTTGGCAACGGGACCCTGCCAGCTCAGCTCATTCCTCAGAGCTTTCCAAGTCCCCTTCAATAATCACCAACTTGCCAGCCACCTCCTCGTACTTCCGATCTGCCTCTTCTGCAATGTGCTAAGCTTCTTTGCGTTGGATTTCCTGGAGTTCCATCTTTTCTTCATCTTTTAAAGCCTGATTTTCAATAACCTTCATACCTCTCTCGCTCTCACCAGCAGCTTTTTCTGCTTCCTCCAGTTTTTGCAGGGCAGTGGCCAGGCACTCCTGAGCAAGGTCCAGCTCCTCTTCAACCAGCTGGATTCCACGGTTCAAGGAGGCCACCTCAGCCTCAGTCTGTTCCCGAGCCCTCCTTTCTCCCTCCACTTCCCGCTCTCTCCGCAGCACCATCTGCCTGCTGCTGTAGAACCTGGATCTTGTGCTTCACTGCCTCAGTGGTGGTGATCCTGGCCTTGGTGCCCACCCAACAACCAGACATGATCAGATTCCTGCCTCCTCCACTCAGCTTTGCAGCTGATTCTCACCCCATTCATTTTTTAAATGATTGATGATGCATCAGGAAACCAATAATGAGCCAAAAGAGACAGTCCCTGCCCTCATGGAGTTTACCTCCTCCAGCTGGAGAGGACGATCTCAACTGAAGATTCAACCTGTGCACAAATTAAAATGCAACTGCGGTCAGCATCCGTGGCACTCTGAGTGCTTGAAATCGGGTAGATCAGGGATGACTTCACTGGGGCAGTGACGACTGGGCTCACCTCTGCAGGACAGATGAGGACTATTCCAATGAAGAGCATTTCAGGCAGAGGGAACTGCTCGTGCAGAAGCCCAGTGGAAGGGAGGGCCTTGTGTGAGGTGAGATGGGAGAGGCGGGCAGCAGCCAAGCACGTGGGGCCTTGTGGGACACGTTAGCTACTTTATTCTAGGGGAAATGGGAAGAGGACATCGAAGGTCATTCAGCACAGTGATGGCAGTGCTGACACGGTCAGAGTTGCATGACTAGAGGTTCATGGTGAGTAAAGTGTGGGGACCAGAATGGGGGTGGAAGGGGAGGGTGGATGGCAGAGTCCTTAGGAAGCTATCGTAGGAGAGAGGAGAAGAGCCAATAGCAACCTAGATGGGGGATTGGGGGGTGGGAGGGAATCTCAGTGTGGGTTGTCAAGAGATGGAGCTGGGTGCTGGAGTGCACAGGGAAGCCATGAGAGAGAAGGAAGCCATCAAGGACGACTCCTGGGGTTCTGGTGGGATCTTCTGAGATAGGAATCAGATCAGATAGGCAAGTTCTGTCAATGGGCATGTTGACCGCACCCCCCACCCCACCCCCAGAGAGAGGTATAACGAGCTGGATATAGGGTTTAGAGCTCAGAGGAGCAATCTGGGATGGAGATACAGATTTCTGAGTCATTTGCAGGTAGGTGTCAATTGAAACCATGAATGCACACAAAAATGAAAAGTCAAGTTCTGCAGAGGTACTAAGTAAATGAAGACTGGAAAGTGCTGATTGGGTTAAACACAGAGGTCATTGGTGTTAAACATGGAGGTCATTGGTGACCCCGAAAGCACTTTCAGTGGAGGAATGGGGGCTGAAGGCAGATAGCTGTGGATTTGAGAGTGAGTGAGAGAAGAGGAAGTGAAAACAGTGAGTTTCAATAATTATTTCAGGAAATTTGATTCTGAGTGGGAGGAGAAGAGGGAACAAGAATTAGAGGGGGCTGTAGCATCAAGAAAGGCTTTAGTTTATTTTTTTGATGGGAGAGTAAAGAAACAGGAGTTAGAGATAGAGTAGAGGGCATAGGGGGGCGAGAGGGGGGAGGGGGAGAGGTGGTAGAAGAGGGAGAAAAATGAATGAAAATAAGGCGGGGAGGAGATAAGTAGTAAGCAAGAGCTGTGTTCTCTGCTGAGATGCAGGATCATCCGTTCTTCGCTGGGCTTTCTCAGAGACTAAAGTTGCCACTCAAGCCTGCTCTGTCCTAAGCTCTCACCAAGCCACCTTCTGATTCACATTTTGGTCCTCAAGTCCCTTGTGCGAAGCTGGACCCCCCTGGATATTTGCTACTTTTGATCATTCTGTTTTCCAGGAAGTACTTTTTCAATTTGAGACTTATACAAACACATGCTCCTGATTTCCTTTCCTCCTTCCTCTTACTGATTCCATTTTCACAGTCTCTTTTGCTTGTTCGTCTTAGTCTTTCTCTTCCTTAAAGAATAGAGAATCCTAAGTCTTGGCCTTGGCCCTCTTCTCTTCTCTCTCCACCCTCTCTCCCTGGTGATCTCATCCAGCCTTGTGACTTGAAATACCCTGTGTACATTGGTGGCTCCCATATTTGCATTGCCAGTTGGGACTTCTTCCCTGAATTCCACATCCATATCTCTGACTGTCTACCTGGCCGCTCCTTTTGGTGATCTGATGAGCATCTCAACTTAATGAGTCTAAAACAAAGTTCTTGATTTTTTTTTTTTTTTTTTTGCCAAACTTTGCTTCTCCTGTCGTTTCCTCTCATTCAGTAAACGGCAATTTTATCTTTGTGTTTTCTCAAGTGGAAAATCTTGTTGTAATCATTATCTCCTCCTCTATTTTTGCTCACATGCTATAGCTACTTCATCAGCAAAATCTGCCAGCTCTCCCTTCAAAAATACATTGAGCATCAGATCCCTTCTCACCACCTCTACGGCCAGCACCCTGTCCAAGCTCCTGTCATCTTTCTCCAGAATGGTTGTCAGGGGGTCCCTGCTTTTGCCTTTGTGCCCCGATTTCAGCACTGCATTCAGAGTGATTTTGTTGAAATGTAACTCAATCATGTCACTCCTCTGCTTCAAATCCTCCAGTGGATTACTCACTTCATGTGAAGCTGAATTCCATGCAATTGCCTTCAAGGCCCCCTACCCATCCTTGTGCCCTCTCTGATCTTGTTTTCTTATTAATTTTCCCTTCTGCCTTTCACTCCAGCACACTGACTTCTTTCTAGTTCCTTGAATGCACCAAGAATGTTCCTGTCTCTGGGCTTTGCATTTGCAGTTTCCTCTGCTGGGAACACCATTCCTACATGGCTGGTCCCTCATCCTCCCTCCAAGATTCTGCTCAAATATAATCTTATCAATGAACGATTCCCTCCCTGACCACCTCATTTAAAAGGGCAATCTTTATTCCCTCTCAGCAATCAAAGCTCCTGTGATGGTTAAGGTCATGAGTCATCTTGGCCAGGTGATGGCGCCCAGTTGTTTGGTCAGGCAAGCACTGGCCTGATTGTCACCGTGAGTACTTCTCATGCACTTAAATCATCATTAAGTTGATTGCATCTATGGCTGATTACATCTACAGTCATCTGAGGTGATGGCCTTCAACAATGAGAGAAATGTAATCCAATCAGTTGAAGGCTTTAAAAGGAGAAGTGATAATTTCAGCAATCAGAAGGGGGAATTTCCATCTCTATTCAGCCAGCCAGCCAGCTAGCTACTCCTGGGGAGTCCACTGAAAACCTTCATCGGAGTTCCCAGCCTGCTGCTTGCCCTATGGAATTTGGACTCGCCCATCCCCACAGTTGTGTGAGACAATTCTTATAAAAATCTCATAATATTTACAGATATCTCCTGTTGGTCTGTTTCCCTAGAAAAGCATGGCTAATAGAACTCCCATTCTCCTTTCCCTGCTCTATCCTATCATCTGATAACTTTATTATCTGGTATATGATTAATTTTATTTGCTTTATTGTTTATCGTCTGTCTTGCTAAGCTGCGAGAATGTATGCTTCATGGGGACAGGGTATTGTGTCTATTTTGTTCACCTCCTACCACCTAGAAAAGG
The DNA here is from genome assembly GCF_015220235.1 of Choloepus didactylus. Taxonomy (NCBI): domain Eukaryota; kingdom Metazoa; phylum Chordata; class Mammalia; order Pilosa; family Megalonychidae; genus Choloepus; species Choloepus didactylus. The sequence goes on along the minus strand of NC_051323.1, from coordinate 16,534,085 downwards.
ATCTGGTGCACAGTAGATGCTCAATAAATAGTTTTTTGAATGAATGAATGTAAAACAAAATTCAAACAAGGTGGTTATCAGAACTGCCTGCATGTATTTGCTACCTAGGCTGGGTCAGAGTTTCTACTTCTTGAGGTCTGCTATCTGTTCTTAAAGTAAAAAACATACTCATTAATATTAGCAACTAAAAACTTAATTATATATAGATTACTACACATAATGAAAACTAATGCTCTTTTTATCCAAGTACTAAAATACCTTTTATTTGCATACTATTTGATCACACTTCACTCATTCATTTACCCTTTCAAGAAATATTTACTGAACACTGACAATGTGTTTATGCTGGGAGTGAAGTGGTAAATAAACTCTTGTGAATCTTATGCTCTAATGGCAGTGGTAGTGGTAAGATGGAACACAACCAATGAATTCACAAGATGATTTCAGCTGGCAATAGGGGCTATGAAACAAACAAGACACTTCTAGGTGACAGAGGTGGGGAATAGATAGTGAGGAATGAGAAGGCCTCATTGCATGATGGCCTGGGAGCTGAGAACAAAATGAAGAGGGGAAAGCAGCCATGCAAGGATCTGGGGTAAGAGTATGTTAAGCAGGTGAAACTGTACGTGCATAGGCCCTGAGGTGGGAACATTTTCCCCTTCCCAAACCTGTGCATTTGGATTATAAATATAATACAGAACTTCTACATTTTCTCTGGAGAGTTCCATCTTGCTAATTTCAAGTCACTGTTCTAGCCTGTCAGGCCCTGTGTGCACTCTGCATTTATTCCTTAATCTTTTATAGGTTCCTCCTAGCTTTACTCTCTTCATACATGGAAGGCATGCCCTTGAGATTACTGCCAAAATTTGTCAGGCTAAGAGTCCCCTTCAGACAACCACTTCTCTTGCTTGAGAGCATCTGATGACCTATAGGAGACCAAAGAGGTTAGGGCACTGGTTTCAAACTTTTAAACAATAAGTGGGGCCCTTTCTTCAAATTAAATCCTATGAAGAAGATTTTACTTTTGTAAGTTTTAGAGAAATGAAATGTATGCCCATGTGGGCACATAGCATGCTGGAGGCAGAGACGGCCAATGCCTTGGTTGACAGATCAGGAAAGCGAGGCCAAGAGAGGTTAAATTCCGAATGCAGAAACCAGCAGCAGCGAAGGGAGACTTGGGTCTAGAGGCCTTGGTGTTGTCACTGCCACCATCCCAAGTCCTGCCCCTCACCCTCATGGTGCAATAAAGTGTTTGTGAAAATTAAAAGAAGTTTATGGAAAGCTCTTAGCATAGTGTCTGGCCTAAAATAAGTGCACCCAATGTGGCAGCTCATTACCATGCTCATCTTCATCAAAATCATCATTGTCACAATTCGTTGAATTTTCTAAAAGGAGAGTTTAAGGACTTATCACATGCATCTGTTATAACAAATATACTCCTGACTTCACCAGGTCTCTCAAATGTCATTTCTCAATGACAAGTCCATCCTACCGGAAACTGCAACCCATTCCCCAATGCCTGAATCTCCATCCCCCTTACTCTGCTATGCTTTTTTTCCCCATAGCACTTTTCACCTTCTAATGCACTATATAATTTACCTATTGTTTATTTTTGTCTCCCTTTGCTAAAATGTAAGTGCAGCATGAGCAGGGGTCTTGGTTTGGCTCATTGATGATAACCTAGAACAGTGTCAGACACATAATGATGCTTAATGAATGCCTGCTTGCATGCATGAGCAAATGTTTATTACACTTTCCTCATCTTGCATTTAGTAATCCAACTCTCTATTCAAATTCCAAACCCCGGAGTCATTGGAGAATGTCTGTGTCCCCTAATCTCCTGTCAGATTGGTACCTAGATCCTGAGGATTTTGCCATTTCTTGTTTCTGTCCCTCCTGTGTCTCTCCAAGAAGCCTTCCTTGGCTGGTCCTTCTCGTCTCTCACTTGGATGACTACACTGCTCTCCTAGTTGGGCTTCCCCTCTCCTGTCTACCTTCACCCCATTTATCTGCCACTCTGAAACCAGAATGAAATCTTAAATGTGCAAACCAGATCATGCCATTCCTGGGCTTAAACTCTTCTCAGAGGTTAGGGTCTTAATGGACGGGGTCTGTGAACATGGGAGGGCCTGGGCTTTGTGGGGCTTGAAGCTTATTCCTTTATACAGTTGGGGGATTTCTCTTTAAAACAAAGAATACAAAAGCACTTGGTTTGCAAATTTTAGAAAAGAAACCATATAAACATATGAACACATCACTAGGCATGCAGTTTGCAGCAATGTCATTAGGAAATGGCTGAGCCAGAAGGTAAACACAGGCCTGGGCTCCAAAGCATATATTGTTTCAGAGAGTGAGCTCCAGGCTAGAGCCAGACTCCACCAGTAACCAGCCATGTCACCTTGGGCAGGTGACTTAATGTCTAGTCTCAGTTTTATCACATGTAAAACAAGGACAATAACAGGACCTACCTCCTAGTATTGGTGCTAAGATAAAAAGACGTAATATATTGGAAGCACCTAGAACAGTTTCTGGCACATAGTAAGCATGCAATAAATGTGGGCTATTAGCTATAATTGCATCCGTACATACCACTCAATACTATCTTCCAACTTTTGAAAATTAGGACAAAAATTTCCCAGGGAAGGGTGGTAACCATCACCTCCCTCCCCCAATCAGGCCATGATGCCAACAAGAACGTGTCCTCCGCTATCCCAAAGCCATCTTCCTGGAAGTGGAGTGTATGACCCAGGGTCAGATGTATGATGGATAATTTGTGCTTACCCTGGCTGATATCGCCAACTGGTATGTCCCGAGTCACAGTGGGGGATGACACCCGGCTAAGCCTCCAGGGCCACTCACCTTGCCTGAAAAAGGCTGTCACTGTCCCCTCTGCCCATTAACATTCTACTTTCCCTTCAAGTTTCAGTCAAGTCCCAATTGTCTTTCTCGATTGTGCTTTGCATCCATTCCTCCTCTTCCTGATTGCTCACGGAGTAAATTGTTTTATTTGGTGCTTGACCGAACTTCTTGTAGTCTCCCATTTCTTAGGGGCTTGGAGGCAGAGAAATAATTTCCCACTGGGCTTCTACTCTTAACTGCTATACTTCAGTGGTGATCTTGGGAAAGTTTTGCAAGTTCTCCACAAATAAGGAGCTGAACTAGATGGGAGTCAAGTCCTCTCCTAGTTTCACATTTTCACATTTAAAAGATCCTAAGCAGTTTGGTGGCAGGGGCCATGTCTAATATAACAACAAATAGTTCTCATTCATGAGCACCCTTGAGACCTTCCAATTACATTATTTCTAATCCTCTCAATCATTCTATAAAGGAGACACTATAATCTCTATTTTATAGACGTTGAAACTAATTTTCAGAACTGTTAAAAAAACAAAAACAAAACTTGCCTAAGGACTGGATAGTCTTGTGTCTAACTTCAAAGCCTGTGTCCATTCTTCTTTGCACTGTCTCTTGTCTTTTATTTCTTTTATATCATTCTTGGTCATGGATGACAGATCTGGGCACTTGATAGGGGCTCAATAAATGATCTGAACTGAACTTTGAATTGTATTCCAAAATTAAGAAGAGGAATCCATGAACACTTTCTTTGCTTTTTGTCTGCTGTAGGAGCTGGGCTGTGCTCTCTAGTGGGGGGATCCAGAAAGCTGCCCACATGGGGAATGCATGACCTAAGACAGGTTACCTAAATCCCATAAGCCTCAGTTTATAAATTACTTTCATCCATTAAACAAGGACAATAACACCTACCTCTGAGAATTGTTAGGAGAATTAAATGAGGAAATGAGTATAACATTAGTGCCTGGTATTTGTTTTTGCTCTAACACATCCCAGATGCAGAACTCATCATACCTTCCAGTTATCTCAAAAGAACACACACACACTTCCCTGAAATACCTACAGGGGAGATAGATGAGAGAAGGTCCACATCACACTCACTGTAGCAGACAACTCAGACTCCGCCTTCTGAATTGCCCGTTCCCCACATGATGCCAAGGCTCACTGGTTTCTGTCCCTCCAACCCCTCCCCACAGCTTTAATACCTTTCTGCGTAATTATGCAGACTGTGATACCACCAGCTTTAATCTTCAAACTCATAACCCCAAATCATTATGGTGCTCAGAAAGCACAGTGTGTGCCAGTTAACAGGATTCATTCTCTTTGGGTAATAATTGGGGTTACAAACAATACAGATGATTTTCCTCATACATTCTCATCGTTGTCATCATCAAAAACTTCTTTTGGTAAAATTAGAATGGTGCAGAAAGAGAGACGTGCTAGACCATGGGACATGGGGATATTTTAATCCACTTCTCAAAAGAACTGTAAATGGATTGAGAGAATCCAGTGCTGGATAAAGTAGCTCTGAAAATGAGCCTCATATGCTCAGAATAATTGAACCAACTGCATTTGGCAACCAAAGAGCACCCACTGCTCTACATTGGTTGAAGCAAGAGTTGGAGACCCAGAGACCCATCCAATTTCCCCACCTCCCTTCTGGGACAGTCCTTGGGTGGGGATGGAGGGCTACAAAGATCCCATAGAACTACCTGATCCAGAGGATCAGAGCTCGACTTCTTGGACTGACATGTGGGGTTCTCTACAGTCTGGCTCTCTGGACAGCCTCACTCCCCTACCCTCCTCATCATGGATTATATGCCTGAACCTACTGCATTAGCTCAATTGCCTTTGTCTGGAGAATTCCTTCTGAGAATTAAATGGAAATAAAATTTATGTAGAAGGGAGAACATGGAAATCATCTGGAATTGCCGAGGAATGGAGAAGTGTAATTAAAGCTAGCAAAGTAAGAAAATTTCTGATCAAGAGTCTTCAATTACTCTATCTCCAGGCAAGATACATTTTATTTATAGGAAACCAAATTCATTTTTAATATTCTTTGGAGAATGAATAAATCTAGATAAATAGGCAGCATGCAGCAGGAGAGACACAGACTGAACATCTGAGAATGGGGTCCTGAGAGAGTGCAAAGGAGAAGGGGACAGGAGAGAGGGTGAAGATGGGCTGCAGTTTTACTTACAGTTTGGTCTAGGGATGTTTCATTCTGATTTTCTCCTTCCTCACATATGAATCTTTAATTGCCTCCTGGATGGCTTTCCACACACAGAGTGAAAAGAGGATTTACTTTAACACTAAGGATTTTAATTTTCCACCTTTACATGGTCTCTATGCAAAGAAGATCTCACAGGATTCAGGAATTAGAAACTGGGCAATGCAAGGATCCCAAAGGCTTTGTCAGTGACAGCTGTAAGCTTTGCTCCCTTAGCTAGATTTTCTCCATCAGTAAATTAGCAGAGCCAGGATCTGGTTTACTGCTAATCCCCTTGTGGAGTTCTCAACCGACCCCAGACTCTCGGTCAGAAGCATTGAGGAAAGGTTAAGGGGTGGGCATCAGGGATTGAAGGCTTTTATATCTGTGAAGTAAAGACGAGAGTCTGCAGCCATTCTAGCACCCTGCAGCCTCTGCCCCAACTTCATATTTGGTAGAAGGGTGAACTCTAAGCCTTTGTGAAGCTATGACTGGCACTTTCCATGGGATTTGTAATGTCTTAGCCCTTCCTCGATGCTTCTGACTGAGAGTCTAGAGTCCGTTGAGAACTCCACAAGGGGATTAGCAGAAGATCAGATTCTGGCTCTGCTATAATTTACTGATGGAGAAAATCTAGCTAAGGGAGTGAAGCAAACAGCAACCTACCATATGGGCTGGTTGGCAGATAGTGATTTACAAGTAAAAGTTAAAAAATCAATGTTGTTTGGCACTTTCATTGGAAAGGTTTATGACTGTCCCCTTTGACAGTTTGGGTTACTTGTGGAATATCAAGACCATGGCTGAGAGTTGTTGCCTTAGAATCCTGATGTGGTAGTTTCCAGGGACATTAGAAATGATGTAGTTCAATGCTTTCCCTCTTTGCAGATGAAGAAACAGACCCACAGAGCAGCAGAGACTTAGGCTCTATAGTACACTAGAGGCAAAGTCAGAACTAGAACCTAGGTCTTCTAACTTCTAGCAGTAGTGTTCTCTCCCAGCACCATGTTTTCAAGGGTTATGTCTAAGGTACTCTGTACCACATTCAGATAGCACTATTTGCAAGCAGCTCCTTGAAATATACTTCTGCTGGTGATGACAATGCTGTTGGGTGAATTTCTTAATCCTAGGTCTTCTCTTACAAGATTGGAGATAATCATTGCAATTCCTACTGGACAGGGCTATTGTACAAATAAAGAGAAATAAAATGCATGAGCAATGCTTTGTGAACTGTATTGGACTACAAGCATTTGGGTTTGTTTATTATGCATGCACAGCTGCAAAGCTACCTTAGTGCTCCCTCTCACATCATCTATGGTGTGCTCACCACAACGTTCTTTCTTCTTTCTGCAGATGAGCTTGCCTTGCACTTCACTGGGAATATAGCAAGAGCTTCCCACATGGACACCTCAACTTCTCTCTGTACCTGTGCACATCATTTCATTTTTCTATCCTGTTGCAGAGGAAGATGGTGCTCTCCTCTGCTCTCAGGCCAAGCCCTCCAGTAGAAACCACAGTCCTACGTCATCCCATCTCCTTCAAGACCAGGCTCCACCAGTCAACCCCTATCTCTTCTGTATCTTCTAGTATTTCCATCTTCCCAGTCAGATGAAGGGTTCAAGTCTCTCACATCCTAGAAAATAACATTCCCTTGGCAAATTACCTCACGAGGTCAAATCTTATCTTTACTGCACTCATTTTTGAAAGAATATCCCAGAAAGATGGAGGAAGAGTCAAAGAAGGCAGAGAAGCAAAAGAAAAAGGCAAGAGAAAGAGAGAAAAACAAACAAACAAAAAACTTGATTGCTAGAAAGTGACAAAAGGAAAAATAGCATTAACCTAAAGTAGAATAAAGAGTCAGACAACATCACCAATGCCTGGAGTCCCATACCCTTCCTCTATTCTCCACCCCCCATATGCATTTAGCTTTGGTATATTGCTTTTGTTACATTAAAGGAAGCATATTACAATGTTTCTGTTAATTCTAGCCTCTAGTTTGCATTGATTGTATTTCACCCCCAATCCCACCCTATTTTTAATACCTTGCAATGTTGACATTCATTTGTTCTACCTCATGTAAAAACATATTAGTACCTTTTATCATAATCGTTGAGCATCCTAGGTTTTCCTGAGTTTCATAGTCCCAGTCTTTATCCTTCGTCTTTTGTTCTGGTGTCCCACATGGTTCCAGCCTTCCTCTTTCAACCGTATTCACAGTCATCTTTGCTCAGTGTACTTACATTGCTGTGCTACTATCTCCCAAAACTGTTTTCCAAACCTCTCACTCCTATCTTTTCCTTTCTGTCTGCAGTGCTTCCTTTAGTGTTTCCTGCAGAGCAGGTATCTTGTTCACAAACTTGGTCATTGTCTGTTTGTCAGAGAATATTTTAAGCTTTCCCTCATATCTGAAGGATAGTTTTGCTGGATATAGGAGTCTTGGTTGGTGGTTTTTCTCTTTCAGTATCTTAAATATATCACCCTACTTTCTTCTTGCCTCCATGGTTTCTACTGAGAAATCCACACATAGTCTTATCAAGCTTCCTTTGTATGTGATAGATCATTTCTCTCTTGCTGCTTTTAGGATTCTCTCTTTATCTTTGATGTTTGATAATCTGATTATTAAGTGTCTTGGCATAGGCCTGTTCAGATCTATTCTGTTTGGGGTACGCTGTGCTTCTTGGGTCTGTAATTTTATGTCTTTCATAAGACATGGGAAATTTTCATTGATTATTTCCTCTATTATTGTTTCTGCCCCCTTTCCCTTCTCTTCTCCTTCTGGGACACCAATGACACGTAAATTCTTGCTTTTCAATTTGTCTTCAAGTTCCTGAAGATGATGCTTGTATTTTTCCATTCTTTTCTCTATCTGTTCTTTTGTGCGTAGGCTTTCAGTTGTCTTGTTCTCCAGTTCCTGAGTGTTTTCTTCTGCCTCTTGAGCTCTGCTGTTGTATGTTTCCAGTGTGTCTTTCATCTCTTGTGTTGTGCCTTTCATTTCCATAGATTCTGCCAGTTGGTTTTTTGAACTTTCAATTTCTACCTTATGTACATTCTGTGTTTTCATTATACGGTTCATCTCTTTTGCCATATCTTCCCTAAACTTTTTGAATTCACTTATTATTAGTTGTTTCAATTCTTGCATCACAGTTGAAGTGCAAGTTTGTTCCCCTGACTGGGCCATAACCTCATTTTTCTTGGTGTAGGTTGTAGTTTTCTGTTGTCTAGGCATGGTTTCCTTGGTTACCCCAATCAGGCCTCCCCAGACCAGAATGGGCTAAGGTCCCAGAAGGAAGAAATATTCAGTATCCAGTTTCCCTGAGGGTGTGTCTTAGAAAATTGGTACACTCTGTGAGGCCTCAGGTCACTGTGCCTTTCTGCCCAGCAGATGGCGCCTGTTAGCCTATAATTCTTGACTGGTGTACGTTCTGAATGAAAGACAGGTAGTAGAGCTGGGCCCCAGCCCTTTCCTCTTAGAGAAGATAGATGCCCTAGGGGGAGGTCATTAGCATTTCAGTGATCTTTCTCTGCCTGTGCTATACCCTTGTCTGAGTCACAGAATTGGGAACTGAAAATGGCTGAGGCTTTCTCCACTGAGTCAAAAAAGGCACAGAGCTAGTCCGAGGCGACCCTCTGGCTCTCCAAGGTCAGTCGTCACCCAAAGCCTCTGTCTACTTGTTGGGGATTCGTACCTCGTAGTGAGCAGTTCACACTCACTAATTAAAACCCCAGCAGGAGCTCAGCTGAGCTATATTCACTTGCTGGGAGAAAGCTTCTCTCTGGCACCACCAGGCTTTGCAGCTCAGGCTGTGGGGGAGGAGTCTCCTGATTTGGGTCTGCAGTTTTTACTTACAGATTTTATGCTGTGTTCTCGGGCATTCCTCTGAATTCAGGTTAGTGTATGATGAGTGGACGGTCACGTTTGTTCCCCTGTAGTTATTCTGGATTATTTACTAGTTGTTTCTGGTTTTTTTTAGTTGTTCCAGGGGGGACTACTTAGCTTCCACTCCTCTCTATGCCACCATCTTAGATCCTCCTGTGGTTGTTTTTTCAATAAGTGATGCAAACCATGGAACTTAATATGTTAAAAGTAATGAGAGTGACAGATGTTCACATAGAAGGCAAAAGCCAGGACTGCTGGGGTTAAGCCAGTCTCAAGTCACCTTCTTGCTTACTGCCTGGGGGTGAGCATCTGACCATGCTGGGGGCCTGCCCCAAATAGAAGGCAGCTGTCATTTACTCTCTAAATCTGAGGGCTTCCCTGTGGGTCCTGCTTCTTTCTGTTGCTCAGCTGAGTCATGGACAAGTTGTTGCTCTCCTCTTTAGGGATCTGCATCAGGGTAAAGACAAATGGGACATCTGGTCCTTCAGAGCCTTGCCAACTCCTGGGGATACCCATATTTCAGCAGGGGTTCCTGGTGGTGGTACTAGTCTAATGGGATGCTGCTAATATCTGGCTGCTCACCCAAAAAAGGCCCTAATTTGTACATGCTGTGGTGTAACTACTTCCACCTTGGTCCCTTTCAAGCATCAACATGAAGTCACAGAACTTGGCATTGGACAGAGATGTGCATGGATTGGCTCTTGTGAGCTGGCTCCAGCACATTCCAGAATACACCATACATTCTGTCATAAGAGCAATACACATACTCTAGGAAGTGTAAAATTATAGAAATGCAAAGCAGAATTCAGAGAGAAAAAATTCTAGGAGCTTCACCATCCAAAGGAAAAAAAAAGATTAATAATTTGATATAATCCATTTTCAAAACATAAAGGAAATTCTATACATAGCTTGCTTTTTGTGTTTAGTTTTTTACATGGCTGTCATTATCATTACTTTATATGCAGTTCTGTTTCTTTCTTTACCCTAACTCAAGAATTTCCTTATGCTATTATAAATTTGTCCTAAATATTTGAGCAACTGCCTGATACACCAGCACACAAATGAACCACTCCATACAAGATTGCTTCCAATATTTGATCAAAAATGACCTTGTTTACCTTAACAAACACCCTCAAATCTCCCAGAAATACTTTTGAGGAAGTCTGAGGGATTAGTTGTCCTATGAGAAAACATAAGGAAAATATCTGGGAACAGCTGCTTCAATATCGGCCAAACCTTGGGGGCCACCGGGCCTGAGCCCAGTGACTGGCCTCTGTGGGAAGACTTCCAAGCTCTGTCCCTGAAACTCACAATCTCACCAGTGTGGTCATCTCCACAAGTCCAGGTCACTCTCGGAGTTGATTCTCCTTCCCCTACTGCTGGCTTCATACCATCAACGAATCCATTCCTTCCCACTTTCCTCTCAGACCATCCTCACCTGCCTTTGAACTCTTGTTTTGTGACAAGCAAACTCTCTATCTTCAAAGTTTCAGGAATGTTCCTTCTACCTCTAGTCTTGTTGGAATGTCAGTAGGCCCCTGAGAGCTTGTGTTCCCTGTACCCTCTCAAGTAACAGCCATTTTATTTCCTTCTCTCACGTTCACTCTCCTCAGACACAGGTGGCACAAGGGCTCTCCTTGCTCCTCACGATCTTCTCCAGACCCGGGCCTCCTTCCATCCTCTCAAACACCATCCTTTCGGAGCACCTATCCAGCCACATCATCTTTCTCCATCGTTGACATCACTCTCTGACTTTCCCGTCACTTTTTCCTGATCACTGAGGACCTTGGCTCTGGCTTGAAGCCTTCCTTTCCATCTCAGCCTCTCCCTGAGGAGGACCCCTGTAGACTCCTCATCTCCAATGACCTTCCTCTTGCCCCACCTCAGTTATCTGCTCCCTTGTCACACCCTGGACCGTGCACCACTTTTGAAATGCTGAATTCAGTCCATCATTTGCACATCTATGTGACAAATACCATGTCCATCCTCCCAGGTTATCCCAAGTGCCTCCACTGTTATAATTCTTTGTCTCAATGGGAATGCAAGTGGAGTGGGCCTGTCACTTTCTTCCTAACCCACCAGCTTCTTCAGACGTCACTTTCCTCCTTGTCCATCAATATAACCACCCCTCCAACCCAGAGGCCTCCAACTCCCTCACCCATTCCTCCTTCTCTTATACTCCCCTGGTAAAATTTTAGCCCACAGTGAACCCAGCTGCCTACCCTTTTGCTTGCTTCTGCCCCAGATGCTGAGGATGGGAGAGATTCGCACAGCCAGGAAGGCTGCTTTGACTTTTAGAATCTTTTTTTTTAGATTTTTTTTTTTTTATTTTTAGACTCTTTCCTCCTGGGGCTTCCACGGCACCCCCTCCTTTTTTTCCTCCCACCCTGCTGGCCACTGATTCACAGCCTCTTCGCTGAGTCCCTCAATTCTATTGACTTCCTTGGGGCTTTGTCCAGACCTTCTCCAATTCACGTCCGAGTTCTCCACCAAGCCTTCGATGCTCTTCGTGATCTGCAGCTGGGAATTTTTATTCACTTATGTCCATCCAGCTCCCACCACACACACACATGCGTGCACACACACACACACATACCACAACCACACTGAGTTTCTTTACAGCAGCAGGATGATGTAGGAGCTAATGAGTGAGCTCCAAAGTCAGGCTTCCTTGGTTCAAATTTTGGACATGCCATTTACTAGCAGGGACATCTTGGGCAATTTTCCTACCTCTCCCCCTCTCTGTTTCCTCATGGTATCTGCCTCATTGAGCTCCTGTGAGGATGAAATGAAATGAGGCAAATAAAGTTATTGGCAGAGGGCCTGGAAAACACCACAGTTACTTTTGGTTAGCTATTGTTTTTTTTTAAATGCAAGTTTATTGAGATATAGTCACACACCACACAAACCATCTGAAGTATACAATCACTGGCTCACAGTATCATAACATAGCTGTGCATCCATCCCCATGATCAATTTTAGAACATTTTCATTACTTCAGAAAAGAAATATAAATAAAAAAGAAAACCCAAATCCTCTCATACCCCTTATCATCTGCTATTACTTACCCATATTATTAGTGTGGTACATTTGTTACTGTTATGAAAGAGTATTAAAATATTACTGTTAACAACAGTCCATCATTTGCAATATGTACATTGTCCCCGTATACCCCTCTATTATCAACTCCTTATAATAGTGCCATACATCTGCTCTAGTTCACAAAAGAACTATTCTATATTTGTACAGTTAATCATGGACATTGTCCACCACAAGATTCACTGTGTTATACATTCCCATGTTTTAACCTCCAACTTTCCTTCTGGTGACATACATGACTCTAAACTTCCCCTTTCCACCACATTCTCACATACCATTCAGCACTGCTAATTATTCTCACAATAATTTGCTGCCGTCACCTCTATCCATTTCCAAACATTTAAGTTCAACCTAAGTTAACATTCTGCACATATTAAGCAACTGCTTCCTATTCTTTAGCCTCGTTCTATATCCTGGTAACCTGTATTCTATACTTTACATCTGTGAGTTTACATATTATAATTAGTTCATATCAGTGAGATCAAACAATATTTGTCCTTTTGTGTCTGACTTATTTCACTCAACACAATGTCCTCAAGGTTCATTCATGTTGCTGCATGCTTCAGGGCTTCATTCCTTCTTTCTGCTGAATAATATTCCACCATATGTTTATACCACATTTTGTTTATCCATGCATCTGTTGATGAACGCTTGGGTTGTTTCCATCTTTTGGCAATTGCAAGTAATGCTGCTATGAACATTGGTGAGCAAATGTCTGTTCACGTCCCTGCTTTCAGATCTTCTGGGTACATCCCGAGTAGTGGGATGGCCGGGTCATAAGGCAACTCTGTACTTAACTTCCTGAGGAATCACCAAACATCCTCCACAGTGGCTGCACCATTTTACATTCCCACCAGCAGTGAATAAGTGTCCCAATGTCTCCATATCCCCTCCAACACTTGTAGTTTCCCGTTTGTGTAACAGCAGCTAATCTAGTAGGTGTGAGATGACATCTCATTGTTTAGCTGTTGGTTTTTAATTCAAGTTTTTCAAGCACACCATAGAATCTCTCCTGCAGGCCCTTGTACATGCTGTTCCTTCGACCTGGAGTTCTTTCTTTTATTGAACCCTGCAAACTGTACCCTGCCCCACTCTGCCAGAATGCTGTCTGAATAACTCTTACTTATCCTCCAGGAATCAGCTGATTACTTTTTTGGTCTGTTGAATATTTCATGACTCTCTGGTAACTAATACCCCTTCTCTGCACTCTCCGACATTGTATGCTTACTCTCATTGTAGCACCCAATGTGTGTTTGTTTACTTGTCTGATTGACAAGCAGACTCCAAGAGCTTTGAGAGTTGGGGAATGTATCTTGGGCACTGTTGTATCTCCAGCATACACTTGCCATAAATTAAGTGTTCATAAATATTTGCTAACTGAATGAATGAACTGATAAATCACACTGAATAGCCATAACTCTCCCCTTTTAAGAATAAGTGAAAAAAGAAAGTTCATGGGAACTATGATAAAACTTCGTGGTTCAGAGTAATGCAACCTCCACTTCATAGAACATCCTTGGTGATATGGCTAAATGTTCTCTGAGATGGATTACTATGAGTAAAAAAAGAATGCTGTTTGAAATAACTAATTTACGTACTTAGAAATACTCAATAAGATGCTGTGTTAACTTCCATTAAATTAGCTCCTATATTCTGTAGCCAGCCAACCATGATGAAAAATGTCATTGCTGAATTAAGAAAAAAGAACAGTGAATAACATATTGGACAAGGCAGAAAATTGAATTAGTCAGGCAGAGTACAACTTATTCTTCAGAATATTTTAGAAAAAGGAAAAGAGAGTGAAAGTGAAAATAAGAAATATGATAAATATGGAAGTGATAGTCTCAGCAATCCAAGCCACTAATAAGAAGATACTCTGAAAGAGATCAAAATGCTACAGGTGAAGAATAAAGAAAGATACTATAAGCATCTTCTTTAATAAGTTTTCTGAGCAGTAGTAATGGAAAGCCTGCCATATTAGTTATAATAATAAGTAAAACAACTTAAAAATTTGTGGCATCAGCCCTTGTTGAATGATTACTATGGGTCAGACACCATGTTAAGAGCTTTACATGTATTATTTCATTTAATCCTCAGAATATCTCATGATGTAGGTACTATCATTGTCCCCAGTTTTTAGAAGTGGTAACTGAGGTTCAGCAGAGAGGAAAAGTGACTTGCTCAAGGCCACGCTACCAGTACGTAGAGACTGTCCTGTGGACTGCACACTGGGAGCGAGACCTTGATCCATGTTGGGCAATTCATCATCATGATTTTGGAATTGAATATAAAAAATAAATGCCAGATTATCTTCAGCATCTGAAACTAAATACATGTACACCTTTTCTGGCATATGGTTTGCCATATCGTTTGACTGATTGCATGCTCACATATCTGGAGTAAGCAGAGGTTTTAAAACCACTTGTGCAATGGGACTTGTCCTCTCTTGCTGCTTCTGAAATCCAGCCACCACATCACTGAGTTATCCTAGTGGATAAGCCTGAGTTGTCATAGTAGATAATGAGAAACACATGGATTACTCAGCGTTCTTGTGCTGGTTGACAATTTGCTGTCAGATATGTGAGTGAGGCTTCCAAAGTTATCCAGCAGGCAGATGACCCACAGCTGACTATAAACATATGAGAAGGTCCCAGAGAGTTAAGTCGAAGTGGCCCAGATCAGAACCAACTCACCAATCCACAAAATCATGACCTAAATGACTGGCTGTTATTTTAAACCACAAAGTTTGGGGGAAATTTGTTATTCAGCAGAAACTAACAGATACACTATCCAAAGTCATTATTACTTGCAGCCAAAAGGGTCCTAAAAATATAGAGTAAAGGTAACCATATGGGTAATTATAAATATATATTATTGTATTGTAATTTTGATATGTTACTCCACTTTTTACTTCTTACAGGTTCCAATTATAAATCTATGGTTTTGGACATACATTGTATGAAGATATAATTTATTACAAATACAACAAAAAGATGAGGGGACAGAGAGGAATAGGAACAGTGTTTTTGTATATGACTGAAGTTAAGTTGGTATAAAATCAAATGTGAGTATTATAAATATAGGATGTTAAATTTAAGCACAGTGGTAACCACAAAATACCTGAAAAATGTATACCAAAGGAAATGAGAAAACACTCAAAATATACACTACAAAAAATGAAATAAATATGAAAGTAGGCATTAGTGGAAGAATTGAGAGACAAAAAAGTAATGACTTACAAACACCAAATAACAAAAATGGTAGAAGAAATTCCTGCATTGTCAGTAGTGACTTTAAAATGTAAATGGATTAAACTCTCCAGTCAAAAGGTAGAGATTTGGCATGAATAAAAAATCATGACCCAATTATACACTGTTTATAAGAGACTCACCTTAAATTCAGACACAAGCAGGTTGAAAGCGCAAAGATGGAAAAAATATACCATGCAAAATATAATTAGAAGAGAGCTTGGGTAGCTATAATTAATACCAGATAGTATAGACTTTATGTCAAAAACTGTTAGGAGGGACAACAAAAGGTCCCTATATGCTGTGAAGGAGTCAATTCAGCAAGAGGACATAACAATTATAAAAATATAAGAACTTAGTGGCAGATCCTCAAAATATATGATGAAAACCTTGACAGAGTTGAAGGGAGATATAGGTCATTCTATGTTAATAGCAAGAAACTTTGATACACCACTTTCAATAACTGATAGAACATCTAGACAGATCAGTAAAGAGATAGAAGATTTGAATGATACTATAACCTAACAGGCATTTATATAACACTCCACCAACAGCGGTAGAATACACATTCTTCTCTAATTCCCATGGGCCATTCTCCAAGAGAGACTATATGTTAGGTCACAATACAAATCTCAATAAATTGAAAAATATTGAAAAGATACAATGTATCTTCTCCAACCATAATGGAATGAAGCTAGAAATCAATAACAAAAGAACTGGAAAATTTACAAATATGTGGAAATTAACACGCTCTTGAACAACCATTGGGTCAGATAAGAAATCCAAAGGGAAATTAGGAAATATCTTGAGGTGAATAAAAATAAAAACACAACATGCCAAAATTTATGGGTTGCAGCAACAGTAATGCTGAAAGAGAAATTTATGGTCCCATGCATACATTAAAAAAGAATAGAGATCTCAAATCAGAGACATAATCTCACAACTGGAAGGTCTAGAAAAAGAAGAAGCAACTAAATCAAAGCAAGCAGAAGGAAGGAGGCAACAAAAATTAGAGTTGAGATAAGTGAAATAGAGAATGAAAAAACAATAGAGAAAATCAATGAAACTAAAGCTTTTTTTTTAAAAAAAAGATCAGTGAAATTGACAACACTGTAACTAGACTAACAAAGAATAAAAGAGAGGACAAAATAACTAAAAGTGGAAATGAAATGGGGGGCATCACTACTGACCCCACCGAAATAAAAAAGGATTATAAGAGGTTACTATGAACAATTGTACACCAAAAAATTAGATATCCTAGATGAAATGGACAAATTCCTAGAAGCACACAAACTACCTACACTGCCTCAAGTAATAGAAGATTTCAGCAGACCAATAACAAGTAAGGAGGTTGAATCAATTATCAGAAACCTCACAATAAAGAAAAGTCCATTACCAGATGGCTTTCCTGGTGAATTCTATGAAACATTCCAATAAGAATTAACACCAATCCTGCTTAAACTCTTCCAAAATATTGAAGAATAAGGGAATTCTTCCTAACTCATTCTGATTAGGCCAACATCACCCTAATACCAAAGCCAGGTAAAGAAACCACAAGAAAAGAATATTACAGACCAATATCCTTTTTGAATATATATGCAAAAATCCTCAACAAAATACTAGGAGAATTAATCTGAAAGCATGTTAAAAGAATTATACACCATGGTCACTTTGGATTTATCACAGATATGCAAGGGTGGTTCAACATAAGAAAATCAGTTAATGTAATACACTATGCTAACATAATGAAGGAAAAGAATATATGATCATCTGAATGGATGCAGAAAAGGCATTTGACAAAATGTCTTCTTGATAAAAACACATAGGAAACCACGAATAGAAGAAAACTTCCTCAGCTAAAAAGAAGGCATTTATGAAAATCCCATGGCTAACATTATACTCAGTGATGAAAGACTGAAAGCTTTTCCTTTAGGATCAGGAATGAGACAAGGATGCCTACTATCACCACTGTTATTCACCATTTTACTGGAAGTTCTAGCCAGAGCAATTAGGCAAGAAAAAGAAAATTTAAAAGCATCTAATTTGGAAAGGAAGTGGTAAAACTTTCCCTGCTTGCAGATGGCATGATCCTATATATAGAAATCCTGAAAAACCCACAACAAAACTACCACAGCTAAGAAACAAATTCAGCAAAGTGGCAAGGTACAAGATCAACACACAAAAACCAATAGTGCTTCTATACAATCTTAATGAACAATCTGAAAAGGAATTCAAGAAAAAATCCTTTATAATAGTGACTAAAAGATTAAAATATCTAGGAATAAGTTTAACCAAGTATTTAAAATACTTGCAAGTGGAAATCTACAAAAGATTGCTAAAAGAAATCAAAGAATACCTAAATAAATGGCAGGACATTCTGTGTTCATTGTTAAGATGTCAATTCTGCCCACAGAGATTTAAAGATTCAATGTAATTCCAATAAAAATCCTCACAGCCATCTTTGCAGAAATAGAAAATACAACCATCAAATTTATATGAATAAGAGGTCTCAAATAGCTGAACATCTTGAAAAAGAAGAATGAAGATGGAAGACTTATGCTTTCTGATTTTAAAACTTATTACAAAGCTTAGTGATCATAAAGCATGGTATGGCACAAAGACAGACATATAAATCCATGAAATTTATTCAGTTTATTTCTGAATTGAGAGTTCAGAAATAAACCCTCACATCTATGGCCAACTGATTTTTGACAAGGGTGCCAAGTCCACTCAATGAGGAAAGAATAGTCTCTTCCATGAATGGTGCTGAGAAAACTAGATATCCATATGCAAAAGAATGATGCTGGCCCCCTAACTCATACCATTTACAAAAATTGAGTAAAATGGATCAAAGACCTAAATATAAGAACCAAAATTATAAAACTCCTAGAAGAAAAGTAGAGAAGTATCTTCAGGACCTTGTGTTAGTTAGTGGTTTCATAGACTTTACATTAAAAGCATGAGCAACAAAAGAAAAACAGACTAATGGGACTTTATAAAAATTTAAAGCTTTTGTGTATCGAAGGACTTCACCATGAAAGTAAAAAGACAACCCCAAAATGGGAGATAATTTTCAGAAACCACATATCTGCTAAGGATTCAATATGCAGAATATAAAAGGAAGTCCTACAACTCGACAACAAAGACAAACAACTCATTTTAAAAATGGGCAAAAGACTTGAATAGGTGCTTCTCCAAAGAAGATATACAAATAGCCAAAAAGCACATGAAAAGATGCTCAATATCATTAGCTATTAGGGAAACGCAAAACAAAAACAAAATGAGATACCATTTCATACCCACTAAAATGACTACTATTGAAAATGGAAATGACAAGTTTTTTAGATGAAAGGAGGAATAGAACACTCATTCATTGTTGGTGGAAATGTAAAATGGTGCAGCCGCCGTGGAAGACAGTTTGGTATTTCCTCAGAAAGTTAAGTACAGAATTATGATATGGCCCAGCAATCCGACTTCCAGGTATATACCCAAAAGAACTGAAAGTAGCTACTTGAACAGATATTTGCACAATGTTTATAGCAATATTATTCACAATTGCCACAAGATGGAAGCAACCCAAGTTTCCATCAACAGATGAATGGATAAACAAAATGTAGTATAAAATGCAATGGAATATTATTTAGCCACAAAAAGGAATGAAATTGTGATACATGCAACAATATAAATGATCCCAAAGACTTCATGCTGAGTGAAATAAGACAGATACAAAAGGACAAATATTGTATGATCTTACTGATATGAAATAATTCAAATATGCAAATTCAAATACAAATACGCTGCAGTGGGGAGGCAGCTGAGAAGAGAAAAACTGCAGCAAACTGAAACATCTCCTCCCTTAATCTGGAATTAAAGATTTGAGTAAGGACCCCATACGATTCTGAATCCATCTTAACTTTCCCTACTGGACAGAAGACCATATTTTATAAGGATGAGCAAAAAAGGAAAATCATTGGATATTTGGCAGAACTAATATGGGAACGAATCAGGTGAAGAAGTAAATGTCTCTCTGAACTATCTTATTTCAAGAAACAAGTGGAGATTTAAGGCAATGCCTTATTTGCTTTTAAAATAGATTGGAGAGGCTGTTGCCCCTATGCGAAGGACAGGAAATACTTCTTTCAGATGAAAAACACCATTAGAGAAGTAAAACTGTAATGAAAGCAGTGAAGAGCAGATAATCACCTGACTCATCAGACATGCTTGAGAATTTACCCTCAAATCAGAAAAAAGATGATGCCTAGTAGTGACTCTGAAAATGGAGAGCAGAACAGAGGCCAGGCAAAAAAAGAACCACAACTTCAGCTCTCCACCCCTTCCCCGCCCAAAATAAAACCACCACCAAAATTGCTATGGTGCAAAATTCCCCTGAATGAGAGATTTGACTTTAGATTGAATACAATTACAGAATAATACAATAAAAAGTCTACATTTATATAGAATATATATTCTCAAGTTTTTTATATAAATAATAAAGAAAAATCTGAAATGTATGTAGAAAGAAATCACAAATTATCTAAAATGGGAAAAATCAGATGGCATTGGGTTTCTTCACAAAGCTAAATGCCAGAAAACCATGGACCTTGGCCTAAAGAATTGAGAGAGAAAATAATTGTGGCCTGATAATGCTATAATCAGCCAAACTATGGCCCAAGTGCTAAAATACCCATTTTATTTCATCTTTATATTCCCTAGGGATTTTTTTCAAGTGATAATCTTTTTATTCTAGAAGTGGATGCCTTAACATTTTTCACATTACTAAATTTGAAAATGCAGTGTAGGCAATAAGTTATACACAGATTTGAAAAGTTAAACTGCAGATAAGCAAAACCAAACATTTTAAAGAACCCATAATCCCACTCTCAAGATAACAAAAATACTAAGCAATAAACTTCTGCTGCATATCTTTCCAGATTTCTTCCCTATAGTGTATAAGTACATGTATACACTTTACAAAACACACAAATAGTATTATATGATACATATTATTTGAAGTCTTTTATTTACTAATCAAAATATCATAAATATTTTTCATGTTAATTAATACGCTTATACAATGTCATTTTTAATTACTGCCTTGTTTTTCTTTGCATGGATGACTCACCATGTATTTAATCAGTCCTCTATGATTGGATATTTGTTTCTAATTTTACAGCCTTATAAATCATGCTGATATCAATATCCTGCATAAACATTCTTGCTCTTATGAGTTTCTAAGAGTATAATTGGTGATTCCAAGCAAGAGTACATTTACAAACCGTGATAGTAATTGCCACATTATCCCTGAAAAGAGTGTGCAATTTCTCCTTAATCTTGTTAAAACTTAACATTTTCATTAGGTTTAATCTAAGCCAGTCAAAGAAAGGAAAAATTTTTATCCATGATTAGAATACAGTTTCTCACATTCGTTGGTAAGCTGTCAGTTTTTTGACCCTTGCCTCCTTATTCTTATTGATTAACTGGAGCTCCTCCATGTTAGATACATGAATGGGTTGTCTCATACATTGTATTTTTTTTCAACATTTTACTTGGCAAATGTTTAAAAAATTTCCTCATGGAATATCTCAGTATACAGAATTTAACAAATATTTCTATATGTCTATTTATATTCAAATCCGCAATATTTTCCATTTTGACTTTGCCTTGAGTGTTAGGCTTAGAAAGCCTCTACCCCATCCCATCTTATTTGGAATTGATATTGGTTTTAAGTTGGGAGAAAGGAATCCAGCTTTATGGTTCGCCTGGAGTTTCTCCAGATTATGTTGTATAGACGGTGTTTCTGTGGGAAGTTAATGGGTTAATTAATCAAAAGAGGGATTCCATGATCAAATACATCCAGGAAACACAAAGTTTAAGCACAGCCATTGGGTATCTTTACTGCAAAACTTACCAGAGAGGAGCTTATTCATTGCAAAATAATATGGAATGGCAAAACACTAGAAGCATTCCAAATATTCATCAATATCATACTGGATAAGTATATTATGGTTTTTTTTATACAAAGAAATATTATGCAGCTATAAAGAAAATAATGAGAATACTTGCTGTTTACTAATTGGAAGGATAACCAAGATACACTGTTAAGGGAAAAAGCAAGGCACAGAATAGGTTGGAGTATATATTATATTCTGTGTAAAGAAAGGAAACAACAAGAAAATGCATTCATACTTGTTTAGATAAGCACAAAGAGACTTGGAAGGTTCATGAGAAAATAAGACAATGGTTCTCTAGGGAAACAGAATCAATGAGAGATGTCTATGAATATAAGATTTATAAAAGTGTCTCACGCAACTGTGGGTATGCATGAGTCCAAATTCCGTAGGGCAGGCAGCAAACTGGCAACTCCAATGAAGGTGTTCGATGAACTCCTCAGGAAACGAACTGGCAACTTCGACAAACTCCTCAGGAAATGCTTTGATGGTCAGTAGAAGAAGTGAAGGTCCTCTATCTGTCTCGCTTAAAAGTCTTCAAATGATCGATTAGATTAAATCCAGTCAACTGCATTCTCTCATTGTGGAAGACACACCCTTCGTTGAGTCATCAGTCACAGCTGCAGCCAATTGTCTGATGATTTAATAAACCAGCCTGTTGGTTTATTAACCAGCCACAAACGTCCTCACAGCAATGGTTAGGCCAGTGCTTGCTTGACCAGACAGCTGGGTACCATCACCTGGCCAAGTTGACACATGAACCTAACCATCACACTCATGAAAGGTAGAAGTAAGAGGGGAACAAGGATTAGAGGGAGAAACTTTTTCCTGATTACCCTTTCATACATTTTGGGTTTTAGACCACATGAATATATTACCTGTAAAAATAAATTAAAAATATCCTTTAAAAAAGAAAATCCTCTCAAAGATGTCAATATACTAACATATATTGTGACTCTCCAAGTAAGGGGTGGGGTGGGTGGGTTATGCATTTTCCTACAAATTCATTCAACTACAGAATCCTATGGAATTTTGGGTTGTCCAGCTTTCAAAGAGATTTATGGAATAAATCCTTACTGATTTTAAATGCTATATTAAGCATACACTAAAATATGAAATTTTATATTCTTGAGTTGTGTTTGTGTATGTGTGTTTGTGTGTGTGATTTCTATTCTATTTTTATTGACCAATTCTCTTTCTAATTGGTACTTTAACATCTGGCAGAGCAAGTCACCTCTTCCCATTCTTTTTTATTTTGCTGACATCAAAATTCATTCTTGTTCAGTATTTTCTGGAATTATTTTTATCTATTTATTCTTTCAAATAATTCATTTTATCAGCCACCTAAATATTCTTGGGGTTACTTTGAGAATTGATATCTATCAGCAATTTGTAAAGATGGACGGCAGACTCCTTTCTATGTACCTCCAGATGCTTTCTGGGTTTTGAATTGTGAGAACATTCCTCAAATATTCTTTTATGCCATTCAATAAAGTCTACAATAACATGATGTTTTTCATTTCCTTCATATAAATCTTGACTATTTGTGAAGATTATTCTCAGTGTTTTTGTTTCGTTTCTGCTGAAAAGGTGATCTACTATTAATTTTATTTTCTCAAGGATTATTGCTGATACATAGAAAAGCAACTTTTTTCTTTGATAGATATTACATTTTAACAATTCATTTTTGGCATTTATTGAGATAAATATATGATGCTTCCCTTTGACCAATCAATTTGTGAAATACAATAACAGATTCCCTGATTACTTACGGTCCTTATATTGCTAGAAAGGGGCATGTTTATATATATATTTGTAAATGGAATTGACCTCAAGGTTTGTTTTTGGTGCTCTCTTTGTCAAATGTCCTAGTTTCTTAGGGCCGCCTCAACAAAGTACCACAAATGGGGTAGCTTAAAACAATAGTAATTTATCGTCCCATGGTTTTGGAGGCCAGAAGTCCAAAATCAAGGTGTTGGGTGAGCTCTGCTCTGAGGTCATAGGGATCCAGCAGTGGCTCGTGGCGTAGCTCAATCTCTGCCTCTATCACACGGCCATCTTCTTTCTGCTGCTCTCAACACTGTGTCTAAATTTTCTCTTCTTATAAGGACATCGGTCATATTGGATTAGGACCCACCTTGATGCAGTTTGGCCTCATCTTAATTAAAAACACCTTACCAAACAATTGGAAATAGGGTCACATCCGCTGGACTGAGGATTAGGATACGAAGATGTCTTTTGGGGGATACAACTCAATCTACAACATCAGGTTAGTATGCTCAAGTTATTCCAAATCTGTACAATAAATTAGCAAACTTTCCATTTTGTTCTGTATTCTTGAAGAGCATATAGGGCATTTGAAAGAATTTGCTTGCACACACTTTTTTTTTTTTTTTAGTAGCTTAAAACAACAAACATTTATTATCTAGCACAGTTTCTGAGGGCCAGGAATCTAGGAAGGCTTAGCTGGATGAAGCTTCCTAAGGTCGCAGTCAAGCTGTTGGCCGTGGCTGTAGTCTTTGAATATTTGATTAGGACTGAAGGATCCACGTCTAAATGCACTCACATGACCCTTGGCAGGAGGCTTCAGTTCCTTGCTGTGCGGGTCTCTCCAAAAGGCTGCTCACAACATAGTGAATGATCCATAAGAGAGAGAATGCTCCCGACACAGAAGCTGCAGTCTTTTTATTATCTGAACCAGAAATAATGTCCCATCACTTCTGCCATATTCTGTTCACTAGAAGCAAGTTACTAAGTCTAGCGCACATACTAGGGGAGGAGAATTAAGTTCCGCTTCTTGCATAGAGGAATATCAAAGAATTTGTGAGCATATCTTTTTTTTAATAGCTTTTATAAGCTTTATTCTTTTTTTTTTTTTTAACATTTTCTTTATACTAGAAAAAGTAAAAATAAGAATAAAAAATAAAAGTAAAACAGAACACCAAATCATCCCCTCCCCCCATGCTTGCACACACTTTGATCCCAGTGCCTTTATAATGTAATTCTCGAACAGAATTTCAATGTCACCCTCCCCCAAGCTTAATAGTCTCTTGAGTTTTGTTCTTTCTGTATCAATTTGATTATTTATATTCTCATATGACATCACCCATTTTATTTTATAGTCAGTTATGCTCTCTGGTGTGTTTGTGCTCTTTCCCATTATAAGGGCAGCTGCCTTTGGAAGATGTTGATCATAGCAGCCAAAGGAATCCCAAATTGGATGGTCGCATCTTTTTCAAGGCTTACACTTCCTCCTCTTAATTAGGGGCTACTAGTATGTATCTCCCAGGATTTCCTCTTTTCATTCCCCATGATGCTGCACCACTGTGTCATGAAAGGGAGTTATCAGAGGGCCTGGCTCCACCTGCGCAGTATCTACTAGACGCTTAGGAAATTTCTGGCATGTGTGTGGCAACTTTCCTAGTTTCTGCATGAATGTAGGTTTTTCCTTATTTTTGCTTTACTTTGTTTATGCTAATATCTTTCTGGGAGTCAGGGTTGAGTGCTTGTTTTTATGCTACTGTCTTTCCTTGAAGTGTCAGTGCGCTTTTCATTCTTGGTTTCACTGCTTTTCATCAACTGCAGTGACAGTGCGAAGGGCCCTAGGCTATATCTATACATGTACTAGGTGTCAGAGGAGGAGATTAATCACAACAGCAAGCATAAACAATCAATGCTGGAAACACAAATTTGCTGACATCCCTTTGGCCAAGGCCTTGAGCAGCTTGGAAAAGGGAGCCACACTTTTCCAATTTGTGAGATAATCAAGAAGGTGAAAAATTTAAGAAGAAATGCTGCAAGTATATTTTCTAATATTCCCCCCTTCCCTCTTACTCCTTACTAATTTGTTGATTTTCAACTTCATTATTACTAATCAAAGTTAAGAATACACATAAATATAATTTTTTTCACCTGCTTTCTTAAAATAGGTCATAACATGCAAAAAACCAAAATGTTGTAAATAATGACAACAGCATATTATTATAGTCTACTGATTACAGCCAGTACTTACAGAAAATTATATTAGAGTTAATATTTCCACATTTATGTACATTTCCACAAAATCCCCAGGTAGAGTCGTGAATGCTCAGTTTTCTGACAAAACCTCCTTTCCCAGTGCTACAGACAATATCTGAAATTCAGAATAATCATGTGTAATGTCAACTCTAACACAGTCATGTAAATAGAATTTAATTAGCAGAAAATAACATATGATCAACATTAATAAATGATTCAGGGAGGCTGAAATACCCTAGGCTGTCCAAATCTCGTTCTTTGGGATGTCTTTCTCACTTTTCATCCTCAGTGCAGGTTTTTTTTTCTTGGCCTTGGTGGTGGGCTCTTTGATAAAGAAATGCAGGCTCATTCTTTTTCCTTGTCTTCAGGGAAACTGTCCTTAGTGTCTCTGGGGACTACTCTAGCCTACAGCCCGAACAGCATCCTCAAGAGTGAATTCACCTCTGAATGACTTCGAAGGCTACTGCACCCTCCTCGTGGGGTCAATAGAAGGGAGGAGGGGAGGTGCATTTTGCAAAGCCAAATTTTGCTTCTTTATATTTTTTTCATCTTCCATTCTCTGTGCTTTTTTTCTCTATCAAGAAGAGTCTTTTGGCCATGCTTGAAATCTTTCTTCATCCCCAGTTGGCCAACTCCACTGTTCCAGTTTGCTAATGCTGCTGGAATGCAAAACACCAGAAATGTACTGGCTTTTATAAAGGAGTTTATTTGGTTACACACTTACAGTCTTAAGGCCATAAAGAGTCCAAGGTAATGCATCAGCAGTAGGGTACCTTCACTGGAGGATGGCCAATGGCGTCCGGAAAACCTCTGTTAGCTGGGAAGGCACGTGGCTTGCGTCTGCTCTGGAGTTCTGGTTTCAAAATGGCTTTCTCTCAGGACGTTCCACTCTAGGCCTCAGCTTCTCTCCAAAATGTCACTCTCAGTTGCTCTTAGGGCGTTTGTCCTATCTTAGCTTCTCCAGAGCAAAAGTCCACTTTCAACAGCCATCTTCAAACTGTCTGTCATCCTCAGCTCCTCTCTCAGCTTCTGTGCATTCTTCAAAGTGTCCCTCTTGGCTGTAGCTCCTCTTCAAAATGTCACTCTCAGCTGCACTGAGTTCCTTCTGTTTGTCAGCTCATTTATATGGCTCCAGTGATTTAATTTAGACCCACACTTGAATGGGCAGGCGAACACCTCCATGGAAATTACCCAATCAGAGTCATCACCCACAGTTGGGTGGGGCGCATCTCCATGGAAACACTCAAAGAATTACAATCTAATCAACACTGATACGGCTGCCCACACAAGATTACATCAAAGAAAATGGCATTTTGGGGGGACATAATACATTCAAACCAGCACATCCACCTTTCTAGGACTTTCTGGGTAGAGTCACACACTTGCTAGGGCAGCCAGGGCTGAGCTGCCAGGTTGCTGCTCATGGCAGGACTTGATGACAAATTGTGATAAACTTGATTGCATTAATGATGAGCCCAAGTTCCCACTTTCATGAAGTTTATCATGTTAGCACAATTTTCTATAACTGCAGATTGTAAACAAGGAAGGGCTCGGGAAACTAAACCAGTCCCCCCAGGGACCCAGGGATGTGCCCGAAGTAGCCCACCAAAAAGATCATAACTTCTTTGAAGTCTGGGGCTTTATCCTAACAGTCAGTTAAAGGAAACCACTGGAGGAATCAATTTTCAAAAGAGGAGCTTAGTTCACAAAATTATAGACATATATATGTATATATTTCACATCATCACTTTGTAGAAAAGTGTTTAACGACATGGGGGATTGTTCATGATATGGTAAATGAAATAGGCAGATTATAACAATGGCTCTTAAATTATGAAAAGATACTCAACCCCACTATTAACAGGAGAAATGGAAATTTTAACTATAAGAAGATACCATTTTTCTCTATCAGATGGGCAAAAACTCTAAAATTTTGACAATATACTGTTGGAGAAACGGGACTCTCACACATTGCTGTTGGAAATGTAAATTAGTGCAATCCCATATGGTATGGAGGGCAAATATCAAAATTGAAGCATAGATCTTTGACTCAGCAATTCCATGTAACACTTGCACATGAGAAAAATTAAATACACAAAAGTTACTCAAGGCAGCCCTCTGTAACAGCCAAAGGTTGGAGATGATTCAAAGTCCATCAATTACTGACTGGTTAAATAAATTATACATTCATTAAAAGGAATAGTGTGTAGCTGAAAAAACAATAAATAAGTTCTTTATTAATTGATATAGAAAGATCACCAAGACATCTTAGCTAAAAAACAGTGCAGAACAGTGTTCATAATAAGCTATGTCTTGTGTTGCAGATCTTTATTTGTCTTGACCTGTATGTGTATAAGACATACACATCAAAGACTGGAAGGCTTATTATCATCAAAATGCTAGAGCTTTGTCCCAAAGGATGGGAATACCAGTGATTAAAGAAGTCATAGGAATTTTCGTTATACCCTACAATATGGTCATATTTCTAAAATACAAAATAAAGTTTTCAATGACTGTCCAGGAAGATGAACCAAGTTTATCTGTAGTTTTTTATAGCTCAGGGTACATGCCCAGGAATGCAATAGCAAGAGTGAGGACATGGAGACTGTATGGCCTTGTTCTCTGGTTTAAAATTTGCTACATTCCTCCAGGGACAAGCAGGTGGCCTAGACCACCTGAGGCCACCGGGGAAAATCCCAGGTAGTTTGAAACAGGAGAGAGTTCAGCAGAGCAAAATGCAAGAGGTCAAGCAAACGTTAGAAGGCGTGGGGTCCATCCACGCCTCGGCTTACTCAGCGATGAGGACCTACAAATACGTTATCCCAGGTAAAGCCCCATAACTCAGAAGACCGTTTATTCTGGGGGAAATTTTGGGGTATACCAATGAAAGCAATTTCCTGCCAGCTTATGAAAGCAAAATGCCCTGAATAGTGATTAAGTATATTTTAACTTAGAAGTAGGACTCCTACATTCCAGAAAAAGTGCATACATCATCAGTCATCTGGTATAATAAGTAATTTGAAAGCAAACACCCAAGCCACCACCATTAAACTCAAGAAAGAACAAGGCTATCTCCTCTGAAGCACCCCAAAGTGTCCCTTCCATGATCACAGATCCTTCCCTGCTTTGGTCTTTACTTTTGTGGTGGCCATGCCTTGCTGTCATTTATAATTTTACCACCTACTTATATATTAGTAAAAATTTAATTTCATTTTGCCTGATTTAAAACTTTATGCTTATGAAGTTGTTTACTAGCAACATAGTATTCTGTTACACACTTGCACCAGAATTTTTTATCCATCCTACTGGTATCTCCAGTTTGGGGTATTGAGAACAATGCTGATAGGAACATTATTTACACTGGATGTATTTGGGTACATATGTGCATGAGTTTTTCTAGGGTAATTACCCTTGAGTGAAATTATTGGGTTATAGGATATGCATAGCTTCTTTTCTAGATACTACAAAAGTCTTTTCTAGTATGGTTTTTATCAATTTAAACTTCTTCCAGCAGTTTACAAAGGTTCTCATTGTTCCCTACCTGCATCAAAAGTTCTAACATTTAGTTTTGTCAAACGTTTTAACTTTTACACTGATGAGTGTGCAGTAAGATCTCATTATGGTTTTAGTTTGCATTTCAGTGGTGATGAATGAGGTTGAGTATCTCCTCAAATATTTATTGAACACGTGGTTTTTTTTTGTGATGTGCATGTTCAAACTTTTGCCCATTCTTTTATTAGATTGCTTGTCTTTGATACTATCTAATTTAACTCAAGTATTAATAGAGATACTAAATGATGAACAATCAGAGCTGGATGTTCATCATGCAGCCAGAGGCAAATGCAGCAATTTAAGACTTTTAGCAAAATATTTTTATCCGATCAACTGGCACAAATTATCCAAATTGGATTGAAGTACCTGTTCACTAAAAACACTGCATCACCAATTACTGCCAGTCATCTGCTTGGCATTGGGCTGAGCCCTCAACACGGATTACTTTATTTACTTCTCTCAATACCTCAACGTGGTATTAGGCTTAGAGGCTTAAGTGATTCAAGTAATTCAGGCAATATGACTCAAATAGAAAATAATCAGATTGGGAATTGATCCCTTATCTAACTCTCGAGACCATGCTTTTTCCTAATCATTATACACCCTCAAAACAAAGTTTACTTCTGGTTTCAAATTTGGGGCTATAATGTATAGTGGAAATGGCAATTATTAGTTCTAATAGAAGAGAATGTAATTAAATACATAGTTCAGAGATGGCAAAATGTAAATTCCCTAAAAATACATAATGATGCATTATGAAGGATACTGACAAAAAGAAAATAGGTTTGAATAAAGCTTTGCTATGTGCTTGACAGTCAATATAATGGCAGCAAATACGAACTCTTTTGATTTACTATTGGATCAATAAAACTTTTATACATCCTGAATGGATAAAATTGGATGCTCTCAAACCAGACTCACTTTTAAGGTTAAAAATGATGAAATAAGCACTGATGGAAAACCCAACTATACATCCAGTAGCAGCTACCCTTAATTCTCAAAGCCAGGAAAGAAGGCAAAAAAACATGTTTTGAATCTCAAAGGGAATTTCTAGTCATTAATAACATAAAAACAGTTGAGTGTTCAAAACTAAGATTCTAAACACTACATTTTTTCTTGGATAAGACCCTGGAGATCCATGGGAACATAAATAGATCTTCATGTCCAAGCTAAACTCTGAATCTTTTGGAAGGTAAGGAATGCTGAGTAGTTTGAAAGCGGATCAGACTTTGTAAATATCATGAGACCTAAGACCTGACTTACAGCCTGTGGTGGTTTCTGAAGCAGTTTATATAGAGAGCTTTCATTCAGAAGCATTTTTTTTTTTTTTTTTGAAACCTTCTGGCTCGAACTTGTTCCCAGGTCCTGCACAGCTTGTAAAGCTGTGTTCTTTTTCCCACTGAGATCCTGCTTGGGTTTGTAGTTTCACTTGAAAGAATGATTTTCAATGTCTCCTTCTAGGCTGCACGTTAAATCCCCTAGTGCTTGATTGATTAAATCCCTCTGCGTCTGGAAGGTAAAGACTGAGCTTTGTGTAGTGCTTCCTGGCAAATGTGGAGCACATGCAACATTATAACACTGTGTGGGACAGGCTTTCAGGCCCACAGATCTTGGGCAAGGACAGGTAGAGTGTCTCATTTTAACACATAATATATTTAAACACCTGCAATGATTATACAGCTATCTGATGTATTTGGTGTAGTGACAATATCTGACCTTTTGTTTGGAATTTAATAGCTGGCAATGAGAGAATATATTATCTCTTTTGATTTTCACGGTTACTTATGGAAAGCAAGAGCCGTATTTTCCTGCATCTTGACAAAAACGAAATGAGAGTCCGAGAGGCTATGCTAGAAGCCCAGGATCACAAAACTAGTAAGTGACAATCTTGCAGTAAAAACCCAGACCTTCCGATTCTATCACCATTGCTCTTTTGCAATTCACATAATAAACCCAAGATTTCAGAATTATAGAGGGCTTTCAGAAGGACTCACACTATCAATGAGCTCTGAGACCAGAAAACTGATGGTGATATAAATGTCACATTGCTGTTCACTTGAGCAGAACAAAACAGGGTAATGTTGCCCCTGGGGTATAGAGTCGTGGAGAAAATCACTGGGATGGCTTTGGAAAACCCTAAATGAGATTAGCCAGGCTCCTGGAAGATAAGCAGGCCTGCCTTGTCAGGCTCTGTAACTCAAAAAGTCTCAATGCATTGGCCTTGTTTTCCCATGCATTTTGCAGGTGTGTGTCTTATTTCTCCAACTGTACAATCCTGGAAGGTAGGTGTCTTGGTTTGGTTTCTCCTAGAGGGAGATTCTGAGACAAGGTTTCAAGTGCAAGTAGCTTACTTGGAAGAGGAGAAAGCAACAGCAGGAGGGAGTGGGGCCATGGTAGAGAGAAGGGGAGGCTGCCAATGAAGCATGAGCCATTGAGCCAGCTACCACTGGGTGGCTGGAAACAGTGGGCACGGTGTAAAACACACAGCTCAGAGACACCCACGAGGGCTGTGGGAGCTGGGTTATACACCAACGCCCATCAGTCATTATTGGGGGCTGGGGGGGTAACTCCCCCTCCTTTCAGCAGGCTCTGCGATTGGACAGAGTGGCCTTCTGTGGCTTAGGAAAAGGTTCCCAGGCAAAGAGATGCAGACATTGGCAGGAGAAAGTTTCTGCTAAAAGGCCCTGAGGGATTTGGATGTGCACTCACAGTTTGCTGTACCAGAATCCAGCTGTTGCTTTTTTTTTCAAATTCTCTTTCAATGCCCAGAATTTGGCCTTACAAATTACAATCTCCTGATAACTATGGACATATTAACCCAATATCAGAGTGGACGTGAGAAATGTGGACAGATACCTATTAAATCCTAAACGACAAAGGGATGTGGCCAGAAAGAAGGAAAAAGAGAGCACAAGGAAGACATGTTGCGTCACAGCAACTTTGGAGCAGGGAGTTGTGGTACTCACACTTTCTCGTAAATCTTTTGGGGGTGCTCCGGCCATTTGATCATGCACACGACTCTGCTGGGCATGGTCTCTGTGGTGGAGTAGAAGCCCTGCGGGAAGGCCAGCAGCAGGGCAAGGACCCAGATGACAAAGATGACCACCTTGGTGGCCGTGGCGGACAGCCGGGGCTGGAGCGGATGGATGATCGCCATGTACCTGGGATGGAGAAGAAAGGACAGAGGGTCAGATTTGGGCACCAAGGTCTGCATCAGTTATTACAGGATTTTCCAGCCTATGACAGATTCCTGGAGACTCTTTGACTCCTGTTGATCCTAAAATCCCCTTTCCATATCCTATCCTTAAGCTTTATGACTCTTACAGCAGACAATGTTAAAACCTGTAAGAAAAGGCAATTGAATTTTTTTTAATAATTCATTTTTTTTACTAGAGAGGTTGTGCATCAACAGAACAATCATGTATGATACAAGAGTCCTAAATACCACCCTATTCCTAGCACCGTGCATGGGTGGGTTCCTTTGTGAACACTGATGAAAGCACATTTTTATGATTATTCTATTAACTATGGTCCATGGTTCAACTCAGGGTTCACTGTTTGTGTAGTGGATTTTTTTCAGTACCCCAGAACCCATCTAGCAACATTCCAGGAGAGAAATTTTAAGCGTTGGAATGCTCATTCTAGGGGTCTGATTCCCAAGTACAGGCTTACCGTGAAATCAGAAAAATAAGGACAAGGTTGTAAATTTATTCAGTGCGAAGCCTGTCTTTTATCCTTTTCAGATGAAGACTAATGGTGACAGAAACAGTAGCTTTGAAGTCCTCACGAGGCCACGTCAAAGGCTAGCAATCTCACATGGGGCCGTAAGATGTGAGGGGAAGTGGCTGTGTGTGAGAGCAAGCAAGCCAGCAAACCACGACGGCTGCAGGGGAACTTGTCATCGATTCTCTGAGCTTGCGGAAGTCAATGTGTAGCTGACAGTCCCCACCTGCTGAGACAGACAGACCAGGGCATAGGAAAGGCCGGGAGGATGGAGATCGGTGCAGGAAAGAGGACACAGAGTGAATGATTTCCTCTAGCCTGGAGGCCGTCCCTCCAGGCCCCTGGGCCTGGGATCTAGCACTGAATGGTGACATCTGAGTGAGAGTGTCCCCTCATTTGAATTGTGGGCACCCTCTGAGATTTGGCAGAGATTTTACGAATCATAAATATTCCAATTGGCATTTCACATCAGCAACGATCACATCAACTCTGCCCTCCCCATTTTCAAGGGCATCTCCCAACGCCTATTTTTCTTGCAAAGTTTGTGGATGCACCCCTTAAAGTGTGCATGTCTTTTCAGAGTAGGGATTATGTCATACACAGGCTTGGGGGTTTGAATATTATCTGGCAAAACCTCAGAATCATACATTTGATTCTCTGACATGCAGGTACTTCTGGCTTCTGTGGGACAGAATGGTCAATGAAGGCTCTGGAATTGAGCAGACAAACAGCAGCACAGCTGTCAGCCGGCTCCATGTAAGTCCATACAGTTCCTTTCCTGCTCTCTTTGGACTTCAAGGAGCTCTAAGCCAGAGTTGGGGCCCAGGTTACAAGTAAAGCAGTTTCATTCAGTATGCATTCAATAGATGTGTCCCAGGCACCTGCTGCAGGCAGAGTACAGCGTTTCTTTCTGTGCTATGAGCTTCTAATTTCTCCAGGGAGAAAGGGTGCATAATAGGCAGCCACAAAGCATACCAGTAGGACAGGTGATCTCAAGCCTTAAGGATGCTGCAGAGGTGATTGGATGTCCAGATGACTAGAAGGGGTGAGAGCTCAGCCAGATTGGGGGTAAGGCTGCCAAGCATCCAGCTTGAAGAGCTGGAAGCATCTGGTGCCTTCCTCCCTTCTCTGTGTTATGATGACATCTGACTTCCTGTCTGAGAAGCTTGATGGCTGTCTTTGTGATGGCTTCCCTGAGCAACCTTTTATCTTTCTAAACTTCAGAATACCTTTCTCCAAATTTTGCACCATAGCTTTCTTGCTAGGGACCTAGGTTTTCCTACTCCAGTCTGCAAGAGCAGTGTCACTGAAGACATTCCACGAATGGGGACTGGATTTCAGGAGGACACCTCGTGTGATAAACCCTCAGGAAGGAAAGCCCCAGAAACTTTTCCTTCTGCTTTTGCTTTGGAAAGTGGGTAGGTCATCTTGAATTCAGGAGACAGTGGAATTTAGGAGGAGACTTGTAGGAGATAAAATGGTGGCGGGGAGTAGTAATCTATAAATCTTTGTGGAAGTTTCCCTGGTTGAGTTGGTGGCAATAAGGTCTATCACTCAGGCTGTCTGGAGGGCATCAAAAGGGCAAAGAAACTCCCAGGATTCTGTGAATCAAGCTTAGTCTGTCTTCTTTAAGTTGCACCAACAGGCCACAGCTATGGCCAAGGGAGACCAGTGCATGGGGTGATCTCCCAAAAAGAGCCCTGAGAACTCTTGATTTCCCTCTTCATTCTGCTTCTTCCTTGTTTCCTGACAGTGATTGAGCCTTGGTTTCCCCTTCAGTCATGGGTGGTGGCGGGGTGGGGGGAACCCCAGAATCAGAGTCAATAGATGTGTGCCTGCACAACCACAAGCTTCATCTTTTTTCCAGTTTTGTGAAGGGCTGGACCCTGTCGGTCATGGCCAGAAGCTCTTTGAGGGTCTGCGTTAAAGTTGCAGGGTTATTTATTGGATCATTTCCCAAAGACAAGATTTGTCACCTACAAAACTGGACACGCAGCCAGGAAGTGGCTTATCTCACCTCCAGAGCCACACAGGCTCCTGCTCTCACTGACAACTGTGCTGTATTGGGCTTTGCAGCGGCTAGAGGAGAAGGCACTGGGGAGAATGTGGTAATCACACTGCCCCCTTTTAATAGTGTCTGAAAGTCAAGATTTTAATTTGTTTCTAATTCAAAATAAATGCTTGATCTTAAATAAATGAATCCTAACTCCCACCCCCATGCCCAAGTTGGTGATACACCATTCAGAATCTAATGTGAGTGGGGCTTAAGGGGGATTGCATCAGCATGTTGGACTGTAGCTCCAAACAGGTGGCCAAAAACCATATTTTATCTTTATTGTAAAAACTGCAATTTGGAGCCCATTTCAGTTAACTTCTCTGCTATTACTTGAGTGTAGGAGGCATTTCAGTGACAGATGAAAGTATTACCCATATAAAGCCAGAGAGAACAAAAGAAGATTGGTTTTGAAAAAATGTATGTATTTCCATTCGTTCATAACAGCTGTTTATAAACCATCGTTCCTTCCTTCCTTCCTTCCTTTCTTCCTTCCTTCCTTCCTCTCTCCCTCCCCTCCCTCCCTCCCTCCATTCCTTCTCTCTCTTGCAAGTCTCTCTTCTGGGGCTTCTACAACATGCTTCTTTCTTATTTACCCGAATGCTAGTACCATTTGGATAACTTGTCCTCAGATGGATGCATATTTTCTTTCCTACTGCCCATTCCTAGCTTGGATCCCATTAACATGCATTTATAAATTTATCTGTAAGCCATTGAACAATGCTTGCTCATTTGGTTACAAGTTATCTCTGAGCAAGTGCTGCAAGTCCTAGGAAAATATAATCAATAAATATTTATTGACTGCACTGTGCTCATGGGACTTTAAGGCAGTCAGTGAAGCATCTTTCTAGTTTACTCATTAATTACCAGGCTTCCAGAGACAGGGGTCTGGAGGCTGTGTGGGATGAGGCTTGCGTTCTCCACTTCGGGCTGTTTCGGTGCTGCAGAGAGCTGTCAGCACTGATTTGAATTGTATGTGGTCTCCCAACCGAAAAATCTGACATGCAGTCTTCCTCTTGCATGATTATGCTTTATAAAACCCTTCCCTATAGTCCCTTAGATCTGGCAAAACATAAGGCTGCACTTTCTTTTTAAGGCAGAGTTAAACAATCTTCTTATTGCAAAGAATCCCAATCTCCTGACAAGCAGCAGTATCTTCACAACTTCCTCCTAAGACAACCCAAAGTTAACTGGGCAGAGAGAACATCTTTCCTCTACGGGGGTGATTGATTCCACAGGGTCCTTTTTCCTCCATCTTGCCCCCATCTCCAGTTTCTTCTCTCCATGATTCCCGTGCATGACTTCCCAGGTTGGCACAAGTCCTCTTTAAGGGGCTGCATCTTCCTGAGTTCAAATGACCAGGGATGGTGACAGCTGGGACTGTGGGTTCTATCATCCAGCTCAGGGGTCGGCACGCTTTTCCGTCAAGATAATAAATATTTTAGGCTTTGTGGCCGTCACAATGACTCAACCTTGCCTTTGTAGTGTGAAAGCAGCCACAGATAGTAAGTAAATTGTTGGCTGTGGCTGTGTGCCAATAAACCTTTATTTTTCCAAAACAAGTGATGGGTTGGGTTTGGCACCAGGGCCAAGGTCTGCTGACTTCTGGTCTAGTTTACGGGAAGTGAAGAGCAGGGAGGAATTAGAACCATAGCAGAATGTGTTGTAATCTTCAGAAGCATCCTTTCCCTTTGAGAGTCAGGACTCCAAAACTGAAGCTCACTGGGTGGATAAATCTGAACCCCACCATCAGTCAGAAAGGTGGTCAGCTCTGGGCACGACCCAGAATCCGGCCTCTTGGACCGAGCTCTGTGGTCATTCAGCCTGATGTCCCCCTGGCTGGCTCCTACTTATTTTCACGACTTGACCCAGACGTTATCTCCCTGTAGCTGGGTTGGGTAGCCCTGCCTGTCCTGCCGTGCAGTCTCAAATCTTGCGCTGCCCATATTTCACTGTATTTATCTATTTGTGTGTCTGTCTCGTCTCTCTTAACCACAGCCATGGCTTCTTTGAGGATGGCAGCAGCTGTATCTTTGTCACGTTGCTATCCTTAGCTGCCCTCAGTGCCTAGGATGTAGTAAGTCCTCAGTGGAAGTTTAATTGAGGCTATACAGAACACTGTTGCAGTCATACAAAGGTGCGTTTGGGATTTCTCTGAGTTGCAGCCATCCCTTTCCTCTGAGTGAAAGGCGTGCTTTTGATGACCTTAGCCTTGACTTGTAATCTCAATAGCAGAAAACTTAAAGGAGGGGCACTTAGGGGAGAGGGTTTGAACATGGCAAGTTCCCACCTCCTCCTCACTCAGGGACGCCTCTCTGCTCCTGCAGCTCTCCTTTTTTTTTTCACCTCATAAAGACAGGACCCATGAGCTGGGTTAGGGTGAGGTGAGTGAGAAACTGTTCTCAGGGTTGTGCAAGTACACGGTTAGAGCTCAACTTTATTTACAGTTTTGGTATTTGGTATTGACGTTTTGCATTAATTTTGAGATTTTAAAGTATTATTTATCTTGATGGCTGTGTGTGTTTGGGTGCCTCCTTAAATTTTGTGCTCAGGGCGAGTGCCTTGCTTATCTCACCCTGGTTCTGGCCCTGATAGTATCTCGATTCAAGTGCACCAGGCAGGACGCGTGTGATAAAAGAACGTGCATGACAACTCAGGGAGTGGTGGGAGAACTGTTTGGCACTGCTTCTCCTGCCATCCACCTGACATACCTGATGCACAGTCAGTTGTGCTGTGTCCTGAGCCTGTGGTCTTGAAGTGCCCCAGGGTGCCAGATCATGGGTACTAGGGTCAGTGGGAAACCTGGGATATTATCGGGAATATGTGCAGGAAGGAGGCTGAGCAATCTGTCGTGGAGAGTGTAAAGAGTAGTTTGGGGGTCTGCTACACTGATTTGCCTTTTATTGTATAGCTAAATTCAGAACTATTCTTTATTTTTGATAGTGTTTTCTCAGTTAAAAAAATCTTTTGACAGCAGTAAGTTATAAATGAACAGAAGTGCATGTTCATTGGAAAATTAAGTGCTGGATTTCTGTTTTTACTGAAACTTGATGATGAATGTGTAACCTGCACAAAGTGAGTTTAGACATTTACCTTCAACGAGGCCGAAGTATTGACACTGAACACATGAAATCCAGAAGACACAATTCTGCTGAAGCAGCAGCAGCACCTACACCAAATAGGTAGTAGTTATTTTAAGATGTCTGTGCTCAAAGACGTTGATTTAACATGTGCAGTAAAAATGGTGTATTTTACCACCACTCCATGAAGCATGGCTTTTCATTTAGATTAAATGACTGTTCTTTTAATTTAATTTCACTCATTTTCAATTCCAATTTTTCTTGTGCATGTACAAAAGGTGCAGTGAAAGCTATTAATGTGTTGGCTCAGTTAGCAGAAGAACTTGGCAAATAGCTGAATAATTCTAATTTTATATTAGTGTCATCAGATTTTTCAAATAGAAAGTCCGTTAATTCCAATAATGGTTCTATTCTTTTTTAATTCAATTTATGGGTTCAAAGCTATGGAAGATGAAATACTGACATTGTGAATGTTACCATAAATTCAGTTCAAACATCAACACTAAAGATAAGTTATTTTTGTTTCCTTTTTGTACTAATATGAATACAATGTGGTTAAAATAATGTTCTGATTAAATTAAGAATCTATGGAACAGAAATGTACTTGGAATAGATTGTGATACACATAATTTGCAACCACCTCTAAACAAGCTGTGGTATACTACCAGTTGATACAGAAACTATAGTTATTGAAATTTACAAAATTTTTTATAGGTAGAGCATAACTGAAATAATTTTTTTTGATAAAGCTGATGATATAAAATTATATCTCAGTAGTGTTTCAAGTGTTTGAGCCTTTGAAGAACTGCTTTGTGAATTAGTCTAAGTGTTCTACAGTGGTACTAAATAAACTTTTTGTAAATGAATTCTCTAAGTTTTACTTGCATTTTGTTTAAAAGCAGTTGAAAATGTTTAATTAATGCTTTCAATGATGTATTCCAAAATTTTAGCTCCTATTTTGCTCTCTATTGCTAGTTCCCCTACATTCTACATTATTAACCATTTGTTTTACATTTTTCAATGTTCACATTAGCGGTAGCATATAATATTTCTCTTTTTGTGTCTGGCTTATTTTGCTCTGCATTATGTCTTCAAGGTTCATCCATGTTGTCATATGTTTCACGACATTGTTCCTTCTTACTGCTGCGTAGTATTCCATCGTGTGTATATAACACATTTTATTTATCCACTCATCTGTTGAAGGACATTTGGGTTGTTTCCACCTCTTGGCAATTGTGAATAATGCTACTATGAACATTGGCGTGCAGATATCTGTTCATATCACTGCTTTCAGATCTTCCAGGTATATACCGAGAAGTGCAATCGCTGGATCAAAGGGTAACTCTGTATCTAGTTTTCTAAGGAAGTGCCAGACTGACTTCCAGACACCAACAATGAATAAGAGCTCCAATTTCTCCACATCCTCTCCAGCATTTGTAGTTACCTGTTTGTTTAATGGCAGCCATTCTAATTGGTGTGAAATGGTACTTAAGTTGTCTTTTGACTTTCATGATGAAGTCCTTTGATGCACAAAATTTTAAATTTTGAGGAGGTCCCATTTATTTTTTCTTTTGTTGCTCATGCTTTTGGTGTAAAGTCTAAGAAACCATTGCCTAACACAAGGTCCTGATGATGCTTTCTTATGTTTTCTTCTAGGAGTTTTAAAGTTTGGGTTCTTATACTTAAGTCTTTGATTCCTTTTGAGTTAATTTTTGTATATGGTGTGAAGTAGGAGTTAAAATTAATTATTTTGTGTATGGATATCCAGTTTTCCCAGAACCATTTGTAGAAGAGACAATTCTTTCCCCATTGAATGGACTTGGCACCCTTGTTTAAAATCAGTTGGCCATAGATGTGATGATTTATTTCTGAACTGTCAATTCATTTCATTGATCTATCTGACTGTTCTTGTGCCAGTATCACACTGTTTTGATTACTGTTGCTTTGTAATAAGTTTTGAAATCAGGAAGTATGAGTCCTCTAACTTTGCTCTTTTTCAAGATTGTTTTCACTCTATTTGAATTTTTTAATTCTTTTTTTCCTGAATGAAATCATTTCAATTTATCTTGTCTTCTAGTTCACTGATTCTTTCTTTTGCCAGCTCCTACGTACTGTTAAATCCCTGTAGGCAATTTTCATTTCAGTTATTGTGGTCTTCAACTTCTGTATTTCTGTTTTGTTCCTTTTTAAAATTTCTCTCTTTATTGAGATTCTTGTATTCACCATTTTCCTGATATCCCTTAGTTCTTTCTCTGTGTTTTCCTTTATTTCTTTGAGCATATTGAAGAACATTTTATTTTTTTAACATCTTTGTCAGTATGTCCAAAATCTGGTCTTTGTTGATGGTTTCTGAATTTTTATCTCTTCATTTTGGATGGGTCATCATTTCCTGTTTCTTTGTTTCATAATCTTTTATTGCACACTGTACATTTTAAATGTTAAAGTGTTAACTCTTGGATTTAGTCTTTGAGTTGTCTATTCCTTAAGTTTGTATCCAGATAGTGACAAAACAGAGATGTCCTTGAGTGCCAGGAGCTAACACGAAGAAACCAATGCAGAAACACCTTTCACAGTCTTTGCCAATTGGCTCTACATTGGCTGGTACTTTCCTTCAGTGTTTAACCTTCCTATCAAGAAGATCAGCTGGAGGCAAAAGGGAAGTACAGGGTCTTCTCTGTTTTGTCTGAGCCTATGTCCTGTCCTGGGCTTGTGCTTCACTCATGGCCTTAGGAATTCACACATTTATAAGGATTCAAATGTCCCCTCTACCCCCTATGAAATAGACTTTCTCCCCCACCTGGGTGCCCTATTGCATGTTTTGAAGCCAGTAATACTTTGCTCCAGGCCACTTTGACTTGTTTCTTACTCTGCTTTAGCTGTCCTCAAGATTATTCTGGCTGCAGGACAAGTTCTGGGAGGGTGAGTCTGAAACAAGTGTGCTGGTTCAGTCTATCAGGCTGCTGCCTGATAGACTGGCACTGACATATATGCACCCCAGTATGCACAGAAGGGTTACTTTTTTCCCTCTAGAATGGGGCCAGTGACCCCAAATAGGGACTCAGGTTGGCTCCATATTGCATCATGGAGTTGGGGGAGGGGCCAGCAAGGGTGCCATGAGTTTCTCCTACTGTTTTTTTAAATTCAATTTTATTGAGATTATTCACATACCATACAATCATCCAAAGTGTACAATTAATTGTTCATGGTACCGTTATATAGTTGTGCATTTATCACCACAATTAAAGTTTTTCCAATATTAGAACATTTTCATTACTCCAGAAAAGAAATAAAAATAAAAAAAGAAAATTCAAATCCTCCCATACTCCTAACCCCCCCACCTCCATTATTGACTCATATTATTGGTATAGTACATTTGTTACTGTTGATGAAAGAATGTTAAAATATTATGAATTGTAGTACAAAGTTTGCAATAGGTACATTTTTTCCCTATATACACCTCTATTATTAACTCCTAGTTATAGTGTCATACATTTGCTCTAGTTCATGAAAGAAATTTCTAATATTTGTACAGTTAATCACGGACATTGTCCACAACAAGATTCACTGTGTTATACATTCCCATGTTTTAACCTCCAACTTTCCTTCTGGTGGCATACATGACTCTAAACTTCCCCTTTCCACCTCATTCACATACCATTTAGCACTGTTAGTTATTCTCACAATAAACATTTCCAAATGCTTAAGTTCAACCTAGTTGATCATTCTGCTCATAATAAGCAACCACTTCCCATTCTTTAGCCTCATTCTACATCCTGCTAACCTATATTTCATGTCTATGGGTTTGCATATTATAATTAGTTTAAATCAGTGAGATCACAAAAATCTGTCCTTTTGTGTCTGACTTATTTCACTCAATATAATGTCTTCAAGTTCATCCATCAAACCATTTTTTTTAAGATGGTTTTGTTCATGAACCACACATTCCATCCTAAGTAAACAATTGAGGGTTCCCTATATAATCATGTAGTGATGTATTCACCACCACCACCACTATCTATATAAGGACATCTCCATTCTTCCACAAAGAAGAAGGAAAAGTCAAAAAAGGTAGAGAGACAAAAGAAAAAGAAAAAAAAAAAAGAAAAAAGTGACAGCTACAAAGCAACAAAAGAAAAATAAAATTAAAATAAAGTACAATAAAAGAGTCAGACAACATCATGAATGCCAAGAATCCCACACCCCTCCCTTATATCCCCCTCTTATAGGCATTTAGCTTTCATATATTGCCTTTGTTACTTTAAAGGAAGCATAATACAATGTTTCTGTTAACTATAGTTTCTAGTTTGCATTGACTGGATTTTTTCCCCAATACCACACCATTTTTAACACTTTGCAATGTTGACATTCACTTGTTCTCCCTCATGTAAAAACATATTTGTATATTTTATCACAACCATTGACCACTCTAGGTTTCACTAAGTCATAGAGTCCCAGTCTTTATCTTCCCTCTTTCCTTCTGGTGTCACACATGCCCCTAACTTTCCTCTTTCAACCATACCCACAGTCATCTTTGTTCAGTGTACTTACATTATTATGTTACCATCACCCAAACTTGTGCTCCAAACCTCTCACTTACGTCTTTTCCTATCTGTCTGCAGTGCTCCCTTTAATATTTCCTATAGATCAGGTATATTTTTCACAAACTCTCTCATTGTCTGCTTGTAAGAGAATGTTTTAAACTCTCCCTCATATTTGCAGGACAGTTTTTCTGGATATAAAATTCCTGGTTGGCAGTTTTTCTCTTTCAGTATCTTAAATATATCACACCACTGCCTTCTTGCTTCCATGGTTTCTACTGAGAAATCTGCACATAGCCTTATTAAGCTTTCCTTGTATATGATGGATAACTTTTCTCTTGCTGCTTTCAGGATTCTCTGTCTTTGCCATTTGATAATCTGATTATTAAGTGTTTTGGTGTAGGTCTACTCAGATCTATTCTGTTTGGGGTATGCTGCACTTCTTGGATCTGTAATTTTATATCTTTCATAAGAGATGGGAAATTTTCAGTGATTATTTCCTCCATTGTTACTTCTGCCCCTTTTCACTTTTTTCTCCTTCTGGGACACCCATGACATGTACAGTCATGTGCTTCATGTCATTCAATTCTCTGAGATGTTGCTCATATTTTTCCATTCTTTTTCCTATCGGTTCTTTTGTATGTAGGATTTCAGGTGTCTTGTTCTCTGGTTCCTGAATGTTTTCTTCTGCCTCTTGAGATCTACTATCGTATATCTCCATTGTGTTTTTCATCTCTTGTATTGTGCTTTCATTTCCATAAGTTCTGCCTGATGTTTTTTCAAACTTTCAATTTCTTCCTTATGTTCACCCAATGTTTTCTTTATACCCTTCATCTCTCTTGCCATATCTTCCCTAAACTCTCTGACTTGATTTAGCATATTTATTTGAAGATCTTTAATTAGTTATTTCAATTCTTGTGTCTCAGTTGAAGTTTAAGTTTGTTCCTCTGACTAGGCCATATCTTCATTTTTCCTAGTGTGATTTGTAGCTTTCTGTTGTCTAGGCATCTGGTTCCCTTGATTCCCCAATCAGATTTTCCCAGACCAGATAGGGCTCAGATATAAGAAGGGGGCTATATTCAGTATCAGGTTTCCATGAGAGTGTGTCTTAGAAGATTGACAGACTTTCCTGTGAGGCCTCTAGCTGCTGTGCTTTTCCTAACCTGCCCAGCAGGTGGTCCCTGTCAGCCTGCTGCTCCCCACTGGTGTAAAGAGGTGTGGTCCCTTTAATTCTCAGCTTAAGTTGTTTCTGGTTTGGTTGTTTTCCCCCAGGCCCTGGGGTCAGAGTTCTGAAGGGAGGGCAGGCACTTGAGCTAGGCCCCACCTCCCTCCTCTTAGTGAAGATACACCCCCCTAGGGAGTTATCTTCTGCACTTGAATTAC
Source organism: Choloepus didactylus (assembly GCF_015220235.1). Lineage (NCBI taxonomy): Eukaryota > Metazoa > Chordata > Mammalia > Pilosa > Megalonychidae > Choloepus > Choloepus didactylus. The sequence goes on along the minus strand of NC_051323.1, from coordinate 16,490,508 downwards.
TTCTTTGTCTCTCTGACTCTGTTAACTCCACCCCTGGCTGGGTCAGAGCACTAAGAACTGAAAATGCCTAAGGCTTTCTTCACTGAGCCACTCAGATTGAGAGAGAGAAAAAAGGGGAAAGAAAGCCCCTTCTCAGAGCCAGTCCCCAGTCCCCCAGTATTGCCTGTCAGCTAGAGACAGCACCCAGTCCTCTGTGCTCCCCTTCCTGGGACATGGGTGTTTTCTAGCACTCCAAGGTCAGCCATCTCCAAAAGCCTCTGTATTTGTTTTTCCATCACTCCTACCTTCTTTCCACTGGGAGTGATCTCAGGGTACTTTTCTGCTTGTAAGGGGTTTGTATGTGTTTGTAGCTTGTATTCAGCAGCTCATATTTGTCAATTAAAACCCCATTTGGAGCTAGGTTGAGCTATATTTGCTTGCTCCTGGTAGGAACTGCTGCTTTTTCCCACAGTGAGGTTTTGCAGCTCAGCTTGCCATTGGGGGTGGGGGCTCCTGGCACAGTTTTTACTTACAGATTTTATGGTGTGATCTCAGTCATTCCACCCATTCCAGGCTGGTATGTGATGCATGGACAGTCATGGTTGTCCCCCAGCAGTTGTTCCAAACTATTTACTAGTTGTTCCTGGCTATTTACTAGTTGCTCTAGAGGACTAAATAAATTCCACACCTCTCTATGCTGCCATCTTGCCCCACCCCCTCTCCTACTGTTTTAAAAGTTGCATTTTCTTGATTTGGCACTCTCTGTTATTGCCACCCTTAAACTGTTTTCTGGAGTTTTGAGGAAGCTGGCTCTTCCAGTTTTTGCTAGTTGTTCAAAGATTCTATAATAATGGCACCCTAGAGCATCTTTTGCAGCCATCTTGGTCAAATGGAAGTCTTTCCTTGAATTTTAAATTTCAACTATGGTGTTTTTTCATTTTTAGAATTTTGATTTGTTAATTTTTCAAAATTTCCAGTCATTCTTTATATTTTTCATTTGTTCCTCTTATTACCAAGCTTCTCTTTTATTTCTTAACACAATATAAACATGGTTTATATTCTGATTCTGTGTCTGTTTCTGTAGGTTCTCACTCATAATGACTTTTTTAATTTGGACTGCATTCTGCCTATTTTCCTTGTAACTTTGTAAGAATTCGTTGAAGGCAGCTTCATTCAGAGAAGATTTTCAATATCTTCTGCAAGGAACCTGGGAGCACTGCTAAGTCTTGGACCACTATAAACTAAAAATCAGAGCTAGATTTTTTTAGACCAACCAATTGATCTAACTTTGTGTGAGGACCCCTTTTCTGTTACAAACTTTCTGTAGAGACTTTCTGTCTCTGTTGACTTGGCACCAAGATGGATGTGGTAATTGAAGCTGTATGTACCCCAGAAAAAACATGTTCTTAAACCTAACCCATTCCTGTGGGTGTGAACCCATTGTAAGTAGGACCTTTTAAGGAGATCACTTCAGTTAAGGTGTGTCCCACCTCTATCAGAATCATTTTAATGCTATTTCTGGAGTCCTTCATAAATGAAATGAATTCAGACATGAGAAGGAGAAAGCCATGGGAATTAAGAAGCTGAAACAAAAGCCAGAAGAGAAGGGAGAGACCAGAAGATGCCACCATGTGCCTTCGCATGTTGCAGAGGAGCTAAGAATTGCTAGCACCTGGTTTTTAGGAAGAAAGCATCACCTTGATGATGCCTTGATTTGGACATTTTCCTGGCCTCAAAACTGTAAGCTCATAAATTCCTATTGTTTAAGCCAACTCATTTCATGGTATTTGCTGGAGCAGCCTAGGAAACAAAAACAGTTGGAGACAGGCAATTTTGTTTGTAGTACTTGGCAGGGTAGGTGTTTATTTCTAGTTCCAGTTTACACCGAGGGTGTAGTTCTTTGGTTCCCAACTTTCAGAGAAGGTATCCTATTAGACTACCCACACTGAACAGATCCTGGCTTTATCTCTTGTCCCCCTACCCTGTGACTCAAGGTCACGGTCAAAGGCTTTTATGACAAAAGTCTGCTTCACTTCTATGTCCAGTGCTTAGGATTCTTGCCTTCATTTAAATGTGACCCATGTATTTCTTGCTTTCTTGCATTTTAGGAGATTTTTTTCATGGAATCTTATCCAACATTTTAAAGTTAATTTTAACATGAACATCAATATGGATACATAGTCTGCCATTTTCCTAGAAGCAGAAGTTCTGTTGTCTTATTTTTTTCATTCTTATTTTCTATGTTTTCTTGGAGTAAAAATCATACAACACAGGAGGATATAAAGGGAAAGCCTCTCTTTCACTCCTGCTCCCCAGGAGAGACTCAGAGCTAACATGTGCTGGGCACTTGTTAAGTACCAGTCTCCATTCTACGTGCTTTCTGTATATTAACCCATTTTGTCCTTCACCAACTCTTAGTGGCTGGCTACTATTATGAGCCCCATTTTCCACCCAAGGAAGTTGAGGCTGAAAGAAGGCAAGCAACTCATACACCAAGTGGTGGGACTGGGTTTGAACTTGGCCATCTGGCTTCAGTCTTTGCTTTTAATCAGTGCACTATTCATGGCTCTTATAACCACTGCGACAGTGGGCAAAGCCCTTCTTTCTCTCCACGTACAAACCTATATGCCCATCCTTTTTCCTGTACTGCTTTTCATTCATTCATTCGTTAAGCCTCATTTGAACCCTTCTATGTGCCAGAGCTCAGTATGTTCCTGTTCTGCAGGAGTGGTCTGTTTGGTGGGAGGGGCACTCACTTTCATGACTGTGAGGATGCAATGAGCTCCATGCTGCAGAGAGCTACAGTGCTCAGGAAGTGTGGGGCAAGCATGGGGCAGGGAGGTCAGTGGAGCTGATATTTGAATTTGGTATTGAAGGATGAGTTGGCATGTCCATCTGTGGAGGGCTGTGTGCAACATACTTTCTGGGGACTTGAAAAGAATGGCTTGTTTATAATCACATCTAACATTGAATTAAATGCTCATTGGAAGCACGTACTGCATCATCTGTTTTTTTGATCCCCAAGGTGCCTGACCAGGCACAGGATAGTCCCTTAGCAACTACCGGCTGATTAATTCAATGGCCCTTCTATTTGCCATGCTGCTGGCAGAGACGTTGGCCTTGGAGTTGGTTTCCTCCAGCTGCAGATGGGAAAATGAGGATGGAGTGCTAAGTGAGGAAGGGCACAGGCTTGCAACCCTTTGTGAGCCAAGTGCCCTGAGATAAGTCTCACTTCCGAAGGAATGTATGAAGGTTGCTGGGACCAGGGCTCCCAAACATGGAGCAGGAACCCCAAAGGGTAAATACTCAGCAGACCTGTGTTTTCAGACCACTCTGCGGCCCATCCCGCTGGTGACAGATGGCTTCCCTGGATCTGCATTCTCAGGCAGTGGGGCCCCCGTTGCCTGAGATCTGACTCTCCTCCTTCCAGGAGGCTCCCAGCACAGAACATACGTCTTTGCACTCCCTTGCATCTTCAGCTACTTAATCTCTCTGAAGGTGATTTCTCAGAATCTCAGTGTTCTCCTTGTGAAACAAGTATGGGTAATACTTACAGGGTAGTGATGGAAGGGAACAGACAGCTTCTGGTGCATTACAGGCTCTTAACACACTGTCCCCCTGCATCTCTGTGAAAGTCACATCCACAGAAGCAATATGGGGTCTTCCCAGAGGCTCCGTGTCTTGCTTAGACCCAGGCCACCCAGGGCACCAGATGCTCAAACCGTCTGCAAGACAGGCTGGGTCCAGGCCAGATGCTCAAAGACACTCAAACAGCCAAAGGCAAATAAGGCAGTGATGTTGGCTTAATGGCTGCTTTCAAGGATGGGAGCACTAAATTTACAACCGAAAGGGTATTTCATGGGAAAAATAAATTGGAGCTGTATAATTCACCCTCAGAGTCCCCGTGTGCTGATTCCACTGAAACTTTTAAGCATGACAATTGCTGAAATGAGGTATCGTTGACTGGTAAAGGGACACAAACCTTAGCCAGCTATACATCACGCTCCATCCCAGGGTTTGTTGGAATGAATCACCTCTCTGTAGAGCACCCCAAGAGCTGGCTTCCCTCTGGATAGCAGGGCTGTGGGGGGAGCATTCACCATTTCCTCCACCTCCAGACCCTCCCCTCTTAGTTCAGAATCAGCTTTCACTGCCTTTCGTGAAATATCTCATTTCTGAGATTGGTTGTTAGAGGTTTGCCAGACGGTTGTTGATTGTAAATGTCGGATTGCACAGAAGGAGCAAAGCATGTGCCTGAGCAAGAAGGAGGCTCATGAGGAGACCATGGATGGATGGACACAGGCCTTGTGGGGAGGAGCCCAGGGATGTCACTGGACAGGGACAGTCCTGCCTCCTTGTCCAGAGTCCTCTGTGCAGCCCTCTCTGGCCTGCCTTCTCACCCTGTGCTGTGGTCACTCCCCCAGGAGACTTGGGTCAGAGCTCCATGGGGTTTGGCGTCCCTTCATCTGTCAACAGCTCCCAGTCCTGCAGAGGATGCACACACTGGAGAAATGCTTTCTAATGGGAAATAGAAGCAGCAAAAACAAAAACTCATCTAACAATGAATCAGAGAGAACTGGGTTCTAGGCTTTCATTTTCCTGCCCCTGCCTGGTGGGAGCATTTGGCAAACGACCCTTTGTCCGGGCTTGGTTTCCTTATTGGTAAAACACTTCCTGGAGAGGTTCCCTAGGTCCTTTTAGGAGCTTTACTGGGAGGTGGGGCTGGGCCACCTTCTCCCTGGTCCCAGGATGCCTGTCTCTTCCCTGACGCCTGCCCCTTCTTGGAGGACCTAATCTTAGCCAGGGTCTCTCAAAGTTCCCTTCCTTCCTTCAGAAAAGCTCAAAGTCATAGCAGGTACTTTAACTTTTCCATCTTAGGTGGTTATTGTGAGGATCAAATAAGATAAAAATGAAGGGCTTTTAACTGTTATGTGAGGCATTTTTAGGGATTTTCAACAGCCAGACACGCAGGCATAGGAAAGACAAGAAGAAGGCAACTCATGATGTGTCTTCTGCCCAAAACAGAGCTTTAGAAAGACCCCAGGCCCCTGCAGGTGGAGGTGTGGGCAGATTACCTGGCAGGGCAGTGGCTCCGTGGGGCCGTCACCTGGCGTGGGAGAGGGCACCAGTCAGGGGAGGATGTTCTAACCATCAACTCATAGGGCTCTTAGCCTGGGCTTCAAGGAGAAATTGGGAGGTCAAGGGTAGCTCGCTGTACTGCAGGCAACTCTAGCCAGGGATGGTCCCCAGGACCTCAAATGATGACATAGACAGTTTGGATGGGGAGAGGGGTTGGGGATCATTCAGTTCAGTCCTGTCACCAGACAAACAAGGACACTGAGGCCCAGAGAGGAGATGTGAATACTCAAGGTTGAGTCTGAAGCCAACTTGTGCTTTAAACTGGTGGTGGCTCCAGGATGTCTACAATGGAAGGGCAATGCGGCCGAGGGGCTGGGGGAGGGTTATCTTGAAGCTGCTTAGGCATAACACCTTCTCTAGGGTTGACAAAGTATCAGTGGGCCTTCTCAGAAGCCAGGAGCAAGGGGCAGATGGAGATGGGGGTTGTGCTGGAGCCACCGTTTGGTACCAACACTGCTTGCTGCCCAAGGGCTCTGCCCTCCTGCTCTTCCCTGTTGGATGTGGCCAAGGGGAAGGGTGAAGAGGCTGGGAAATCCTGTATCCTTGCCTAAAGAGCCTACCCTTGGGACAATACAGCCTGGCCCTGTGGCCCCGGCTCCCCCACTGCCAAGGTCACTGGAAGGAAAGGGGAGGAGCAGAATCCAGGGTCTGCCCTGGGTCCTCAGCACCCACAAGAGAGGTTCACCCACTCCTCCTTCTCACAGCCACATTTAGACGATTGGGAAAGTGACTTCTAGCAACAAACTCATTAGCACGCACCTGTATTACTGCAGAAAGCAATTTGGAGGACTGATGGGATTCATTAAAATGGGATTTTACTTATAATAATAACTGCAAACACAAAAAGATAATGATTTACATTCGGCTTTAAAGCACCCTCGGAGGGAGGCAGTGAAAGGCTTGCTCTCCCGCTGCGCATTGAAGAGCTCCGACCTTCCGGGACCTTTGCTCTGCTCTGGCAACAGGTGTCACAAACAGATTAGAGCCATCTGTCTGGACAGCTTCCGTGCCCTTGTTTCTGTCTCGTGGCTACCCGGCCAGCTTGGAGGCCTCTCTTGCCAACAGTTTCTTTTCCTGTCTCTCTTTTTAAAAAAATATTTTCTCTGGGGAGTTGTGAGTTCCCTGGGTGACCAGCCAGCTGACAAAAACGGTCACTTCAGGAGCTGCTGCCCTAAAAGGAGCCATGTGGTTCATATTCTGAGTGGCTCCTGCAGCCCACGGGGCCCCATCACAGAGCTGGGATCCCCCCTGGAAAGGAAGCACGACAGTTCAACTCATCAAATTGGAGACGGCTTCTTTAACGTGGCAGGGTCAAAATGCAGAAATGTTTTTCTGATATTGAGGAAGGTGCACAAAATTACAGACCTGTCTCCACCCTCAAGACTTTCCCCTCTGAGTTCCTGATCTCGGCTCTGTCCTTAAGCTTCACTCCAGCAAGAGGGTTGGGAACAATGAGGAGATGAGGGAGGAGCGGAGCACAGAACAGATGGAGGAGTCTATCAAAATCACCCAAATACCAATGGTCTGATTGTTTAGCAGCATCCACATGCCTTTGTTATCAAATCTCATTCATTTACAGTTGTCCTTCCTGGATATGCTTTTGATTCAGCAACCATCCATCCCCTTGCCACTCTGGGAAAACAGTGCCCCTCAGATTCTCTGAGTATGGTGCTTTTTCTATCAAATACCCAAAGCCATATCTTTGAGGAGATAGGATGCCAAAGCGCTCTCTAGAGCAGAGCTAGCTGGTGGTCCACCCTGACCCTCCAACCTATGTTCTCCTCTTCTTCCTTTGTTAAAAAAACAAAAAAAAACAAAAAACCCACCAGAAACCTATTTAGTCAGGTATGGCCAGGTAACTAAACTTTGGCCAAAGACATGTAAGTGGAAGAATGTGTGAGAATCCCGGGAAGAAGCACCTTTTCTCCCTTCTTCCTTTTTTGCTGTCTGGAATATGGATGCAATGGCTGGAACTTCAACAGTCCATTTGTACCATAAGTTGAGCTCAGAGCAGAAGCCACATGTGGGGAAGGAGAAATATAGAAGGAGCCTCAGTGTCTAATGGCTTTATGGAGCCACCATACCTGTCCCGAACTGCTCTGTCTGGGATTATTTTATGTGATAGAATTAAGCCTTGTGTGTTTAGGACATAGCAGTTGGGTCTCAGTTACTTTCAGCTGCTCCAAATCCTCACTGATAACCAAAGTGGGTACTGTAAGTTACAGAACCTAAAATAATGGCATTAGTTTATTGGAGAAAAGGGAGGCAGATGTTAAGGTCTCAGCCACTGCAGGTTGGAAACTAGGAAACTCAGTGACCCTGATGCATGTTGGAAGCCAGATTACAAGCTGACCAGGGCTGGAGCATTTGGGGCAATGGTATATATGGGCTCCTTCTTGCTGGTTTTCATAGTCCTATGAAAGAGATGAGCTCAAGCTAGAGATGAACTCTGGATGCAGAGATGGAAATGAATTCAGCTTCGCTATGAAAGGCTTGTAATTTGGAGCATTGTTGGATTGTAAAAGCCAAAGGCTCTTGCACCCAAACTGGCTTTCAGATAATCCCAGCATTTGCATGTCTCTGGTATCCTTGGGATGTCAAACCACACATCTCAGGTCCTTACAGAGCTTGATAGAGCAGCCAGATTTTTCACAAGAATGAACAACTTATACCAGTCCTCTCCTACAAGTTTTTTAGAGTTAATGTTTGCAAAATAGAGTTTCTATAAATAGAACCCTAGTCATTTAGGAACAGCAGTCACACGTGGTGCACCCTCCAATTCCTTTCTTCTTTTAGATCCAAGAGCAAACTATTCCTTTGAGATCCTGCTGCCTGTGGAGAACCTTTGGCACTGGAGATCCGCCAAGGATTGAGACATTTAGGAGTGTCTTTGTGCTTTCTGTACTCATCCACTTGCCCCACATCCCTGGGTTTTTATTATGTCTGTTCACAAAGGGATCTTTGACATAAAACGTTCCGGAGTATCAGGTATACAATGGTAGGTTTTGCCAAAGTTGCCCAAGACCTATTTACATCTAAGAGAACTTAACAGCTTCAATGAGGACATTGGCACTGACCCCAAGCACCCAGCAGTGAGGCGTATCATGAAAGATGAGCCCAGTGAGCATCACATTCTCCCTTGACAGCATGTTTTAATGGCTTAAAAACATGTGGCCATTAAACGGCAGAGATGGGGCCCCTGCCCATTGGTTCTGTCTGATCCCCAAACCCCTGCTTTGGAAGGGGCAGTGCAGAGTCCTCCACAGTTCTAAGGCTCAGAAGAAAGACAGAGGACTGGGGTGACTCAGCCCCAGTTTTTAGCATCACTGCTGGTGATTACTTATTTACTTAGCATTAATAAACCACCTACGATGTGCCAGCTGCTGTGTGCTGTGAGACGGTTCCACTTTGAGCAAAGCAATTAGTGAACAAGCTCAATGAAACCTTTGCTCTCTATTCATGACTGACGCTGCCTTGCCTAAACTCTTGCCTTCTTCCCAAGGAAATAGATATTGACTACAGGGCTGGAATGGTCCCATGTCCCTGTAGAGGCACTCCACTTTTTCCACTCAGAATTTAGGGGGTGTTTGAACAGGTCCATCCCAGGTGGTTCATGTGGTCAGTTCTGGAGGGGTCTTGGCTTCTCCTACACTACCACACACCATGGTCAACAAACTTCTGCTGGGCTGTAGTCCTGGCAAGGGACAGGGACTCTGCGTCCCCTGGACTCCGTCTGGATGGCAGCCTTGGAGAGTCATCCATCCATCCATCCATCTCTCCATCCATCCATCTATCCATCCATTGGACAAGTACCTATTGAGTGCCCATCAGAGCCAGGCACTATGGCAGGGGTCGGGAATGTGGAGGTAGAGATCATTCATGAACAACACCCCTGCCCTCTAGAAGCTCTTGTTCCATGAAGGTGATGGATGGTCATCAACCAAACCTTCAAACAAATGCACAATTACAGCTGTGATAAGTGCTATAAAGAGGAATGGCCACAAGAACATGTAGTAAGGCAGCCTGGACCATCATTGGGCATCAAGGGGAGAGTCTGAGGAAGTGACATTTGAGCTGAGACCTACAAGATGAGTTGCGTCTGGCTAGGTGAATGGTGATATTGGGGGCAGGGACACCATTTCAGAGAGGGAGAGGGAACATGTTCAAAGCTCCTGCAGCAGGAGAGAGACTGGAACATCCAAGGAACTGGGGCACAGGGGAAGGGGGGAGATTGGTGTCAAACAATGATAATAGTTTATGCCATTGGGTGATTACTCTGTACTGGGTACTATTTAAAGGGCTTTATATATTTGGACTCATTTAATCCTCACAACAGCCTGAAGAGGTAGATGCTATTATGACCCACATTTTATGTGGAGGAAACTGAGCCACAGAGAGGTTAAGGGATGCAACCAAGTTCCTCTAGCTCAGGGGTTGAATCTGCCGGTAGCCAGAGCAGGAGGGTGGAGAATGATCACCTGAATGGGAACAGGAAGCAGTGCATGGTTTTAAGCAGAGGAGTGGCGTGGCATGGCCGGGCTTGCGCTCTGAAGAGTCCACTGTGGCCCACCGAACTCTGTTGGTGCATGAAGATTTTGGGGTCTTCTTTTAGACCCTCTGTCTCCAGTCTTCATGGCCTCCTGGGACCCTGAGCAGTAAGAATAATGCTCAGCTATAAAGCTGCGGTTCTGGAGTTCAGTGTTACAGGAGGAGCTGCAGAAGGGACCAGGCTGCTAAGAGTCTGGGCAAAGCTTCTGTGGCATTAAAAGTCCATCCACCCAGTCTCCTGGCACCCAAGGGAGGGGCATGCAGGGAGCAGGCTGGCTGTGCTCTCCACAACCGGGACCCCGGGCCTTGGAGCCCGCTATGGTCTGCCCTTGCTGCTGACCCTGTCTTTGCCTCTCCAGCCCTGGCTTCCCCACCTCAGCCCCTCACCAGTTCATCTAAGGAGCTGTAAAAAATAGTAATTAGATGCCATTGCCCTTCCCTAGATCTACCATGTCAATTTCTCGGGGTGAGGCCCAGACATCAATCTTTTTGAAGGGTCCCCAAATGGAGGAAGATGACTTCTAAGGTCTTTTCTCACTAAAAATTATGATTTGTATCCTTTTTTTTCTTTTCTTTTTTTTTTTTTTTTTGCAGTTAGCCATTAAGGACAAGACACAGTGCTAAGATGTTTTGTACACTTTCTATTTTTCAATCTCAACCCAGCCCTTTGAGGGTGGCAATATTATTTTCATTGTACAGATGAGGAAACTGAGGCTGCGGAATTTTTTGCAGATTGCTCAATGCCTCCCCACTTAATAAATAGTGGAAGTGGGATTTGAATCCATTTCTATCTGACTCTACAACCCAGGCTTCTTCCACTAATCCAGGGCTGGGCAAATTTTCTCTTAAAGGGCCAAACAGTAAATACTTTGGGATTTGTGAGCCATAAGGTCTCTATGGCAATTACTCAACTCTGCCTTTATAGAGTGAAAACTGCGACACACATGGCACAAAAATGAGTGGCATGGCCATGTTCCTATAAAACTTTATAAAAACAGGTGGCCAGATAGATTTGACCCATGGGCTTTAGTTTGCTGAGTCCCACACTAAATAATTAAATACTAGTTTAGCCTTCCAAAAGAAAGGGAAATGAAATTAACAATGGTTTAAGCATTCAGTGTGGGATGTTTAGCAAGAGGTGCTGTCCAGGAATGATGTTAGACTCTCCTTGGCCTTTATTTCATAGAAATTGCTCCACCTCCCCACTGTTATCACCCATATGTAACCTATAAGAAAACTGAGGCACAAAGAGAATATTTGCCCAAGGCTACATTGCTAGTAAGAAATAGGGGCAGAGGGAGTGTTTTAGTTTGCCAAAGCTGACAAAATGTAGTATACCAGAAATGGACTGGCTTTAAACACTGGGGATTTATTAGCTTACAAGTTTACAGTTCTAAGGCTGTGAAAATGTCCAAATTAAGGCATCAACAGGACTTCGCCAAAGACTGGCTGCTGGCAATCCTCAGCTGGTTATTCTCTCCCTGGTTTCGTTGCTTCCAGCTTCTGGCTTCAGTAGCTTCCTCTCTGTTTTCTGTGTGTCCTCTCTTTTAGCTTCTGTCTGTCTTAGCTTCTCTGGGGGCTTTTTCTGTGTTTTAACCTTTTATAAAGGACTCCAGTAAGAGGATTAAGACTCATCTTGAATGAGGTGGGTCACATCTCAACTGAAACAACCTAATCAAAAGTTCCCACCTACAAATAGGTCTACTACACCCACTGAAATGGATTAAAAGAGCATGATTTTTTTTTTCTGGGGTAAATACAGCTCCAAACAATCACAGGGAGTGTTTGTACAGGCCTGTCAGGCCTGGGGTTAGGGATCAGGAAGGTTTGGAATCCAGGATGTCTGACTTCAGAGCCTGCAATTTTTCTACTAATAGACGTGCAACAAAGGAACATCCATGCTGCTGGCTTCCCGGTGGGGGACACGTGTCCGATCAGCTCCCTCTGGCCCACGAGCTTAGAGTCCCTTCCTCCCTGGTGGGTGAGCTTGTAGCAAGCAGCATCTTCTAGGCACTTAAGCCAGACTGGGTCCTCCCGTGGAGAACCAGGAGCTATTGTATATGAAACAGAATATTTCAGAGCCTTCTTTCCCTGTATATAAACAAGTAAATCATCAGTGTTCAATATTCTGGTAACAAAAGTAATCTCCTTCCTGTTGCGCTGAAGATAAGGAATTTGAGAAGCTCTGCTGAGGGAGAAATAAAAAGCTGAATTGTAAGTTTATTTGAGACACCGCCGCGATATTTATCATCTCATTCAGAAAGTGGAAAACAGAGCGAGGCCAAGAGGTAGGTGCTAGAAAGATGTGACCCCGGGTAAAACTCTGGGATTGCCTTCTCACCCATCCAACTCCGGTGAGCTTTGTCCTGGCAGCAGAGGGGGAATAAAAATATTGCCAGTTAATTCTAAATGTACTTCCTGGTTGTTGATAGGGAGAGGAGGCATTTAATTTAAAAATATGCTTTTGTTCCTCTTAAATCAATACCTTTCCATTAAAATGGAAATTGGAAGTCCCATTGGTCTGCCTTTCCCGGCCACAAGAAGGGAAATACTCAATTTTGCCCATTAGCATTTAGATGTGACAACTCTGAATTTCGCAAAATAGCCTACCTTACTTAGCACCCTGCTTAGAGACCCTATTTTGGGGCGTGGAGGACTAGGTGGGTGATAAGTGCATACCTTCCTCTTACTCCAGTTAATTCACGGAGGCAAAGGACAAATTAAAAATGGGGGTGGGATGCTGGAAGTAGTAGAGAAGCATTTTTGCTTTTTAGGGGAAAAGCAAAGGCAGGTAAAATGTCCTTCTTGAGAAATAACCTTAAAACGTCATTATAAGGAGAAAGGAAGTAAAAATTTGCACGCACAGTTTACAGAAGCAAGTTATGTGCGGCAGGTGCTTAAAACGAGCTGTGGATAGGAGCGACTTTCGTCACCTGGGTAGTTTCTGGCTGGTCTGTTTCAGGATGTTCTGATAGGCATCTCCCGAAAAGGCTATTCCTCAGATTCTGCCAAACCAAGTCCTGCCATCTCCCCTTTAAACCTCAACTCAAGGATAGTCCCTCGAGAAGCCCAACACAGGCCCTTCTCTAATCGCTTGGCTAATTGTTGTGTATTGAAACTAAAATGCTGCACAAAGTCATGTTGTCCAATTGCTTTATATCTTGCTTGCACGAGATTGTGAGCTCCTTGAGGACAAGCGCCAGGTTGCATAAGAATCATCCATTCCTTGTGGTGCCTAGAATGAAGCTAGATTCCGAGGAAACGCAGGTGTCATTGAGATGTCCCTGCCCTGCCCCTCAGAGGTCCAGATTAATTTGGCTCAAATCCCCAGTTTTATAACCTTGCTCAGGTCCAGAGCCCAGCCCATAACAAGTGGGGATGTCACGGCCTTTATGTTCACAGTTCCCTTTGTGACTCCATGCATAGGCTGTCTCTTTTTCTCCACCCTCATTAACCTGGATGCAAAACTCACTGTTTTACTGGTTTCCATAAAAGTTCCAAAAAAAGAGTCTTGCAAGAATTGGGGATTTAGAGATCACAGGGTGTCTCTTTGGGTATCTAGCAATACTCCACCATGTTGTTGGCTCTCTCTCGTCCTCTCTCATCTCCTTCTTGGATTGCCCCAGGAGCCCCAAATCATTCTCCCTCTGGTACATAGAACCATCCAGCGCCCCCCAGTTTGCAAATTCATATCCATGTGGTCTCAGCAGAACAAAGTCAGCTCATAACGAGACCCACCATCCTTAGCAAACAGATGGAGTTTTAGATAGTAACTTTTCCCCCTATTTCATTAAACATCACCTGCTACCTCTCCAACAGAATCCCTCCCTAACGAAAGTGCTTTGCGACACTTCAGACTTTACACAAGAGCAGGGAGATCTGAGATGCCAGGCTGGGGAAGCTGGGTGGACTCTGGACAGTGGAGGTCACAGAGCTCTGCCTGGGATGGTTCGATAAACATCAACTTATTTTGGGCATGTGTAGAAGAGTGAAAAAAGAAACTCAAAAATTTATCTGGGAGAATTAGGGAGAGACAGTTCCCAGCTCTGCCTTTTGCCCTGCCATGATTCAGTTTCCAAATATTCATCAGTCCTCTGTCAGGCACTACCTCCCAGGCACCAGGAGTACAGGGATGAGAGGCTCGGCCCTTTCCTCAAAGAGCACTTATATGTGCCAGAAACGTATCACGCCATGTCCTGTTACAGAAATGCTGTGAGTATTCATGGGAATCCTGAGAAGGTGGCTTGCTTGGTCCATCTAAAGGGGCTGTTTTTGTCGTGCCCTATGGAACAGTGGACTGCTCGTTAGCCGTGACTCTCTCTGGTTTCCTGCAGCCTCATCCCCTGATGTCTGCCCCATCCTACCCTCAGATTCCATGTCTGCTCTCCATGGTTCTCCCGCAAATTTCCAGGCCACAGCCTGAGACATGCCAGGAAGGAAAGAGGAAAGATTTGTTGCACCATACTTGGTGTTCTCACATGTACTATTTCATTTGATGTTATAACCCTGTGGCAATCATTATTATTATTATTATTATTATTATTATTATAATTATTGTCCCTATGCAGATGAGGACGCTGAAGTTCAGAGTGGTTAAGTGACTTGCCTAAAGTAGTACGGTGAGAGCTGATGGAGGGGAGATGGAACTCAATCCCAGCGTTTCCTTTCATGTTCTGTCTAGCACCCTACTAAGTCCATGTAAGGTCTTGGCTCACGCTTTCTGGGTATTCAGTATTCTCAGTCCTCGTGCCAAGCTTGATACTGCCAACTATTTAAGTCTCAGGAGAAGGTTGTTACCTAATTGCCTGTCTGATCCCTTGGGCCTTCTTTCTCAAGAAGACAGAAGGTTCACAATAAATTTGGCAAACAAACCTGGGGTATGTTGCCAAACTAGAAACAATGGTCCCTGCCTCTCTTATAAGCTTCTCAACTAAGTCCCTGAAAGTCAAATGAGAGAGGAAAAAGCGATGAAGAATAAAGGATAGAAATACCTAATAGACTGTAGGCTGAAGTATTTAGGGAATAGGCAATTCATTTATTCATTCATTCATGCAATAAATTTTTGAGCTCTGGGAACTTGTAAGGTGCTGGGAATATGGTGTCTGCTCTGAAGAAATCCATGGCTTATTAGAAAGATGAAGGCTTGCTAACCAGAGGGGAAGGCAGGTTAACTGCAGAGGTTAAGTTATTAACACAAGCCTGGCTGATGATCTTCAGAATCACTTCAGTTGTTTTATAAATACATGGATTCCAGGGCCCTAGCCCTGACCTAATGAATTGGAATCTTCCAGAGCCTGGCATCTGCAGTTTTTAACAAGTTCTCTAGTTAATTCCAAAAGCCACGGCAGTTTGGGAACCCCTTGGAGTAAAGCTTCACAGGGACATTGTAGAGAAATTTGCACTGGGTACTGTGTGGACACCAAGGAGGGGTTAGTTGGTGCAATTCAGGAGGCCACAGAGGAGTTGATACTGAAGTGAGTCTTGAGAATTGCAAGAGAGTAAATAAGGTGAATGGCATGCTGAGGAGAGGGTGGAAGGAGGGCTTTCCAGGCAGAAGGCCCTATGTGAGCAGAGGCCCATCGGTATGAACTGTCAGGATGAACCTGGGTAACTACGGGCAGTTTGGTTGAGCTGGAGCCTGGTGTCCAAGTGAGGGGCTGGATAGAGAAAAAGTCTAGAGGCAGGGCTGTCTCCCAGATGACCTTGTTTATCTCACTGACAAGTCTGGATCTTACCCTCTGACATGAATAGCCATTCAAAGGTTTAAATCAAGGATGTGAAACCACCAGCTTTTGTTTCAGAAACATTGCTTTAGAACTTCTGGAGCAAGATGGAAATTTGAGCCTACACATTTGACTCCTCTCTTTTCCCAAATAAATATAAAACAGAGCAAAATCTGGACTTGTACTCTAAAACAGGGAAGGGTGTCTTCCTGGAACCAGAAATGTTGACACTTTTTAGCATCAGTTAACATTTATTGAGCATCACTATGCATCAGGCAATATCTGGAATGCTTAGCTCTACTAACTTATTTGGTTCTCATGGTACTCCGTGAGGTAGATGCTGTCATTATCCAAGTCACATGGGCTATTATTATCCCCATGGCCTGATGAAGGTAACTAAATCCACCAGTCCCACAGCTGGGTATGGAGCTGGGAGTTGAACCCAAGGAGTGTGACTCTAGACTCTGAGCTCTTGCCCAGCCCAAGACATTATAAAAAACCTGGTGCTAATGACCAGGATTGATGGATGGGCATTCTGCTCTCAATTCAGTGCATAGGAAGGAAGAGTTGATCCAGGAAGTGAGTGGATGGGGTACCTAGTGCAATCCCCCTAACTTCCAGGCTCGGAGAGTCTTGAAACAGAGGAGGCTGAGGGCAGGGTGCTGTAAAGGGGGTATTCTGATGCTGGTCCTGTGATAACAAGAAGAGGTGTGACTTCCATCTGCTGTTTAGAAGTGGAGCTCTCTGCTTTTGGTCATAATTACTTTCCCATTTTCTACAGTCAAGGGGAATTCAACCTTGGCACAAATGTTCCTAACTTTGAGCAGCAGGGTCAGGACGCCACTGGGTCAAAAAGGGTGGTCTAACACAAGTGTTGAGGAAGTGCACACAAGCTGATAGATGGAGCCCTCCCAGACTCGAACACGGTGATGATTTAATTTGGGGCTAGCCCGGGGTTCTGAGACACCTGTGGATCTCACCGTGGCCTGGAAGGACTTCTTCAGCTCAATGACGACATTCTTTTTGAGTCATAAATGCCCCTGGCCCTCCTCACTCCTCACTGCCCACTGTACTCCTCCAAACTAGAGCTGTAGACTTCTCATTTCTCTTTTTCTTGGACTTGAGATTTGAAAAAACATCCCCAACATCTGCGACAGAAACCGCCATGACTAGTAACACTGAAGACACAGTAGTTCCCTAGGAAAGCTGGGAAAACACAGAGAAGTCACTAGACATATGAAAGTGTTCAGCAATTTAAAAGAAGGAAACTTATCTGGAGAATCAGGGCAAATGCTGTCCTCTGAAAGAAGCGTACACCAAAAAGCGAGATATAACCAGAAACAAAACAGAAATGATTCATATTCTCTCTTTAAGTCTTGAGAGTCAAGAGCTCATCTCATCCAAAAGTGACACATAATCTGACATCAGGAAATATTGCTCTTGAACATTTTAAGAATTTAAATGTAAATTTATATTATAAATTTGGAAATGCAGAATTAAAATGTAAAGTTTTTATTTGCAAGTGGTAGCTGTGAATAGCAGATTGGATAATATAGAAGATCATATCAGTAACTCAAATGTCCAGTTTGAGAAATTCAATTCTCCAAAAACCCAGAAGCAAAAGACACAGAAAAATATAATAAACAAACACATAAGGGATATGAGGAGGTAGGTCTGGGAGAGAAAATATAGTATAATAGGAATTCTAGAAAGAGAAGTACTAATTAATAACATTAGAATGCAGTTCCCTGGGGTCAAGAACATTTAAAATTTTTAAATTAAGTGAGCCCTTTCTAGAAAGAAGTTACTACATAGATGATTAAATATTAGAATCTCTATTAATGTCATTTATCATATGTCTAGATCAAAGGAGAGAAAATTTATAATCGCCTCTCTGGATGACGAAAAGATGTTTGAAAAAAACCTAACACTAATTACTAATGTACAATAGAAATGGAATGATATGCCAGTTATAAAGTATTATCTATATTTTATTTAAGGGCAAAAGCATTTTAGACTTACTAGTGAAAAATATTCTTCTTATTAAACTCAGGAGCCATAAAAATGACCATTATTACCAGTCATAATGTTGTTCTAGGCACATCAGCCACTGTGATTAAGACAAGAAAAAGGAATAAGAGGCATACATGGCATAAAGTAGGAGAAAACTTATCATTATTTGCTGATAAAACTAATTAGTGACTAATTAGTGGTTGGGGAGTTTTAAAACAAATGTGTAAAAACTAATAGTTCTCCTCTATACCAGCAAAGCCATTTAGAAAATATAATGGAAATAAGGTACTATTGCAATGGTCATGAGAAAATAAACTACCTAGAAATAAACACATTCTTCAATATGCAGGACTTATATGAAGAAAATGATCAAATATTCCCTTCCTCAAAGAAATAATGGAGACTTGAATAAGTGGTGAATGGGCAGACCCAATACTGCAAGGTTAGAATAATCAAGTAAATTCCGTGTTAGGTGTGTGGAACATCCGCTAGTAGAGAGATGCAGAAAGCAGCTGGGATGCATATTTTGGATTCAGAAGAGGGATCTGAGTTGGCAACTGAGATTTGGGGGAGATTTATAGTTGAAGCTGTGAACATGCAGATCCCCACAGGAGAGTACGTGGAGTGCAAAGAGAAAGGAGCCAGGCATCAAATCCTGGAGAATGGGTGGGATGGGATGGAGCAACCAGTAAATGAGATTGAGACAGGGTGATTCAGGATGTAAAACCAGGCAGGAGCCGCCTTGTAGAAACCAAAGAAGACAGTTTCAAGAAGTAGGGCATTGTCTACTTGGTTATTTATTACAGAGGGGCCAGAAAAAAACCAAAAGGAAGAGCCCATTATATTTGGCGTCTAGGAAATTACCGGTCACAATGGCAAGAATAATTTCAGTGGAATTAGGGGGGTGTCAAAACTAAGGTGAGGATTATTGAATTGCTTGTGATGTTTTAACCACGGGGAAGCCAGTGCAGACAGAATCTATCAGTTACTGTGTGAAATCACGAAATCCTAATGAGCCTCAATTTCCTCTATCTACAAAGTGGAGTTCCAACTGCAGGCAGAAAATACGGTAATGACTGTGAAATGTTTTATAAACTATAAACCAGTATACAAACAGATGGTGCTATTTTTAGTTTTGATGCTCTTCCAGGCAATATTTTAACATAAACCATGCTAACGATGGTGGAACTAAGATATTGGCCCTGAAAAATCTCCCCATCATCTTCTCTGCAGTCCCCATGTTTCATCCGAAGGCAGGTGCTGCAACCTTGTCAACACAGAAACACAATCTTCTGTGTGCTTCGGCACTGACGCAAACAGCGCTGCCAGGAAAGCCAATAGATCAGAAATGTGTCGCAATGCCACGCATTGTTTCAGCCCTCAAATGTGAGCAGAATTCCAGCTCCAATCAAGTCAGGTGGCAGAATGTTTTCCTGTTTATAGATGCCAGCACTTAAATCAACACCAGTTTCCTTCCCAGAACTTAGCTGTGAAGCACCCCCACCAAACATAACCCCGAGACGCTGGCACGTGGCCCAAACCAGCTGATGTTTCAATTGTCCTTTGCCTCCATTGTTGGGAATCTCAAATGGCCACAGGGCTGACATTTCTCCAGACTTCTGGCAGGGACAATTCAGTGACAACTATACAGTGGTCATGGGTTTAGCCCCACACTCATTTATTCCTTCATCCATCCCTACACAGTATATTCATTAAGCATCAAAGTGCTTTGGGGACCCCCTGAAATGGGGCATCCAGTCTGCCAGTTCAGCCAAAAGGCTGAGTTTTAATGTCAGAGGTCTGATGCCTTCTAACCCATATACATATACATATACATATACATATACATATACATATACATATAGTATGTATATAGCAGGTGTTCAACTAATGCTTAATAAATGATGAATGCCACCAAACATGCCCATATATCTCAGCCTTCACAATCGCCCTAACTCTAGTCCCAACAGGGTCATTTATTTCTAAGAGGACAGTGACAAGTACTCCCTGGGAGAATGGACCACACACCTTGCTCTACCATCTTTCGAAGGTGGACCAAAGACTAACAATCTCGGGAAAAGATGGGGCTGCTTTAGGTGACAGCTCAGTCGGAGGGCAGGCAGGGAATGGCACTGTGGTGACAATCACCCCCACTGAATCTAACAAGATGCCATGGCATGGATGCTGCCGTCCTCGGGAGTCTTTTTGGAAGTAATCCATCCCTCAGTAGGACATTATGAACTACTGCTGCTCTGAAGGTACAGCTGATCCCTAAAGGGGCAAGGACCCAGGACAAGCCACTCACCTCTTGCAGGGCCACCAACCTCATTTATAAGCTATCAGTGTTGGCCGGCCATGCCGAGATCTCTTCCAGATCTAAAGAGCTAGGACTCCTTTTTATTATTAGAATTTTTTTTTAAAAAGAAATCTCTTAATTCTTAGAATCTTCTCTCAGTTGTGTACCACTGGGGGCAGAAGCAACAGTGAGATTCTTGAAATTCACCCAGCATACCCCAGTTTCCATCCACCTGGCTCCCCATGCTCTAAAGTCGTCAGGGCAAGGAGATCCAGATAGAACAACCCAGAAACCAAAGAAGGAGATGCTTTTAACTCCATTGTGTAGGAATTTGACTCCTTGCACTTCCTCTCTTCTTACACTAATTCCAGGTCTTCAGCGTCCTTGTGCAAATACCCTAATCAGAATTGTTAATTTTTTGCCAGAGCCCCTGCTAAGGTAGCACCTGTTCAGCTCTGTTCAGGATGCGAGGCAAAAGGGACCACCATGGTGGTCTTTGCTTGTGAGGGACGGGATACCGGAGAATGGGGCCTCACTCTAGGATCTCCATAAAGGCTGAGTCTGCTGGCTCACCAACTAACTGAAGGGCAGAGGTGGGGTCTCCCTTAGTGCCTCAGTCAGCACTCACAGGAAACCCAGGCCTGATGCTGCCCCCCTCCCCGGCTCCTGGCTTCCCCAGCATCCGAGCTGAGGCACGAACATCCTGTTTCTGGAAACCCCAAACACCATCAGCCCTAAGGGGCCCACCAGGAGTAGTCAGACCCTCCCGGCTAAGCATGTTGTGAAGGAGGAGCCATTGCTGATGTTTCACTCGGGGAGATTTAGAATTGGAGGACTGGCCCAGGGATATCATCAGCCAAGCAAAAAACACTGGGGATTCAGGACCAAACCCAGCACGGCTGAGTGAGAAATGCCAGCCTGTCAGCCACGAGCCGTGTGACTCTTCCTCTGGAAAGTCTATCCCCTATTTATTACCACTATCAGTCGGGGGTCTCTCGGGCATCTTGCCTGGAGCAGGCCAGAGGCTCCTGGTTCTCCTGTGTTCTCTGGTCTTCTTGCCCCAGATCTCCCTGTCCATGCTGCTGTCAGAGGCATCCCCTCCAGGGACCCCCAAAGCATAGCTCAGGTCCTGTCACTCCCCCGTCATACACTGCCCCCCCTCCTTTTGGCCATCCATCTGCTGCAGGTTTCAGAGGTAGCATCCCACTCACTCCCCAACCCCATCACGGTGGCAGGCATTAGGAAGACACCCCTCTGCTCCCCAGCAAGTCCGTGCCCTGCCCGTTCCTTGGCTCGCCCAAATTCGCACCGAGCATGCTCGTCTCTGACTCCATCTCTCCATACCAAAGGGAAGGGCTGCATGACTACAACTTACTTTCTTTATTTTGGAAGATTGTTACCTTGAGCTCCATAAAAGCTGTTCAGGAACCCTCCCCAAGCCCCCAGGGCCCTTGCCCATCCTGCCCTCAGGGATCCTCTCTCCATTTTTGGGAAACTGAAGGCATCTTATTTCTCTAAGCTCTGAGACCTCTCTAACTGCCCTCTCTCCTGGTATGTCCTAACAAGCCTCGAGCTCACATAGAATCATCTGGATTCTGTTTCCTCTCTGGCTACCAGCAACCTCATTGCACCTTTCTGACTCTTCTCTCCCTTCTCTCTCTCTTCTTGGACACTCCCTTCTTTCCCCTTCTCTCCTCTCTCTGTCCCTGTCTACCCCTCCAATGCCCATTAGCTCCTGACAACTGCCCCATTCATGGCCCAGCTTATCTGCGGAAGCTTCTGTTCCTTCCACAGAGGTCCCCATATCCTGTTTTTAGGGATCTCATACCTCAGATACACGTAAATAAGTTGAAGACAATCATCTCCCCACCTTGGGAAGTCACCAAATTACCCTCCCTTGTTGTATTTCTTGGGATGTCACATTTCTATTTTATCATATCTATACGACCAGAGTTTCAAAAAGGAAAGTGGTCACAGTGTGTGTCAAGAGACCCAGACAACATTTCTAATGTATTCTAAACACATTTAGAATAATGAAGACAGAGAAAAGATAATTGGATTATTTAGGAGGTTATCAGGGACCTTCAAAAAGAAATCAAGATGATTTAAAATTTATTGTACTATTCTAACGCAAGATTGGCAAATTATGGCTTGTGGTCCAAATCTGGCCTATAGCCTGTTTTTCATCCAGCCTGTGGGTTAAAAATAGTTTTTATTTTTTTTAAATGATTGGGAAAAAAGAGAATATTTCATATGTGTAAATGTCACATGGAATTTAAATTTCAGTGTCCGTAATTGGACACAGCCATGCTCGTTTGTTTATGCATCATCTTTGGCTGCTTTCATTTGCTACAAAGGCAGAGTTGAGCAGCTGTGACAGAAGCCATATGGCCTGCAGAGACTAAAATATTTACTGCCTGATTGCAGGGGGTTGAGTGGTGACTCCTCCAAAAGATGCCTGGACCCTGAGAATGGGACCTTATTTGGAAAATGGTCTTGGCAGATGTACTTAAGTTAAGGATCTTGAGATGTGATCCTTCTGGAATATCCAGGTGGGCCCTAAAGCCAAGGACAAGTGTCCTTAAAGAGAAAGGCAGAGGAAGATTTCTGACACACAGGAGTAGGCCACATGGAGAGGCAAAAATTGGAGTTATGCAGCCATAAGCCAAGGAATGGCTTACCGCTTCCATAGACTGGAAAGGGCAAGGAGAGATTCTCCCTGGGCCCTTCGGAGGGAGCAGGACCCCGATGACATCTTCATTGTGAACTTCTGGCCTCCAGAACTGTGAGACACCAATACACTACCCTTTGACAGAAAGTATTTCAACCCTGGTTCCCACCTGTATTCCTACATGGTATTTTGTTTTCTTCTAAAGAAGGTAAAGAGGTAGAGCAATGGAAGGACACATTGCATTTCTGTTAAGACAAATAAGAAAATGAGGAAACCTGCGTCCACACTGTGCAGCTGGCCCTTGCTTCCTCCCAGCGTAGGGTAGGAGTTGGGGCTGGTTGCTCCGTCAGTCTTTCCAAAGGACTCATTTCTTCAAGGCCTTCCAGCTGCTGCCCTGGATCAATGGTGGTAGGAGACAGATGCTGGAATGGAGTGTCTCCTCGGCTTTTATTCAGCTTGGTGGTCGTGGTGGGGCAGGGAGTGGGGGAGTGATAAGGAAATGAAAGAGGAAAGGGAGGGAACTGGAGCACACTGGTAACTGTAGCTTGGAGGAAGCCTAGATCCCACCCCACCAAATGTGAAGAAATACCCTTTCCTTCCATTTTTCTTTCCATCACCTTCCCATGTTAGACCTCCCCATCCATCCTTGGAAGTAGGGCCCACTGGTGACCTGGGCAGGCTTCCACACATCTGTCTCCCGTACTCCAAAAAGACAGCACCCAGGCCCTGACCAATAAGCCCTTCACAGGCAAGGTAAGGACCTGCAAAGACAAGGAGTTGACTTAGTGGTATTGAAGATGGTACTGTTAAGGGCTGAAAAGGGGGGACTGTATCCACCCAGTTCCCTGGTTCATGTGTAATAAGGCAAAGAAGGGGCAGACAAGTGACCCAGGCATCCCTGAAGCTGCCTGGGAACAGGACCCTGACAAGTGGTAACAATGGGAACCCCACCTGCCCCAGGGCTGAGGCCAGGCACTGGGAGGCACTGTCATCACACTTGGGTGGAAAAATGATAAATGTATATATTCATTCCGGAAGAGGTGGGTCTTAAGTAATTTAAATATTACATTTTTTTTTTTTCAGTTCCATCTATTGGCCATTCTCGGGAAGGTAATGTGGGAGGAATCCTGAAAGAAAAATACGATTATTGAGAGAGAATTCACAATGGCAAAGCCTTAGTTCGCACACTTTTATGGCCTTAGAACTGAAAATTTGTAACCTAATAAATTCCCTTTATGAAAGCCAATCCAGCAGCTTTAGCAAACTGGAGCAGTGCACCAACATGTCTCTTCCCTTTGGGTCCAGTTCACTTCAGGTAAAGATCTCTGAGCCCTTCATGTGGGTGAAAGCCTGAGCACTTATGGGAGAAGCATCATGCCAGGTAAGTATCTTACCAGTATAATTTCAATTAGGCAAAGTGGAAATGGCAGATTTCCAAGGTTTAGTAACTCTCCTTTTCTCTCTGCTCTTTTCCTGGACATAACATGCCTGTTGTGTATTCCAACAGGACAACTATTCCCCAAGATAAAATACATGCTTAATTAGATAAACAGCAAAAAATGGAAATGTTCCTACAAGGGGGGCTCTATCCTGGGCTCCAGATACTAAACTTAGAGCCTGATAGCTTTTAACAGCAGGGCTAAACATTGTTTTTGTCAGCTTTAGGTGATGGGTATATATTTTTGTCAGTTAGTTTCTGTTGAATGCCTGCTGAGTATGTGGCATAGCACCTGGAGAAAGAGCTGAATGCTTGCAATATAATCAAAATTGGCAACTGGGCTCTGAAAGCTGAGTATTCTTCAAATTAATGCTCAGGATAGCAGAGGAAGCAGAGTTGAAAGGAGATGACCTGTGGTCAGGTGAGATGCTCACCATACGGCAGTCTGGTTAGGGATGAGCCTCTCTCTGCTCTAATCAGATGGTCCTTGGCCCTGCCTGGCTCTGTCGCTGACCAGCTGTGCAGCCTCCGGCACGTTAGCTCAACACTCTGGGCATATGCTTCCCTCTCCGTAAAAGAGAGATGGTGACTGCACAGACCTTGTAGGGTTGCTGTGCTAAGTGCTTTAGATGAATTATCTCAGTTAATTCTTATATCAACCACTAGCTGTTAAGGCAACTTTTTTTTGAGGCAGCGGGGAGGAGGTAAAGTAGCTAATTTCATAGGAAAGGACAAAGAATAGGAGACCTGCTTCTAAGTCCAGCTTGGCTATTCACTAACTGTAGATCTGTAAGTGTTCGGAAAGCTTATCCCAAACACATGCCTTTCCCAGTTACAGTATTTAAAGTATTAAGTACTCAAATCAACTGAGAAGTGAATCAAAGTAAAGAATTTAATAGGGGAAGGCATGTTATAAAAGGGCTACTGGTATGTACCAACCCCAGTTAAATCTATCTCATCATTAATTGTTGTATTATCTTTTATTTTAAAACATTTTTATTAAAAAAAATCCTGATTATTCCCCTTGTCCCTTACTGTGAAATAGTTAAGAAAACATAAAAAGAAACTAGCTTGTATAAAACTGGAAACTTTGAGTATTCCTCAATGATATGCTAAGAAGCAGACGAATTTCCACTAGCCAACGTTCTAAGGAAACCTACAGGCAGGAGAAAGGAAAAGGGTAGTAGAGTATTTGATCAAGCTACCTCCACTACAGATCTTTCCATTAGAAACACAGTGTCTTTCCCACCAGAGAAAGGGGAGCCAGCCTACATATGCCTTCTAGAATAGTTGGAGCCATACCACCACATCTGCCCTGACATGAAGTACTGCTTTCTTGCATCATCTCTGGGACAACAATTAACTGTAATGTTGTGTGATTGGGAGTGTTTACATCTAGGAGGGTCAGGCTGGAGCTGGAAGGAGCTGAGGGGTTGTGATGCATCGGGGATATGTACTGACTACTGCAGGAACCATTTATTGAACATTTACTATGTGCCAAACAAACCTACTAGAGGGAATGTCTGACTGTGCAGGAATCAACACATGAAAAGTCTTGAAAACACACGAAAACTTATGAAAAGACAAACAGGCAGTGGTGATGATGTCTCTTCCTGGCAATAAATTCATATCAAATAGCAGTTGATCTTAAGATTTGTGATGAGAATTCTATCAGTAATGAGGTAGCCATAGACGAGAACCAAGTTAAAAAATCAAAACAAAACCATGCATGCTATTTATGGTAAAACCTAGACTGAGCAGTCTTCTACACATTAAAGGATGAGTAAATAGGAAAAAATTGAACTTGGTGCCAATAAATTAAGTGTGCATTATAAAGGAGAACATAAAAAGCAGAGGAAGAAAACAGTTTTGAGAAAAAAAGTTTACAATATGTTCCAGAAAAAAAGAACTAGCTGAGTAAAAGAATAAAAAGATTTGATTGAGGTGAAAAACAATCTTGAAGGCATTATAAATGCAGTCATAGAATGAAGTTCAGCATTAGAATAAGAGAAGTGCAGAAAAGACAATGCAAAAAAAGCAAATTAGCAATGAATGAATCAGCTTTAGAAGTAGTTTCAAAATGAAAAGGAAAGTGACAACAAGGTAAAAGTAATGAGGAAACTGGAATTCTTGAACAGGAAAACTAAACATTTTGAATAGAAGTGATGATTTAAGACATGATAGAAGGAAAAAAAATCCTGATTTGAATAAATATTTGGGTCTGCTTATACTAAAACTAAGCAAAATCAATGTTGGTGTGTGTGGGGGGGGGAGGGGGAAGAGATATACACCTAGAGATATTCTGATGTATAATTTTTGTTATTTCAATGGTAAAGAATGAATTCTACCAGTCACCCAAGAAGATAAACCTTTTACCTATAAGGGAAAAAAAAAATCAGGCTACACTTATAATTCTCTCTAACGATAATGCTAGGAAATGATAGAGCCACATTTATAAACTTTAGGAGGAGAAATCTTATAGTTTGATAATTTTCTACCTTAATTATTAATTATTATTCATGTGTTAAAACAACAGAAAGAACTTCTCAGGAAAATAAGGACTCAGAAAGTATACCAGCAATCACCATCTGTGAGGGTGGGGGTGGGGCTCTCAAAGATGTCATTATGTTGAAGAGAAACAGCTCAGAATAGCACAAGAAAAGAAAGTTGTGGACTGAAAGGATTATAGTAAAATAAACAGTGTAAACATTTAAGCAGAATTTTAAGACTAAAAAATAGTTGTACTATTGATGTAAGCTTAATATAAATGTCAAAAACAGCTCTTGAAGAAAATGTGCAGAATAAAATTTAATAATAAAAATATGACTCAGAAATCTGTAGTTCATCAAAAATTGGGAGAGTGGGAGGAAGGAAAAGGCATTAAAAGATCCAAATGTTAATCTTGCATAGGGGTAGCTGATATGTGCAGTTTTACTCTTGATATTGATAATAAGAATAGTTTCAAGTAAGTTTTTTTAATTAAAATAACCACTAGAAAAATAACAACAGAATATATAACTTCCAAATCACTAGAGGAAATGAAAATCAAAGAAAATATAGTCCATGTAGTAAAGGTCATATTAAAAAGAGAATAGTGAGATCTAAGATGGCGGCATAGTGAGGAGTAAAAGCTAGTTAGTCCCCCTGGAACAATTAATAAACAACCAGGAACAACTAGTAAATAATCCTGAATAACTACAGGGGACAAATGTGATTGTTCACTCATCATACACCAAGCTGAATTGGGAGGAATGCCTGAGATAGCAGCATAAAATCTGTAAGTAAAAACTGTGGATCCAAGCTGGGAGCCCCCTCCCCACATGGCCTGAGCTGCAAAGCCTGGTGGAGCTAGAGAGCAGCTCTCTCTGAGCAAGTGAATATAGCTCAGCTGAGCTCCAACTGGGGTGTTAATTAATGAGCATGGACTGCTCAATACAAGATATGATTCTCCAACAAGCAGACAGAGGCTTTGGGTGAAGAATGACCTTGGAGAGTCAGAGGGTGGCCAGGGACTGGCCTGAAGGGAGGTTTCTGTCCCTGTTTCAGCACCGTGGAGAAAGCCTCAGCCATTTTCAGTTTCCAGTGCTCTGACCCAGACAAGGATGGAGTTAGCATAGGCAGAGAGAGACTGTTGAAATGCTAATGACCTCTCCCTAGGGGATCTGTCTTCCCTAAGAGGAAAGGAGTGGGGCCCAGCTCTACTATCTGCCTTCCATTCAGAACCAGACCCCAGAGCCTAGGGGAAAACAGCCATGGGCCACACCTCCTTACACCAGTCTGGAGTTGCAGGCTGACAGGCATCTCCTGCTGGGCAGAAAAGCACAGTGACCCAAGGCCTCACAGGTACCAATTTTCTAAGACACACCCTCAGGGAAACTGGATACTGAATATTTCTTCCTTCTGGGACCGGAGCCCATTTTGGTCCGGGAAAACCCGATTGGGTAACCAAGGAAACCATGCCTAGACAACAGAAAACTGCAACCTACACTAAGAAAAATGAAGTTATGGCCCAGTCAAAGGAACAAACTTAAACTTCAACTGAGATACAGGAATTTAAACAACTAATACTAAGTCAATTCAAAAAGTTTAGGGAGGATATGGTAAAAGAGATGAACTGTATAATGAAAACACTGGGTGTACATAAGGTAGAAATTGAAGGTTCAAAAAACCAACTGGCAGAATCTATGGAAATGAAAGGCACAACACAAGAGATGAAAGACACAATGGAAACATATAACAGCAGATCTCAAGAGGCAGAAGAAAACACTCAGGAACTGGAGTGAAAGGCAACTGAAAGCCTACACACAAAAGAACAGATAGAGAAAAGAATGGACAAATACGAGCAACATCTCTGGTAACTTAAGGACAAAATGAAAATCAGGAATGTACGTGTCATTGGTGTCCCAGAAGAAGAGCAGGGAAAACAGGCAGAAGCAATAATAGAGGAAATGATCAATGAGAATGTCCCATCTCTTATGAAAGACATAAAATTATGGATCCAAGAAGTGCAGTGTACCCCAAACAGAATACATCTGAATAGGCCTATGCCAAAACACTTAATAATCAGATTATCATACATCAAAGATAAATAGAGAATCCTGAAAGCAGCAAGAGAAAACTGGTCTATCACATACAAAGGAAGCTTGATAAGACAATGTGTGGATTCTCAGTAGAAACCACGGAGGCAAGAAGGAAGTGGTGTGATATATTTAAGATACTGAAGGACAAAAACCACCAACCAAGAATCGTATATCCAGCAAAACTGTCCTTCAAATATGAGGGGAGAGCTTAAAATATTCTCAAACAGACAATGACAGAGTTTGTCAATAAGATACCTACCTGCTCTACAGGAAACACTAAAGGAAGCACTGCAGACAGAAAGGAAAAGACAGGAGCAAGTGGTTTAGAAAACAATTTTGGGAGATAGTAGCACAGCAATATTTCATGTACTAATAGCTACCAGGATTCAAAAAATGACATCTCATGTATAAAAAAGTCCCTGGTAGAGTTGATGGACAAACATGTCTGAAATTTTTTTGAAAGAGGGAAAGAACAGTGCTACATGCCATATTCCACTGCTTTTTATGACAACCCAGTTACAAAATTATTTAGATTTACTTAAACATTAAAAAGAACCAATTATTCTTAAAAAAAAAGAAAATAGTAAAAGTCCAATTTAAAAAACCCCACCTAAAACAGAAGCAGAGCAGGCATATCCATTATGACATTATGACAAGAAATGTTGATGGATAAAACTTTTTGCTGAGAGAAAATGACTCTAAAACATCAGCTACATACAAAAAAACTATATATAAAATCTCAAAACACTATTAACTCGGAAAAGTTACAAATATAAAGACAGGCAATCTGTAAAAATTCGGTGATCACTAATCCAGAGTGCAGAATGGATGAATTTATAAAAGCAAGGTGATAACAAGTACAGACGCTCGAAGAAAGAAGAAAGAAGAAGAAGGAGAAGATGGAGAAGAAGGAGAAGAAGGAGAAGAAGAAGAAGAAGGAGAAGAAGAAGAAGAAAGAAATACTGGAAATCTTCCCATTAATATCACCACTCAGGAGTATTTTGGAACTCTGTAGAACATGAGCCAAAATATGTTCTGAAAGTGCATTTTATAATAAAATGTTATTCCTTTTTTTTCACCTACAAATTCAGAAGAAGACAGCCATGAACTGAGGCATCCTAAAGTATTGCATGTTTTCATAACCTCACCCAAATAATACTTTAATAAAAATGACAATCTCAAAAAGATGAGGTAGAGGTACACAATGTAGACACCCTGACTAATTCAAGCCAACAGCCAGCCATTCTGGCCTTTCATATAATGATGGAAGAGAGCCAGCACCTTCATATGAAAATCTACACTATTCAGATGGTTTTATTTTAGGAAAGAAAATCTTGGCACTAGAACAATAAAACATCTGAGAGAAACTGAGAAGCTTCAGCTAGTAGTGAAAATTATATCAAAGTGAATAGGTTTATTTGAGCTCTCTTTTATCTCAGACATACTTAATTATATTTCATGACTTCCTTGGTTGGTGATACAGTACTCCACAATTGAAGGTCAACAGGATTATATTTTTAGCATTTTTGTGCACTATTTATGTCTGGGTGACACTAAAGATGCTGACTTCTTTTACTTAAAATCTTTATGTGCATTAAATACATGCTTCCATTTCATTTAAAGATAGATGATTCAGAGGAATTTTGTAGATGTTTCAAGGTTGTTAAAATTCCATGCCAGGATTCCATTTACAACCTTCTGTACTGAAAACTAAGCTCTATGCATTTACTACTTTTGGAAGGCATTACTCGTGTTCTCCGCTAGTTCTTTTCTCTGTCCTGGTCTCATGAGAGTAAGTTTCCCAGCCCCTTTGCAATCAGACAAGCCTGTTTGGTCAAGAGACGGTATTCCACCTCCACTTCCCTCTTACCTTGTTGTAGCAACATGGGAACTCGTGTGTTAAATGACAGAGTCATATGATGGAGGGAGATCTGATCCTTGAGTGATCAGATGGAGGAAAGCCCCTGCTGACTGACATCAGACTTTGGGAGAGCAAGAAATAAATCATTTTGTTAAACTACTGAGAATTCAAGGTGTCTCTATGTTTCTGCTACTGATTACTGATCTATTAGGCTTTCTTGTCCTTTCCTGTTGGGCTTAAGTTCCTTAGGGCCTGTGACTATTTGCCTTGAATGAAAATGTGAATCAGTTCATAGCAGTTAAAATATACAAACTCTAAAATGCAGGGATTTAGATAAGCCGTAATAGCCAATTTAGTGTTTCATATACATATATATATATATATATATGTTCTATTAAATGCAATTCTACATGGATTGCTTAGTAAGGTAAAGGCAAACACTTCCAGGTTCATTTTTTAGTTAAAATTTTAGCAGATGAATGGGAAACAATTGACATAGGAACACTGAACTCTGAACTTCCTCCTTAATGACTTATTCTCAGAAAGTTGGTGCTCAGGTACATTAAAAATATGACATTCACCATTGTTCTCACTAGAGGCATCTTATAATTTATTTTGAAGAAGACAGTCTATTCAACATAGAAATGCAGATGTCTCAATAGTACAAAGAGAAGGAGAAAGAAATAGAGATTCTTATCTCACTCCTGCATTATGACTCTTCATGGCTTTTTTTCAGTCTATTCAATGAAATTTAAAATGAATCATTTAAGTTTCTTCATGCAGGAAAATCAGTTTATGTTTTGTTCAAAATGATTGTTCTACTTCTTTGGAGTGTTCCATAGAGTGGTGTAAATATTGTTGCCCTAGTCTTGAAATAAAAACATATGTCCTTAAAATGTCCAAAGACAAATCAGACAAATAAATACAATCTAAAGTAACAGGAGTCACAACATTTACTTTGTACAAAATAAAAGTAACAGAAAAAATAAAGATGACCAAATGGATCATTTTGTAAGGATTGAAGATACTATGTAAAAAAGATGTAACAATCATGAAAATTTAAGGCAGCACATGATATCAATAGTTTTTTGGAAAAATACAAATTACTGAAACCAACTGAGGCGTAAACTGGCAGTCTAAAAGGAATAATTACCTTGGAAGAAACTGAAAAAAATTATCTGTTGAAATGCTTTGAAGCTAGACAGTTTAAAAGATAAGTTTTTTTTTTCAAGAAAATTAAGATCATATGATTCTTATGATATATAAATGATTCCAGCACAAAGGAAAAAGGCTCCCAAATCTTGATGACAAAACCCTGAAGTTATTGTCCTCCAAAGAAAATCATCAGTTTACCCTCATGAGTCTTCCCTCATCTCCAAAAAGCTAAATAAAGTGTTCACAATACGAATTCACCAGTACAATGACAGATAACATGTCATAGTCTAGGAGGAATTATCTATGGCTGTAGATGAGTTAGTCTGGTTCCCAGGGTTGCAAGAAAGCCCTCTCTGTTGGGCTTCTGGTCTACCATGTCTACTTCCAATTGGTCCATCACTTAGTCTCTGTAGAGGCTCTTAGTGCTTAGTTCCAACCTCCATCAACATCCTATGAAACTAATTCTAGGAAGCCATGGATAGAGCAAAGCTAAAGCATGAATCTGGGACAATGACAACTGACACTGAACTAGTCCCAGTCTTGCTCAGAGATTTAATGGCTTCCATTATGGTAGGTGTGTTGAGTTGGGTTGGTGTTGCCAGCAGGAGCTTTGGATTAACTACACAAGCATCAAATATTAGTCTTACTACCTTCCCAACAGGGCTTGTCAGAAGCTAGATGAGGGTTCTCATTAGATTCCCCATAAGGAAAACTACTAACATAAAAGCCTTAGCATAAGTTGCCTACAACCCCCACTCTGGGCTGAAGCCCATTTTGAGTGAAAGATCCTGAAGGAGTGAAAGGAAGATGGATCCATCTGTTCACTTATAGTCAAGGAATGATGCTCACTTGAGGCTGGGGTCACATCTTCTATTCTCTGACTCAGGACCATGGGCCCCAAGGATAGTCTGGGAGAGGCCTTAGACTTCTGTGACCCTAAGAGTGACTTCTCATAAACATGGTGTCCCGGCTAATTTTGCAGCTCACCATGGCAACTCCTGTAGCTCCAGGTCCCTGTCCCTGAGACCCTCGCTTCTGCTCCTGATCCTGCAAGTGAGCAGCAGTGGAGGCAGGAAAAGAGACCTTGTTCTATCAGGGCCACTCCCCAGCAAATGCTTCCTGGCCCCTCTGTTATTTGACAGATTCTCCTGTCAAGCTCACATGCTGCAGAATGACTTTCTAACAAGAAGAACTCCAGACTTTAAAAAGGCAATTTAAACAAGTTTTGTCTATTGAAGGAGCACACAAATATCTTTTAAGTCCTTAACCTTTAATTAGAAGGCCATGCAAATGAATAGTCCCTAAAGGGATACTTTTTTCCTTGCTGTGAATAGAGAGGAATAAGACTGGAAAAATCCAAAACATGAAACCATACAGACCCTTGCTCTTTTAAACAAGAATGTCTTAATATTAGGATATTCATTAACAATGAAACATCATATCATTAGGTTATAGGGGAAAAAGCATGTGATCTGAATAAAGACCAAAAATGGGTCCAATAAAATTCAACATCCATTCTTGATAAAATTTAAAAAACTAGGGCAGATCCTTCCTTAATACGATTAAAAAAGAATTGTGAATCAACAAACATGTAAAACAATGACACACAAAAAGCACTTCCATTACAGTTAGGATGTCTACTACTATGATTGTGGTTTAATATTGTTATATATGCTTTAAGCAATTCAATTCAATTACATGATTGTCTAACTTGAAAAGTCAAGTTGCAAGGGGTTTGGGGTCAGTCTTGGTTGTTGACCAAGCAATTAGCTGCCCCTCTCCCCCATATACCTTTTTTTTTTAACCTCCAGGCTACCACTGACTCTTCTAGACATAGAAACTGCAATCAAGTCTGGTCAGTAGTCTCTTCTCAAGGCAGTTTGGAAGCGAGAACAAGAGTGAGGGAATGAGAGCATAACAAATGAGTGAGCTAGACATTGTGGGTGGCTGTAATTGCAAAATTTAAAACTTGGATGCTATCAGAGCTTACAGCCTCTTGTATTTGGTTCAAGTAAACTGAGAAAGGCTTTTTGCAGGGAGAGAGAGAAAGATGGAGTAGGCATACAGAGAGCTGCAAAGCCAAGAGACAGGAAAGAGTTCCAATTCTGAGATCTAGTTGCCATCCTTCCTTTGGGTATGTGAGATGTCTTAGTGTTCTTTAATAAAATATCCTTTTTGCTTGTAGCAGTTTGAGTTGAGATAATGTAGTTGAGTTGAGGGAAGTAGCTAATTACAAAATAGATACCAGACTCAATAGCATTTTTTCATGTATAGACTTTATTTTTTAGAGAAGTTTTAGGTTTTCCAAATATTGAGCAGATAGTACAGAGTTCCCCTATACCCCCTTCACTCCCAGGTTCCCCTATTATTAACACCTCACAATGATGTGGGACATCTGTTACAACTGATAGACCAATGTTAATTTATATTAGGGTTCACTCTTGCTGTGTACAATTCTATGGATTTTGACAAAAGCATAATGCCATATATCCACCATTACTGTATCATGCAGAATAGTTTCACTGCTTTAACAATCCCCTGTGCTCCACCCATTCATCACTCCCTTCCTCCCCCTGAACCCTTGGAAATCACTGATCTTTCTACTGTCTATATAATTTTGCCTTTTCCAGAATGTCATAGAGTTGGAATCATAGAGTATGTAGCCTTTTCACACTGGCTTCTTTCACTAAGCAACATGCATTGAGGTTCCTCCATGTAGCTTGATAGCTCATTTTGTCTTATTGCTGAATAATGTTCCGTTGTATGGATGTGCCACAGTTTGTTTAGCTAGTCACCTTTATTTACTTATTTATTTACTTTTTTAAAAAGTAAAAAGAAGTAATTAATAAAGTCAGAAAACAGTAAGGAAGATACAAAAAATAGAGTTGAGCAATACACAAAAAACTGCTTCTTTGCAATGACCAACAAATTAGACAAACGTTCTTTCTGATAAAGAAAAAGAGAGGGGAGACATAAATAATGATAGGAATAAGCTTCAGTTTCAGATTAGATTTTTTAACAAATAAATTTTCAAAACAGAAACATAATTATTTGGTAGGCAATCATAAATTACCAAAATTGTGTAAGAAAAGGTATAGGACTAGTATGGACAAATAGCCAGAGAAGAAAGTGGAAGGGTAGTCAAAGATCCACCTTTAAAATTTGTTGCAGGTAGCTTCTAAAATAGCCCATAATAGCACCTACTGGTATTCACACCCTTGTGTAATCTCCTCCCTTTGAGGGTGGCTGGACTACAAACTCGCTTCTTCTAGCCAATAGACTGCAGCAAAAGTGATGGGATATCACTTTCAAGGTTAGGTTACAAAACAGACAGTCACTCCTGTTGTGCTACATGCCTCTCTCCCTTAGTGAAGCCAGTTGCCAAGTTGTGAGCTGCCCTGGGGAGAGCTCCATGTGTCAAGGAACTCAGGGGGCCTCTGGCCAACAGCCCATAAAGAACTGAGGTCTTGAGTCAGACAACCCACAGGAAACTGCAACTTGCCAACAGTCATGTGAGTGAGGTCAGAAATGTATCCTCCCCCTAGATAGCCCTAAGATGACTGAAATCCCAGCCAACACCTTGATTGCAGCCTGTGAGAGATCCATGCTTAGTTTCTTGATCTACAGAAATT
Organism: Choloepus didactylus; assembly: GCF_015220235.1. Classification (NCBI taxonomy): domain Eukaryota; kingdom Metazoa; phylum Chordata; class Mammalia; order Pilosa; family Megalonychidae; genus Choloepus; species Choloepus didactylus. The sequence goes on along the minus strand of NC_051323.1, from coordinate 16,455,473 downwards.
ATGAGGTAATAAATGTTTGTTGTTTTAAACCATTAAGTTTTGGGGGTAATTTGTTACACAGCAATATATAACTAATACAAAAATAGGTCCCAGGCCCAAACAATTTTCTATCCTTCCTGAGCATAGAAAAAGATGGACAGCTATTCACCTTGCTTTTGGAAGTTAGCCGAACTCTGATACCAAAGGTGGACAAGAACAGGATATATCAAGAAGATGATAAGTGAATCACTTTACAAACACCAAAGAAAAAGTCAAAAACAAACATTTAACAAGTGAAATCTAACATGGTAATTGAACACTGAATTGTAACCATGTACAATTTACTTCCAAGAAAGCAATACTTTAAAAAATGTATATATTTAGTACTTATTATATACTAGGCTCTGTTGTAGGTGGTTTACATGTATTTAGTGATTTAACCTGCATAATAACCTAATGAGGTAGCACCAATTGTTTAAACCCAATTATATATTTGATGAGACTGAAGGGGAGAAGTTACACAAGTCCCAGCGTTACTCTGATGATAAAACCAGATAAAGACATTGTAAGAAAGGAAAACTACAAACGAGTATCTCTTATGAATACAGATGCTAAAATTCTCAACAAAATATTAGCAAATCAAATCCAACAATATATTACTGAACCTTTCTCCATCTCTCTCTCTCTCTTTTCTTTGTTTCTCTGTCGGTAGGGATCCCATTAGTATCTGAAGTAGGGCAGGTCTTTTGTTAGCGAAATCTCTCAGCATTTGTTTGTCTGTGAAAAATGTAAGCTCTCCCTCAAATTTCAAGGAGAGTTTTGCTGGATAAAGTATTCTTGGTTGGAAATTTTTCTCTCTCAGAATTTTAAATATGTCATGCCACTGCCTTCTCACCTCCATGGTGGCCACTGAGTAGTCACAACTTAGTCTTATGTTGTTTCCTTTGTATGTGGTGAATTGCTTTTCTCTTGCTGCTTTCAGAACTTGCTCCTTCTCTTCAGTATTTGAGAGTCTGATCAGAATATGTCTTGGAGTGGGTTTATTTGGATTTATTCTATCTGGAGTTTGCTGGGCATTTATGCTTTGTGTATTTAGATTGTGTAGAAGGTTTGGGAAGTTTTCCCCAACAATTTCTTTGAATACTCTTTCTAGAACTTTACCCTTCTTTTCCCCTTCTAGGACACCAATGAGTCTTATATTTGGACATTTTATTTTATCTATCATATCCCTGAGGTCCATTTCAATTTTTTTTCAATTTTTTTCCCCATTCTTTCTTTCGTTCTTTCATTTTCCATTTTGTCCTCCTCCAGGTCACTGATTCATTGCTCAGCTTCCTCTAGTCTTGTACTATGAGTATCCAGAATCTTTTAAATTTGGTCAACAGTTCCTATTATTTCCATAAGATCATCTATTTTTTTATTTACTCTTGCAATTTCTTCTTTATACTCTTCTAGGGTCTTCTCCATGTCCTTTATATCCTGTGCTATGCTCTCATTGTTTGTCTTTAGTTCTTTGGTTAATTGCTCCAAGTACTGCATCTCCTCTGATCTTTTGATTTGGGTGTTTGGGTTTGGATTATCCATATCATCTGTTTTTTTCATATGCTTTAAAATTTTCTGTTGTTTTTGGCCTCTTGGCATTTGCTTAACTTGATAGGGTTCTTTTAAGATATGTCAGCTAATTCAAAGAGTAAACTCTAATTTGCCAGATCTACAGCTTGGTGGCATACACTTTCTCTAATTAACCAGCAGGTGGTATCTACAAGTCACCTATTCCCCTCAAACCAGTTCTCCTTAACTTTGTCTTTGTGGTGTGTGGCAGTCTGATTCTTGTGGGATTCCAATTGGTGCACCAAGTTTGGGTATGTTTTTGGTGCTGTCTGCCCTGAATCTGGGGTGTGTTTCTGAGTGGATAGGGAGGGAGGGCGGCTTTAATAATCAAACCTCCCGGGTGTTCCTGGAGATTTAAGGCTGTTGCAAGAGTCTAAACCTTCAATTCGGTCTCACCACAGATTGTCTCTGGCACTGACCCACAAGTTCCTGGTATTGGCGTAGGGTCCCTGGGATTTCTGAGTGTGCCCCTCTTCCAAGCCGTGCCCTCCTAGGGCCTCTGCTGAGGGAAGGCTGTGCTGTGTCACAGGTGAGCGCCATCCTCCAAGGGAAGTTCTGGGCCGCTTGGCCATGTAGGGGCATTCCCAGCCTGCTATGAGGATGGCTGAATGGGGTGTGTTAATTTTCCCCTTTTAGCACAGCTCTGCCTTCCTAGCTCTGGGACAATTAGCTATGGGAGCACGAAAGGCTATTGCCCATGCCCAATATTGTGGCATGTGTGTGTATGTTGCTGGAAAGACTTCCTGTCACACTGAGTTTTTTGGCGCAGCTCTGGGCTGTGGTGCCGGCACCAGGCAGGAGCATTCCCAGGCCACCAGGAAGATGGCTGTAAGGGGCATGGTTATTTTCCCCTTTTGGCTCCCCTCTGCCTTCCTCGCTCCGAGACAATTAGCAGTGGGTGTGCTAAAGGCTATTGTCCACTCCAGATATTGAGGCCTTGGCACAGCCTGTTCCTGCTGTGCTTCACTGTGCAGTTCTCACTGCTGTATCCGCAGCTGTTTTTGGGTTTTTTGAAAAAGAACTAGTCCGACTCCAAATGCCAGCCCACAGTTTCCCCACACTACAGCACGGCTGCCAGATATTCAGCAGGCTTACTCACTTGTTTCCGAATGCAGACTCCTGGTTTCACCAAGTGCACAGTCCCTGTGGATTTAGCAGACCTTGTCCAGCTGGTGCATCACTGGAACTGGTGTTCTGGGTCACTTTCTGGCTTTTATCTAGTATTTGTCATGGAGGTGTTTTTTTGCCCTGTCTCTCCTAGCCACCATCTTCCAGAAGTCCCTAGCTAGTCACCTTTTAAAGGACATCTTGGTTGTTTCTAGTTTGGGGCCATTATGAATAAAGCTGCTGCAAATATTCAAGGGCAAGCTTTTGTGTAAACAAATTTTCAACTCATTTGGGTGAATATCTAGGAGCATGATTAAAGGAGTGTATGTTAAGTGGCTACACTGATTTTGCATTCCCACTAGCCATAAATAATAAGAGTTCCCGTTGCTCCACATCCTGGCCAGCATTTGGTATTGTCAGTTTTTGGATTTTAGCCATTCTAATAGGTGTGTAGTGATATCTCATTGTTGTTTTAATTTTCAATTCCCTAATGACACATGATACTGAGCATATTTTCACATGCTCGTTTGCCCAATGTATTTCTTCTTTGTCAATAGATTTTAATATACTCACAATAATAATAAAGAACATATGACACTAAAAACATATTTTCCTACATTAGCAACTGAAAGATGAACTACAGGGACAATGCAATTAAATGTGCAGGATATTTTCATAATGGATACATCAAGTGCTTGACAGAGGTAAAATGGAAAATTTTAAAATGGAAAAATTAAAATGGTAAAAAAAATCAATTATTCCCAATCATTTTATATTTTAATGCTATTTGAATAAAAATTACAGTGAGCTTTTTCTTGGATCTTGACTTAGTGATTCTAAAGTTCACCTGGGAGAGTAAACTGGCTAAAGAGCCCAGCAAATTAGAAAGAGAGAGTTGCATGGCATGTATAGGGTGGTGACAGCAGGGTGCCTTCCTGCCCTGTCAGATATTTAAGTAATAAAGTCCTAATAATTAAAACAGTGGGTATATTGAAAGATACATCAAATAATGGTAATAAAGAGCCCAGAAACAGACACTAGAACATATGAGAATGTATAAAATATCTGTGGCATTAAAAATTTATGGCAAAAAGGAGAGAATTGCCAAGAAATCCTTCTGGTGCAATGGGTAAACTATTTGGAAAAAATGTATTTCATTACCCTCACCCCACACAAAAACTAGAAAGAAATATAGGTAAATAGCTAACCTTGGTGTGACAGAACTTTCTAAATGTAAAATTGGTATAGAAAAATATAGATGCTTGATTATGTAAAACTTCTGAATGTCAAAAAATCCTAGAAAAATTTAAGAATCAAATAAACTTGAAAATATTTATACTTTATATAAAAAGTGTTAATATTCTTAATATAGAAAGAATTCTTAAAAGCCAATTTAAGAAATAAGAAATAGGCATATTCTCCCAATATGAAAATGGGAGAAGGAGTTAAATCAATTTCAAAACACAGGACACACAAATGACCAATAAAAATATGAAAAAAAATTTAGGCTCATTAGTAATCAAAGAAATGCAGGTAGTACAAAAATGTGATACTGTTTTTCACTTATCAAATTGCCAAATATTAAAAAAAAAAAGTAGATACATACCCTACAGTTGCCAAGGTGCAAAGTTAGGCCTTCTATATCATACATCCCTGGAGAGTGATGGGTTTAGAACCTCTCAGAAAGTAAATTCAACAATATGTCAAGAGATTTGACATTTTAAAAAATAACTGCTGACTCGGAATTCCAACTTTAGAAATTTGCCCTGTGGAAATAGGCAAATATTTATGTAGAAGAATATTTGTTATTTATTATTAAAAAAAATCTCAAAACAAATGTCCAAGAACAGGATTGGTTAAATATATTTGGTCATAGAATAGTGTGGCAGGCAGAATAATGGTTCCCCAAAGATGTTCAAGTGCTAATCTCCGTAACCTGTGACTCTACTACCTTCCCTGGCAAAAGGAACTTTGCAGATATGATTAAGCTAAGGACCTTGAGATGGGGATGTTTTCCTGGATTATCTGGGAGGCTGAATCTAATCAAATGGGTCCTGAAAAGTGGAGACCCTTTCCTGGCTGTGGTCAGAGGTAGATGTGACAAGAGAAACTGAAGACAGACAATGTTGCTGGCTTTGAAGATGGAGGTAGAGGGCCACAAGCCAAGGAAAGTGGGTGGCCTGTAGAAGCTGGAAAAGGCAGGGGAATGGATTCTGTCCCAGAGAGCTGGAAAAGAACACAGCCCTGCCAACACCTTGATTTAGCCCAGTGATACATTTGTCAGACTTCCAGTCTCCAGAACTGTGACATAATAAACCTGTGTTGTTTTAAGCCATTAAATTTGTGGTAATTTGTTACAGCAGCAATACAAAGCTAATACAGATGGACTACTTTGTTCAATAGTAATGGACTACTTTGTTAAATAGTAGTAGAATTTATTTAGTAAAAAGTAAAAAGCAGATTACAAAACTGTAAGTATGGCAGCCTAGTTCTAACAATGAAATGCAAATATCGCAGCAATGATCATTTCTGGGAGTCTGTTTTCTTACTTGATTTGTTATTTTCCAGAGTTCTAAAAATAAACATGGCTGTCTTTCATAATCATAAAGAAAAAGCCTCAACAAATGTGAGGAAAAACATACTCGAACCCATATTTCTCTAATCATTGAATCAACAATAACTTAATTTACAATAATTTTACTTCTCATGGCAACCACCTACTCTCACCTCTGCAACCCCATCTAAATCCTAGTCTTACACTTGCTGAAAATTAATATCGTGTTATTGTTTTTAATAAAATATGAATCTTTAATAAAGATTTATCATGTTCATTTTTAACTTTTGCTTCCAATTTTGTTAATATACAAGCAACTGGTGGAAATCATATTTGATAGGTTATAATTCTCATTAGCATTTCTTGTATACCAGTTCTTTCTCTTTCTTTGCATCCCCAATTTTAATTCATTTCTTCATTGGTTGTAGTACATCTTTGAGTTGATTTGTTTTTAATCCAGGTAAAGGATGTGAGTGTTCAATTTGCAAAGTCCATTCATATCTGAGAATATCTTTCACATATGAACAACACTGTATATATAATACCTAGGTCATAAAATTTTCTCCTAAAAATTCAAATTCTATAGACTTTGCTCAATTGCTATCTGACATTTATTGCCATCTAGCAAAAGAATGAGGTCAGAGTAATTTTTGTTCCTTTTTAGATATCTTCTTTTCTCCCTGCTGAGATAAATGAAGGTGCTTTTAAATTTAAACTTGGAATTCAAAAATTTGCCAGAAACTGAAAGGAACATTATTAGATTTTTAAAAAATATTTCTTGGCATATGTGACACTTTCTATGGAGATTCTGGTCTTCAGATGCTCAGAAAAGTTTTATTCTATTGTAATTTTATGGTAGCTTTTCAACTAATTCTGGTTTCTTTTTCAAGGAAACTTGGTTATGTGCAGGCTTGTATTTTTCATAACTAATTATTCCTCATTCAAATTTTAGTTTTTCTTTCTGTTTCTTCTCTGTTCTAGAAGAACTTGAGTTTTTCTTCAATATGACTTTTCTATCTTAATTCAGCTTTTTACTACCTCCAGTAGAATTTGCATTTTTAGTTTCCTTGCTTTTCTCTTCTTTCATCCAGACATTTTTTCATCTTGTTTGTTTTTCTTCTAACCTGACTTCTCCATTTCAGAGAGGCAAACTTTTCTTACATATTCAGAGAACCTAAAGCAGATATTTTCTGACCTTTTTTTTTCTTTCTTGTGGTTAATTATTAAAAGAATCCTCTTTTTAAATTCTGCTGGGGAATGTTCCCTTTCCTTGTGTTATAGAATATTTTTATAAAAGCCCTATCTTGTTTTCTCTCTGCTTGCTCAGTCCTGAATGGAGAGGTGATCAAATCTGGGTTTGACACAAATAAGGCCAATTAAAAACATGTGGAGCTGGTAGACATCCCTTTAGGATATAAATCTGAGAATGCATTGTTGACAGCCCCAGCTCAAGTTTTGGATCTAGCAAGAATCAATCTTATGCAGTTTTGCTGAACTGAGTGAGAACTTTCTCTTGTCCCAAATGCCCATTTCTATGACTATGAGAAACAATAGTCCTATAATCCTTCTATCTGAGAAGGAATATGAGAAACAACAGCTCCTTGAACCCTCCTCTTTTGGGGTCTCTCTCACTTTGGTGGTTCCCTCCCATGTCTTCCTAAGGGGCCTGAACACGCTTCTCCAGTGCCAGTACCTGATCCATCCCTGACTCCTGCTGCCCCACTGAATCATGGGAGTCGTAACCTCCCAGGACAAGAGGCTCTCATGTGGGGAAGAGGATGTGATGAAAACTCTCTTCTGGTCACCTCAGAAAATAACGACCTCCCACGGAGATTGGGAAGCACCTGCTTCCTCCCTCGTGTTGAGGCTAAAGGGATGGTGTTTCAGTTCTCCATTTTCTACTCCTGATGGTGTGCATCTCTGGTTAAGGGGGCAGGAGATGGGTGGGCTTTGGTAAGTTTCTTGTGATCCACTGAAAATTACCCCCTCCCAAGACACTGGCATAACATCAGCTTCTAACTTTAGTATCCAACGCTGTGGCAGGTTTCCATAATTTTATCTACTTTCCTGCATATTATAAACATTAGACTTGGGAGAGGCTTTATTAGAGATCATTAACAGACTTCCAGATTAACCTGGATGTTCCAATCATCAAACATTTGTTGATAAGTGAGTGATTTTGGAGTTCATTCCACTGCACCTCTACCACACCATATTTTTCTAAATTGTATTAATGCCTTCCTTTGGGTTATTCATTGACTCACGAATAAGAACCGGGGTTATTTTCCAGCTAGGAAGTTGGCTTTGATCTACTTGGCAAAGAAATCTAGTTAAACTAAAGAAGGAATTTGAAAATGAGGGCGGGGAGGGAATGACTGGAGGAATTAAAAAGCTGGCCTCTCCGTAATGAACCAGGTTAAACAGAAAACAAAAAACAGCAAAAAAAGAGGAAAACTAAACTCCCTCCCCAACCCTCACAACGGGGTGAGCAGCGAGCAAAACCTAAGGTGAAGTCTTGTCTGATTAAACAATAATTATCTACACTTTTAACTTGAAAGACTATTCATTGTACTCTTCCCTAACCAGAGCAAACATCCTCTGACTTGGTAATGATCAAACGACATTCTTAAGTAGGGAGAAAGGCAGAAATTAGATCTTCCAGTTCCTATGCAAAGAACAGTTCTGTAATGAGCTGTCTCACCCTGCTCCTTCCCCGAGGACAGACAGCCTGACGAGCTCAATAACATGCCGGTGTCTACTCTCCCTGGTGAGGTCTAATTACAATACTGCAGCTCAGCAATGAAACAATCAGTTCTCCTGCCTTCACTCCTCACCCACTCCCAGAGCTGTGCTCCCAAATGGAAGGACTTCCCTGGTTTAACTCCCAGTCGGCACATTGTCCGCTGAATTCTCTAGTCCTTTCTCTTCGTATTATGCAGAATATCCCAGGTTGCACCCTAGATTGGCAGCAATGTTCTTGCAGCCACTGTAACCCAGAGGTGTACCCCGTATTGTTTTCTATTTCTCTTCTGAAAGCAGTTGCCAAGTCTGCACCACCTTTGCAGATAATAACAAACAGGTGCTGAGGGAATTATATAAAAGATTATGACTTTTTTTTCATATTCGATAGCAATGGATACTGAAAAGAGAATCACTTCATTTTTCCACTTTAATTGTGTTAATTCCCCCTGTTTGTGAATTTTTATGACGGTTGAGGATTTCATTAAAGATGTGTCCCTGGGGAAACTAGGAGGCTATGGGTTGCGATGGCTTTTATTATCAAAGGTAGACTCTGTTCGCAGTCCCAGTTTCAGGGGCATGGGAAGAGGAGGGGCTGAACCCAGGCTCTTAAGAAAGCAATCCAGGAGTCTTTATTAATGGATCAGAATCCCAATAGTTTATTGATCTTTACTCTGAAACAGTGTCTGCCTGGAGGCTACTGAGTGCCAAGTACTAAAGGTTGGTGAAAGTATTTTTGAAATCGGGTTTTTAGTTCAAACAAGTCCTAGGATATGAATGCCCTCAACTCTTTTCAATTTTAGATGCATCCATTAAGGGAAAGGCTTTCTATAAGAGGTGGATTTTCTTTTGGGGGCAAACTGGATATTGGTGGGGTATATTTGGTTGCCACAATGACTAAGGGTGATTGCTGGCATTTAGACATGGGTGCCAGGAAGAGGTACAGTGCACACAAGGAAATAAAGACCCACCCCCCAAATGCCTTTTGAATATCCCTCTAGATATTAATGCAGGTGAAAAACCTGCTTATAATTATCTGAACCTAGAACCTAGCTCTGGTTTTTACATAAAATATAGATTGCTGCTGTCACAAATTACTACAATGTAAGCTTAAAACAATACAAATTTATTATCTCATAGTTCTAGAGTTCACAAGTTCAAAATAGGTTTTGCTGGACTAAAATCAAGGTGTCAGCAAGGCTGGATTCCTTCTGGAGATGCTGGAGAAGAATCTATTTCCTTGCCTTTTCCAGCTTCCGGAGGCAGCCTGCATTCCTTGGCTCATGGCCCCTTCCTCCATCTGCAAAGCTGCAGCCTTGCATCTGCAAATCTCTCTCTGACTCTGACACTCCTGCCTCCCTCTTTCACTCATACAGACCCTTCTCATTACATTGGAGCTACCTGAATAATCCAGGAGAATCAAGTCCCTCAATGTGATCACATCTGCAAAGTCCCTTTTGCTATGTAAAGTAATATTTTCACAGGTTCCAGGGATCCAGATGGAGACATCTCTGAGGACAATTATTCTGCCAACCACAGAAAGAGAAATTTTGGAAGTTTTTTTAAAAAACACATTCTGGATTTTTCTAGGAATCCAGCTACAATATTTTTGTACTGTTCATTTTATCAACTATTGACTATCATTTCAGCACATGATGTCATTGAGAGCAGCACAGCTCACAGTCTTTGAGTGGCCAAAAAACAGAACAAAACAAAACAAAGCAAAACAAAACAAAAAACAGCCCCCATATCTGCCAGTATCTGTCCTGCCACATTCTCTTTATCCTAAATAAAAAGTGTAAGTCCCTGGCACCTCCACCCTGTCTCCTAATATTGTATGCCCAAGAATTTGCCTACCAAAATGCATATTATTTTATTATAAATATTTTCTTTTATAGTACAGTTAGGACATTAGATTACTTTTTTCCTTGAAGTTGTGTGTATAGATAGATTATAATATATATGCATTTTATTTCAGTATAGTAAACTGGAAATTATAAAATTGTTATATAGTAGCAGAGCAGTGTGTCTGACATGTGCATCTCTGATTCCTGGTGCCCCACTCGGTTGAAGACAGTGTCTTCTCCTCTCCAATGCCATCATCTATGCATTGGATTTTGTTCCCTTCAATCTCTTTCAAAATTCCACTGAACAGATCCATGCTAAGCTGGTCACGCAATTCCCCTTGAATAACTGTACTTATTCCATAGTTCCGTTAAGTATCTCACTCTCAGGATCATGAACTTTCCTAGGACAGTTTCTGGAGGAGGTCTCTAGAACTCTGAGGGCTTTTAGCAGACTGCCCATCCCGTTGCAGAATTTCAAGAAGCCCCAAATGCTCCTGATAAGAAGTCTACTCTGTCCCTACCACACCTCCCACCTTACCACTATAGGATGTCTTGGTGCCTGATGCCAAGGAGGAGGCACTGATTAGAAAGAAAATGACCGTCAGAACCAAGCCCATCATTCCTTTCTTCCCTTAGTATCTGACCCATACCAGAGCCCTGAGCCTCTCCAGTTAATGAGCACCACCCTGGATCTTGCCCCCAATCTGGCTCCAAACATTTCCCTAGTCTAATGCACATTCCCACCCTCCCCAACTCCCGTGGGGCACATGGTCTGTCATCAGCAAAACCCTCAACCTCTTCTTTAAAGGTTCCTTTCACCTCTTTACTACCTGAGACTTGGCCGTTTCAGGATACTACTTCCACCACTGCAGGTTTTTCAAGTACTGGTCGTTTTTCCTCCACAGTCCACCAAGCACAGAGCCTGGATGAGAGACGGAGCTCCTCCCTGCCCCTCATTGCCCCTTCCAGACTGCATGTCCTTCCTTCTCCTTTGAAGCACATGCTATTGCACTATACTACCTGCTACACTTCTTTCTGGCAGTCATCTCCTGACTCATCTACTGCTCATTCCCTCTAATGCACTTCAGAGTTTAGTCTCTGACTCACTGTTTTCCTCCCCACCCTACTTACCCTGTCTTCAGTTTTGACAGTTTTGATGTCCACATACATGATCAATATGACTCCCTGGCTACTCACTTACTTGACTACCTCCCTTTCAATTATATTTTCCTCCATTTTTCTTTCATGGTGACTCATAACTTGGACTTTGTCATCACCAATAACTGCATCACCTCCAAGATTTCTATTTCAAGCCTCTTACTCTTTGACTGTCATCTTCTGTTCTTCCAGTTCATGCCCTTTGGTACCCCAAGTTCAACAACTCAACACTCATCAGGATCTCCTGTCCATTCATCCCATCCCCCTCGTATGTCCTTACTTTTATGTCCTTACTATCTACCCTCCTTAGATTTCATGATCGATCACTATAATCACTCCTTGCCTACATCCTACCACTTTTCTTCCTTTCTCCATTGTACTCACCTAGCAAAACCCCAATGCTACTAATTCTCTGTCTTCTCTGTACCTACATTATAAAAAAATTATATTGACTGATATCTTAATTCTCTCGCCAACTCACCAATATCAAGTGGCCTTTCAGCATTGCCTGACAATCCTAAAACACTTCTTCAGTTGTTTCTCTCTCCAGCTCCATGACATGACTATTTCACAACTGTTCCTATTTTCTCAACCTTTAATACCTCCTCCTTCAACACCTTTGGCCACTGACCTTATTTTCAATTCCTGGAGGAAACAGAAGCATTCAAAACTGAACTATGTCACTTTATCATCAAATCTATCAGTCTATCTTCACCTCTGCCCATATTGTCTGCTTTCCTTCCAGCTAGAGTGAATTGTCCCTATTGCTACTCATGGTGGATTGAAGCTGTTATATTCCCCATGTTCTTTTAATCTGTTCCTGTAGGGGAAGACCTATTGTATGGGGGACCTTTTGGTTAGGTTATTTCAATTGAGATGTGACTGAGCCCATTCAAGATGGGTCTTAATCCTTTAAATGGAGTCCTTTATGAGAGGATAAAGGACACAGAAAAAGTCAGAGAGCTCAATGAGAAACACCCAGAGAAGTCTGGAGAGAAAAAATCCCTGGAGGAGCAGACAGAGGAAGCCACCGAAGCCAGAAGCTGAAAGCAATGAAACCTGGGAGAGAGGGACCAGCAGACACCAGCCATGTGCCTTCCCATGTGACAGAAATGTCCCAGATGCCAGCGGCCTTTCTTCAGAGAAGGTATCATCCTGTTGATGCCTTTATTTGGACATTTGCATGGCCTTAGGACTGTAAACTTGTAAGTAAATGCATCCCCATTGCAAAAGTCAGCCCATTTCTGGTATATTGCATTCTGGCAGCTTTAGCAAACTGAAACACTGCAGAAGCTAAAGCTGGATTCATCTCATTTGCCCACTGAAAAGCTTTGCTCCTACGCACCTCCCTCACCAACCCCATGGATTTCTCTCTATTGCTCTATTCTTATCACTATATAAACATGTTGTAACATCTCCTTAAATAAAAATCCTCCTTTAAACTAATGTCTGCTCTGCCTACTATACTTTTCCTCTTGTTACCTTCATAACTCAACTTGTGTACCTTCCTTTCCCCCTTGCATTCTTCTGTTGCCCATACCTGCCAATGCCCACCTCTTAAGTCGATTTTGTTAAGACCAGTTATCATCTCATATTGTCAAACCCAACAGTTCATTCTCCTTTCTCACTGTACTTAACCTCTCAGTGCTATATGATATTATACTTCTTTCTTCCTAAAATGCTTTCTTATTTAGCTTCCAGAATACCTCAACTATTGGTCATCTTAGCTCTCTGGTTGTCCCTTCTTAGTCTTGTTTGCTTGTTCCTTCTTCTCTTCCTGATTTCCTAAATCTGGAGTTCCTCAGGGCTCAGTCAGTAGTCAGTGTCAATCTTCTCTCTCTCACCCTTTTCCTTAAGTGATGGTATACAGACATCACCAGTTTTAGGGATCCCACATTTGTTTATTCCAACCTTTACCTCTCTCCAGAACTCTGGATTTAAATGTCAATTGTTGGTCTAACTCAGTATCTCCACTTGTCTGATTGCTACCTGTCACGAACTGATCAGGGCCCAGATCACTCATCCCTTCTCCAGCTTTCCCCATCTCAGTATAGGGAATCACCTTTCTCTCAGCTGTGCAGCATCAAGTCAAGTCTAGGAGTCTTTTTATTGCTTTTTTTCTCCTTAAACCCTCATCCATTGCATTAGAAAGTCCTCTTGGCTTTACTTTCAATACATATCCCAAGTCCCATCACTTCTCACCACCTCTACCACTACTCTCTGGCCTAAGCCACCACCGCCATCTCTCTCCTGGATCACCACAGGGAAGGCTCCTAACTGGTCATCCCTTTCCACTTTGCCTCCCTACTGTTCTCAACAGAACAGCCAGGGTGATCTTTTAAAAGCGTAAATAACATCACATCCCTTCCATGCTCAAAATCCTCTGATGGCTTCTCCTCACACATAGAATACAATCTAGACCTATCCCGTGACAGAGACTTTTATACTTACCAAATCTTCCTATGCTGTCTATGTTTTCCAGAGCCCTTGTAATTGGGCAGGCCATATGACCAGTTCTGGTCATTGTATCATGAGGAGAAGTGATGTGCATAACCTCTGGACTGAGGCAGATTAAAGCCCTTGTGACTCAGCTTTTTCTTTTTAATTAACTTCTACAAAACTGAGAGTGAGATGACTGAGCTACAAGATGGAAACAATCTGCAAACAAATCATTCTTACATGGAAATGCTAAGGACAGCCATTGGACCTGTGGTAGACTTAGAATGAGTGAGAAATAAACTTTTGCGTATTTAGCCAGTGAGATTTGGGGGTTTGTTTGTTACTGTGGCATATCCAAGTGTGTTCTGACTAATGCATGTGGTCAATATTGCCTTCTCTAACTGCACTGGCCTCTTACCCCATCACTTGCTCCAATCCAACCATACAGGTTTTCCTGTCAAATCCATTCCTCTCTCAGGTCCTTTTGTTCTAGCTGTCGCATCAATCTAGAAACTCCCTCCCCGAGATCATCCACATGGCCGTCTTGAAAACATTATTCAGATATTTGTTCAAATGTTGTCTCCCAAAAAGGCCTTCCCTGATCTCCCTATTTAAAATATTTCCTGCCTCCACTTTCCTCAGTCTCTATTCCTTTGCCCTTCTCATATGGCACTTGTGAATACTCAAAATCATATATTTTTGAATTCATTTGCTTAATATTTATCTCTCTAAATGGAATGTAAGCCTCATTAGAATGAGGACTTTGACTTGTTCACTGCTGTATCCCCAGAATCTAGGATAGTCCCTGGCAGAGTTGGTGTGTAGACTGGTTGCATTAATGCCCCCCATTATTTATCCCTCTCTGTGTCCTTGCCCTTTGCTATGCATGTTTGCAGTTATATCACTAAAGAGGTGGAATCTATTCCCCTGTGATGCTGTGAAGCTGTATGTACTCCAGAAAAGACCAAGTTCTTAAAGCTAATCCATTCCTTTGAGTGTGGAATTGTAAGTAGGAGCTTTTCGTGAGTAGGATTTAACTTAAATTGAGATGTGACCTACCTCATTCAGGGGGGGTCTTAATCTTCTTACTGGAATTCTATATAAGAGATAAAAGACAGAGAGAAGACACAGAAAATAGCCCTAGAAAAGCTCAGAGAGAAAAGCCAGAGATGCTGAGAGAGCACACACAGAAAACAGAGAGGGAGTCACTGAAGTCAGAAGCTGGAAGCAACGAAACCCAGGAGAGAAACAGATGTTGCCATGTGCTTCGCTCTGTGACGGAGGAGCTAAGGATCACTGGTAGCCAGTGTTCGGTTAGAAGGTATCATCCTATTGATGCTTGATTTGGACATTTTTATGGCCTCAGAACTATAAACTTGTAAATTGATACCCCACCCCATTGTAAAAGCCAACCCATTTCTGGTATATTGCATTTTGTCAGCTTTAGCAAACCAAAACATACCCCAACCCTGAATCTTGGCAAGTCTGAACACCTGGTTTGGCCAGTGAGCTGTTTGTAGATGTAACACAGATGAGGCTTGAACAATTGCTTGCATGTATCTGCCTACCTTCTGCATCTCTGCCATTGCCGTGAGAACATGCTTGGCTAGCTTGTAGAAGGATGAAAGACACGTGGAGCAGAACTGAGCACCCCCAGTCCTATCAACCGAGGCCCGCCCAGGTTGGCCGGCAGCTGGCTGGCTCCAGTTACGTGAGTGAGCCCAGCCAAGATTCAGACCAAATCAGCTGAATACTGCAGACCAGTGGGCTAAACAATTGTTTACTGTTGTGTACCACTGATGTTTTATGGCTGTTACACAGCCATATTGTGGCAATATGTAACTGTTATTACTGGAGCTCAATAAATAGACGTTGCATTTCCACAGTGGATATATAGTTGTTCTACAGTGGATCTGTAGACATTTTTCCTAACCTGCTCTGCCTCCTGTGTTCCTGATTTATCTATCCATCCATCCAGTCTTCCAAGTTAGTAAACTGGGAGAAGCCTCACCACCTTTCTCTCCCTCATGTCCAACTTCCATCCCTTCCCAAACATCTAAAAGCCTGCTAAATCCTCCAGTTCTACCACAAAACCTCTAGAACCTGGTTTTTCCATTTCCATAGCTCTGATCATATTTTGCCTCAATATTATAATAACTTCCTATTTGGAATCCCTACCAACAGTTTCTCTCCTACTCTAGAACATCCTCCCCACTTTTATTAATTTATTAACTTCAAAAACAAATACAGATTTATAGTTAGAATGAAAGATTGAGGAGTCACTTTTAAAAAAATTCTTTCCCAAATTTCTTTGGAAAACACCTGAGAAATAACCTTACAAAATAAATAAATAAATAAATAAAAGAAAAAAAGGAAAAGAAAGAAAGAGAAAAGAAAAGTAAAGAAATATAAACTGAGCAACAACAGGAAGTTCAATAAAGAAAAAAAAGAAAGAAAACATACTCCAGACCATTAGTTCCTAAATGTCTGATATTAAAATTAATTTATTTTTCCTCACATAATATCAAATATTAGGATTATTAAAATTAAATTAAAGTGGCCTCAACATTATCCCTATGATCATGTCACTTCACTCACTTGCTCTCTTGAGTCTCAGACAAAGAGTGGACTCAGAGTGACAATTTCCGATAACTCTCAGCCTGTCTCATCTACCCCACAGCTGCAGCGAGTTTCTGTTACTGAGGCTCCCTTAATACTAGTGATGGTAACGAATTTATCATAGTGCCTATGAGTGGTGATTTTATGTTTCTTCTATTTTCTTTTTAATTTTATCCATGGATAAATTTTGACTGTGAAAGATGGCAAGTATAAATGAAAAGTATAGGTCCCGCAAATGCATCACACATCCTCCTTCCTCATCTGGAACTCTTTCCTCCCCATTTGATCTCACTCCTCTTAATTAGTCAGGATGACATTTGGTTGCAAATCTCAGAAAAACTGGTTGTCAAGGGCTTAAAGAAGTAGAGGCTTCATTGTTTTGCATAGCAAGAAGCCCAGAGCTGGGTTGTTAAGGCTGGTGCATGGGCCAGTGATGTACTCAGGGTTCCTGGCTCTTTCTAACTTTTTGACGCA
Organism: Choloepus didactylus; assembly: GCF_015220235.1. Taxonomy (NCBI): domain Eukaryota; kingdom Metazoa; phylum Chordata; class Mammalia; order Pilosa; family Megalonychidae; genus Choloepus; species Choloepus didactylus. The sequence goes on along the minus strand of NC_051323.1, from coordinate 16,438,946 downwards.
CAATCCTTGGTGGGTAGGTCTCTGTTCTCATGGATAAAAGGCGCTGCTCCCTTCCAGCCCTCCTGCCCGTGTTTTAGAGAGGTAGAAGGGGGAATGTAAAGGCTAAGAAACTTTTCTCCTTGCAGGCATTGCCTTTTTATTCAAGAAGAGAAGCAGTCCTTCGAGACTTCCTTCTATACCCCACTGGCCCAAATTCAGTCCTATGACCAAGCCTCCCTGCAGGGAAGGCTGGGAAATTGACAAAGAAAAGCAAGAGAGAAGGGTTTGGTGAAGCCAATCCATGGTGTCTGCCATACTGCCCACCCTCAAACCTCACCCCTCATTTTTACTCATCCTTTAGGTCTCAGCCCAAAACCCTTCAGAGGTTCTCATGATGTTAATATTCTTTAATATTGATTCTGACAGATTGTAATTATACACTGGTTTGAATAATCATTAGATTAGTGTCCTTTTAATGTATGTTTCTCCCACTTCTACTGTAAGCTCCTTGAGGGCAGAATTCATTGTTTTTTGCTGACTATTGTTATTTCTGGGACCAGGGAATGGTATCGATGCTTTATGAATATTTGTTGAATGAACCATCTACCTATACACAGTATGAGTGAATTCTGTGTTAATAAGACACAGCAGACACAAAACCACTTCAAAAGCAAAGTGCTGATAAAAATGAAATGTGCCAAACTTGATTTTTATTAATAAGAATATGTTAGACACCGATAACCCGTATGTATGACGATATTCTAAACCACAAAATAAGGTTTATTTATATTTATTCTTTAACAGAATATATTTGCTTGCCTTATATTACCTACACTGGAGGAAGGGAGGGTGAAAAAAAAATCAAGCTCAATGTTTTAAAAATAAAGGTTAATTTTTAAAAATCACAACATTTATCTATTTTTTCTTTCTAAAATGTTAGCGATTGAGAGCCTCAAATTGGCAGTCTCATTACTCACAGGCTTGTAAAATGTCCTACAAAATGCATACCGAAGATGAAAAAAGTCTGCACTGCTATACTTTGCTTTTCTGTTGCATTTTTCTGGGTTCTGTCAAAATCTGTTCCTGCCCACGTGGATCTGTCTCCCCAGAGGACACTGTGTATTGTGGCAGAAAAATGATGGAGCACCGAGGCAGTGCCTCCCCGTCTAACTGAGGTGCCCCCCTCTGCACGGACCGCACAGACCGCCTTTCCTGCTCTGCACTGATCATCCCTGACAAGGAGCGTGAGGCTGGAGCTCTTTCCCTGCCATTTACATCACTGTCACGAGAGCTCCCCGGCTGAGAGGGTGAGACCTGCAAACTGTTCTGCAGACCCATTCCCACTGCTTTTCTAAATCAATAATCTACTGGTTTTATCTCTTTTCCTTTGCTTCACCTGAAGGGTCTGGGAAAAGCCCTGTACTACCATGTGATGATAAAACGGAGAAAACCAGGGACGCAATATCTCCCAGGAAGTGGACTAGAAGCACAGCTTCTCACCAGCGCTCACTCATTTCAGTCAACAGAATTATTTTTAGAAAATACTTATTTCACTTACTTGGAGCCATGATGTAAAGACTTGAAAAGACAATAGCAAAAATTAAAGTGTATGTTGTATACTTTTGAACAAAGGTGCAAAGATCTAAATAAAATATTAGCAAGTTAAATCTAGCAGATGCTAAAATAACAAAGCCTAAGACAAATTCTAGGAGTTGTAGAACAGTTGAAAACTAGGCTATTAGGCAATAGGAAAAAATGTATTGGTAGAAGCTAAAAAGACAAGCAGTATATTAAATATCTATATCTGTTTAGATATATTGGTAAACTAAGGATTGAATGATGTAATTTAAAAATGCCTGTCCTGAACAAACAACTAACATATTCAACAGTGATATAAGGATAAACATTCCTGTTAAAGTTGTGGAAAAAGAAAAGATGCTCACTATCATCAGTTTTAATTAACATTGTTCTGAAAGTTCTAGAAAAAAAACAGTAAAGGCAAAGATGTGTGATATAAGAAAAAAATAATGATTTATAGTACATAATTATCTCAGGAAAACCTGAGAAAAAATAACAGGGAAAAAAAAAAAACCTTTCAGAACTTCAGTTGAAGTTCAGAGCTCATTAAGATAGCTGGGTTCATAACTAAAAGGAATGAATCAATAGCTTTCTGATGCACCAACAAGAATTCATTAGAAAAAACCATGGGAAAATGACTGCATTTTCATTAGTAACCAAAAATAATAAAATTTAAAGTAACTATAAATAAAACTTTGCAGGAAATATGCAGAGCCTATGTGAAGAAACATTTAAAAATATATATAATGAATTATATTAAAGGCTTGAATATAGAGAAAATGTAAAAAACTTGATGGGCCAATAATATCAATTCCTCCAATTTAATTTTTAAATTTAAAGCCTTTCTGATAAAAACTCCAATAGGATTTGCCAGTGGAGGGGGAGGGGGATTTTACATAATGAATCCAAAGGTTATCAGGGAGAATAAATTCATGTCACTAGTCAAGAACATTCTGATAAATAAAAATAATTAGGTATTAAATATATTAAATATTAAAATATACTAAAATTTCAAAATAACTAAAATGATGTGGGACCATTAAAGGAAAAGTTGGCAAAATGATCAGAAACAGCTCAAGTGTAAATAAAATTCAATATAGGACAAAGGTAACATCTCAAATCAGTAGGGAAATAATTAGATTATTCAGCAAAAGGTGTTTGGATGATAAGATAAACATATATGGCATTTTAAAAAGTTAGATGTAATCTAACTAAATTAAATTCCTGAAGGATTAAAGATTTAAGAACTTCTAACCCATGAAAGTAAATGAAATTATTTCTGTATATTTATTTGCTCTGGGGTTAAGGAAGGTCTCCTTATGCAAGGGAGAAACCAGAAAAGTGAAGATAGATGGATGTGACTGTAAGTTAACATAAGATAATCACTGAAAAGGAAATTAAAATGTTAAACCAAAATTTGAGAAACATTTGCAGCATATGACACTCAAAGGGTTATATCCTTAATAGGTAGAGTTTTCTCAATTTAAAGTGTAACTTAAAAAGAAGATTAAAATTGAAAATCTGCAAAGATCACATATTGGTAATTCTTAAAGCACTGAAATATAAAGGAGTAATATATATACAAAAATGTTCAACCTCACTTATGAGCAATGAAAAGATAAAAAAAATTTTTAATCTTTTAAACTGAAAAAGGTTTTTCCAACAGGGGGAAAGGAGCACTCTCATTAGTTAGGTCTATATATTCTGATTCATGCAGTTAAATTGTGCCAGTTTTCTTAACACTAGTTTAGCAGAATGAAGCCAAAGCCTGAAAAATGCCCCATTCCCTGGCCAGACAACTTTTCTCCTAAGGAGATCAAAATGTGCATGTGCAAAGTTTAATTAAAAACCACTGAACCAAAAACAAAACATTGAACACAAATTACATATTGTAGCAAAAATAGAAACGCCCTCAAAATCTAAAGAGAGATTATTTAAATTATGATACTTTGTAATCATGAAACATTAAATTAAGGATTAATCATAAAAAATTTCCTTACATAAGAAAATTTAATTACATGGAACAATATTTCTGATATACTATGAAGTATGATTCTATTTTGTTTAAGAATATGTATATATTCATACATGTATTCACATATATTCATGCCTAACTCTTGAAAGTATGTATTAAAAGATTAACAAGGATGACTCCTGGGGAAAAGGCGGGGTCTGTAGGTTCTCAGTCTATTATTTTTGCTTTTATTTTCCATTTTCTAATGTATCTCTAATAATATGTAATGCATGTGTAATTAAAAAAACAAAGGATATTTAAATTTTTGAAATTATGTCTTTGAAAGCTATGTAATAACACACATGGATGCTTAATTATATTTAAAAAATGAACAAACAAATAAAATTCTGTATGCCACAGGACTCCAATTATGTAAAGAAACTATTCATAGAAAAATGTTCTGGAATGAGATAATTCCTAAGGATCAACAACAATGGTGTTTGGGTAGTGGGATGAGAATTGACTTGGCTTTTGTTCTTCTTCATGCTATTTTTGGGGGAGGGGGATTTGCTAATTCTCTTTATTGACTATGCAATACTTTCGTAGTTTTAGAAGGAAGTACATTAATTGTGATCAGAAGAGCATTTGGAGTTGTGCAGAAAACATTCTACAGTAAGTCATTTTCCTAAAAATGTAGCTTAAGTTCATACCTAAATTAACAGCCTTAAGGAATCCATTTGGAATCTTTCTAGACTCATCTGCTGAATCAGAACTATAGTAATTCACATTTATTTATAATGTGTGCAAATGTTTTCATTGATTGCTTTATATACAGCAGCATTGTTTCTTTGTCCGTTCCATCTCTGTTTTTCCAACGATGACATTTATTGAAGGCATGTGTGGTGGTTTGAAGCTGTGTGCCCTCCAGAAAAACATGTTCTTAAATTTAATCCATACCCATGGGTGTGAGAATATAAGGAATTCTCCAGGTGGGTAAATTAAATATTTCCACATTTTTCGCTAGTTCCTCAAGGGGGCTTTTCAAAAACATTTTTTACCCCCTGCCCAAATTACTCTGGGATGTATTGGGGTTTCACAATAACCTGTACAAACAAAGCAGATCGAACTCCCTGTTTGAGGTCCCATGTAATTACGGTGTTCAAATAAACAGACCATATAAGTCAAATTAGGAAGTGTGCTACAGAAAATACAAAATTTTGCACCAAATAGCCATCTCTTCTATTGATTTCACACAGAAGCTGAAGTTTTAAAACATAGTCAATATCATCCTCTACACTTTAGTCTGATTTACCTTAGTCCTAACCAAGGCCATTTTGTTTATATCTCTAATTGAAGTATGATCTCTTTTTCAGCTTAACATTTGCTGTATGGGGTAATGCTGACATTTATATCTGCTGAACTCTGGCTCTAAGTCTCAAGTGTCACACAGATACCCCAAGTTCCAGGGACTGACCAGGTTATACACAAGACCAGCTGCTCTTCTCTTGGTTCAACTCAGTTGACTACATCAGATTGGGTCATGAAGAGAATGGAGAAGAAACTTGGGATCATGGACCCTTTGTGAGACAGGATTAGATGGACGCCTTACCAGAGATCTGAGTTGGTTACAGTATTGTTGGAAGGAAGCCACTAAAAATGGGATGAGATAGTCTCTCTGCCTTCTTTGCATCCTGCCTACTTAACTGGGCCACTGAAAACCCGTGATGGCTATGGGGTTTGGGTAATAGTCTATTTGAGTCTTTAGTACATTAACTTCCAGATTCCTCATCATTCCAGTTGGCAAGAGAAAGGAACTGGTCCATCTTTGGGAACGAATTTAAATGATGCCTCCAGTGGGGATCTGACCACTAGGTTTCTTAGATTATTATCTTCCAGCTCCTCGTTGAAGAGCCCAGTTAATTGTCAAGCGAACTAGTTGTATTTCCCCCTCAGGATTATTCCACTTTGGCTCCATGATGAATTCAAGAATATTTTAAAGCCTTTTCTGGCTCCTTGGGACAGTTTAGGGGAGCATTTAATCTGTTTGTGGGATTTTAATCTTGTTTAAACATTTTCAGAGTCAGACATATCCTCCTCTGAAAACATCTTAATTATTCAGGAGGACATTTCTCCACAGTAAAATATCAATTAATAAATCGTACAAGGTGGGTATTTAAGCTTATGAACCTAATCTCCCAATTTCCCAACAAATGTGCACATGAGATTTTTAAAAATTAGTGTCTCAATTATATTCTATGTTAGAGAGAATAGAGGGGTAGCTGGTGTGATTGTTCGGTGCCCTCCCTGCATGAGCTCAAGCAGCTGTCATTTGGGAAGGCGGCTGCTTATCAGTCCTTAGATAGCTTAGGACACTTGGTTGAGCAGTAAGAATAGAGCACTGCTTATTTTTTTATTAACTGAAATCTATAGCCCTGAGAAGGAAGGGAAGGTGAAGTAACCCAGTACCCCTTGAGCTATGAAAAAGCCATGAGATCCCATCCTCACAAGCAAAGAAACCCAGTAGATCTGAAGAAATGACGTTATGATCCAATTGGAGGATGCGAGGGTGCTGGGTGAATTCCAGGCTCCAAGAAGAAAGTTCCCATCACTGAAGACTTCATGCCTGGAGGAATGGAAGCTGCTTTGGTGACCTTCCACACAGGAGGCAAACCATCCCTGCGGAGCACAGAGCCGAAACTCGCCGAGAGCCTGGCTGTGTCAAAACCCACAAGGCACTACCCCAATTTTGATGGTTCATGTGGAGAAATATGATAGATCCAGAAAAAATCTGGCTCATGGTTTTCATGACCTCATGGCTCAGAAAAGAAAATGAAGGACCCAGGACAGGTGGTGAATTTTTTTTTTTTTTTGGTCACTTTTTCCCACGTCAATGACTGACTCTGAAATGGAGGTTGATAAGAAGGTAAAATGTGAAGAGGCTACAGGATGCGGGTAATTCTAATCAGGTAGCAGAGAGATTGGATGCAAACTAGGGGTTGGGGTGAGGCTTGGTGTGATTCCATCTCTCTAAACCAGACGACAAAAAGCAGGGAAGATAAAATTGGGAAAGAGTAAGACTTGAAGGAAACCAAGGAGAGAGAGAGAGAAAGAGCACTGGGACTGCAAAACTCGATCCCAGCTGGAAGGCGTGGGTGGGTGCCATGGGGACCGAGAAGGCAGAGGCTCACTTGAGAAGGGATCAGGGCACTGGGCTGCAGCTCTGGGAGGAGACCCCCGATGGGCACCAGGCATTCAGATTCCCGACTCAGCCCCTGATTCCGGAACCTTCAGTGGTTCCTTATGGAGATGATTCCACTATCTCAGCTTGTGGACTTTGTAACCCTGGGAAGGCGCTTTAAAAAGTAAACAATGGATAAATAGTACTTTTGTGGATGTAGTGTGTGTCTAGTAACGAGTTTTGTGACTGGTATTTTGCTTTGTGTGTGGTTTATTTTCAATATGTTGGAAATGAGAATCCAATATATTAGGGAAGTTCACTTACCAGATTTGTGATTTTAATCGAAGTACTTAGGAAGATACAGCTAATTGATTATGTGGTCATTGTTTAGACGCTTAAGAGAACCTCATTTGCTGAATGTATTATAAGCTTAAATTTTGATGTTGAAAAGCCTAGAAGAATTTGATATGCTAAATTCAGAAGTTTTGATTTATAAGATTTACAAGAGCTATAGGAGTCCTGAGAAAGATTCTGTTTCTCCGATTTATAAGTCAACCTGTTAGGGATTTGAAGATTTTAAGAAATCCAGATGTATTAAGTTTGTGATTATAGTTTGATATGTTTGGGGGAATTTAATCAAATTTATAAGTTCTGTTTAAATTTTTAAAATTGATTTGTTAAGTTTATAAAATCTGTGACTATTGAAGATATGTAAGATAGTTTATGTTTGAAAACAGTGTTGAAATATTTAGGGGGAGGACTCCATCTGATGTTTATAAAATAAAAGGACAAGGGAAAGGGAATTTTAAACATTTTAACAAACACAAATTAGATTTATAATGTATCCTCCTGGTTTTATGTGTTTGACGGCAAAAACGAAAGCCAGATGTTGGATTTACAACTTGACAAACTGAATAGCAATTAAAACACATGCAACTGTAAGAGCTTTTGTTATGATCAAGTTCTCCCTCAGATATTAAACATGTAGTGATTCTCTGCTTGAGGGTTGTGACTTTGGGAGATAAAGAAGGATGATGGAAGTGAATGTGTGGTTTGGGATGGTAAAAAAGAAAATGATTCAGTTTTTCTGGACCATGATATATAATATCTAAATGATGGACTTCTGGCCAAGCATGAGTCCATCTCCACAGATGGGAAGGATGCTGGAAAACATTTAGCAAGAAGTTTACACACCTGATCAGGGGGATTTAAAACTACCATTTTAGAGGGAAGGATATAGATGGTGAAACATCTATATTGCTATTGCACCTGATGTAGAAAGAATCCAGGAAGAGGCAGGAATGGGCATGCCTGACAGACATGATGGTGTGTCAGGATTCATTAGAGATCATGACATTAATTACTATTAACTGAGCTCTTACTGGGTGTAAGGAAACAAATCAGGAGCTTTCCATTCCTTTCCACAACTTTACCTCACTCCTTGCAACAATACTCTGCGAGGAAAACTTTATTGTATCCATCTTATCAGATGAGGAAACTGAGGGTCAGAGTGGTTAAGTATCTTGCCGCTGTTCGCACAGCTCATAAGTGGTAGAACCAGTATCAGAACCCACTGACCCTACTCTTTCTCTACACCCCATGCCACCTTCAAAGGGTAGAAGTGGTTATTAAAGGCACGCTCATACAAAGGACATGAAAGCCACTCCAGCGAGAGTCCAGATATTAAATATAGCAATAAAACTGGATTGGAAAGTAGATCAAGTAAAGAATTACACAAGAGAAGGACAAGGGATCAGACTCAGGGTGGCTTAGATGCATTTCACAGAGCAGCTCATGTACTAAATTGACTCCCACACTGAGGTCAAAGTCTCAAGGGCATTGCAAAGCACCTCTCTCCCTCCTTGGGATTCCCCATCCTGAGAACCTCTTCTGTCCCCTCCACTGAGGTGGAATCAGCCTCTTGGGGTGGCAATAGGGGAGTGTGGGGTCATGGAAGCCAGCTCCGTCTGTTCTCTGGGTCTCTGGCTTTCTCAGGCTACCGAACACTCAAATCTTCCTGTGTCCAGTAGTTCAATATGGTATAGAGTAGGCGTTCAGGCAACTACTGTGCATCCAGAACTTGGAGAGTCAGGTGGAGGGTAGGCAGAAGCTGGTCCTTCCTCAAGCAGGACAAATAAAGCAGAGAGTGCACTCCTTGATGTCAGTGGGAGTGTTGACAAAGTCAAGCCGGAGAAGAGTTCATGAAAAAAAGGTCTAGGAGCTTCTAATATGCCTGATAGGGGTAAGGTGGAAAAGACAAACACCTCCCCCAGTTAGAGGTGTTCTCCTGGGACTCACCACCTGTTAGGGGCAGCGGGATGTGTGTCAGGAATCCAGGGTGGCCCTGCCAAGGGGGCTGGGGAAGAGGCAAGTGTTATTTTGGAATGGGGGTTCTGAACCCAAAGTGGTCTGTACTGTAGCAAATCTCCATGGAGGCAGAAATCTAGCCCATTTTTTCTTTCTTTCTTTTTTTTCTTGTGCAAGAAATATTTAATCCTAGTACACCTGGCTGGGCCAGTAAATAGTATTTATGATCAATAATTGTGTAAACATTCTTTATTGCTTTTTCTTTTTTCTGGTTTTTCTTTTTCTTCAAGGTGTAGCACCATAGGTGTGCTTTGGGATCTGCGAAATGTATTAGGTCTGTGTTTCAGATGTTTGGTTCATGTGTGCAGGAGAGAAGCACAGCCATCATACACATATTTTACTGAGCACCCATTCTGTGCCAGCCACGTGGCTGGGTGCTGGGAACGGGAAACCAGCTAACATGATCCTGCCCTCATGGAGCTTGCAGCCTGTCAGGCATGGCGGTATGGGAGAGACAGATAAGCTACAGACAGTTATAGCTCCATGGTCTAAATGCTATGGGAGTGAATAAAAAGGACACCTAATCTAGGCTTGCAGGCCAAGGTCAGCTGCCTAGCGGAGGTGGCCTATGAGTTAAGTCTAAGAGGACAACAAGGGTCACCAGGTAGGATGTCAGCCCCACAGCAGGTGGTCCTGGTCAGGGTAGTGGTAGGGTCATGCTCAGTTTGGGGAACCTCCTTTTAAGAGGATCATTGACAAACCGGAATAGCCAGTGGACCAACAAGGATGGAAGGATGAAGCAACCAAGGATGGCTAGCCAGGGATGGAGAAGCATCAGGAGGGATGTGTCAGAAAGCCTGCCACATGGAAAGGCATTAGACTAGGAGGAGCCACCCCAAATCAGAGAGGCAGGTTTCAGTTCAACGAAAGGAAGAATTTTGTCATGATTCAACAACTGAATGAATGAACTTAACAGATGAGACGAATTGAGTAAAATATATATTGTATATATACAATGGCTCTGTAGGGAAGGTTGTGGGGGTGAATCTTTATTTGGGTGGCAGACTTCTCAAATGGTTTCTAAGTCCTAAAAGTTGCCTTGATCAGGAGTATGTGGGCAGGAGTCCAAGGTGCAAAAGAGCACGTGGCATGTGTCTCCAAGTATGAGAAGGTGGAGAGTGTGAGAACGGTGCTAAAAGACATTGCATCTAATAGGCTTTCCAAGGTAGAAACAAAATCCCCATTGGAGCCATGAGGATTAGATGAGACAACAGACTGGAGAGCATGCAAATGTAAGTATCATTCTCAATTTTATTAGCATGAAATCTGCTTTCTAGTTTCCAAGGGGCAAGGATTAATAAGTCATTATGAGAATTTCGAATCCAGCATTCTTGAGGTTAATTTTTAAAAAAACACAACTCCAAAGTTTTTCTCTGTACCTTGCTATTTCTTGATGTGTGCGTATACGTGTGTGTGTTGTTTTGTTTTGTTTTTACCAGTAAATCTTCCCTGTATTCCCAAGGAGAGTTATTTTCCCCAAGCTCCCTCAGCATAGTGTTGTAGCCCTGGATTTTTAAAAGTCTCTGTCAATCACCAAAGACTCAGAGCACGAAGGCAAAGGCAGGGTCTTACTGTCTCAGCATCTGGCACATATTCGGTCCTCAACAATGGCTTGATGGATGGATGTGTGGATGAGAAAGAGGTCACTCCCCTCCTCGCCATTTAATTTTATTCCTGCTAACCAGACTCTGCTGACACTGCCTCGCATGGGTCACCAGTGTCCTCTAATTGCCAAATCAAATGAACTCATCATCCTTGGAGTTTTATGACACCACTGAACACAGCCAACCACTCCCTTCTTGAAGCCGCCCCATTTGACCTTTGCCACTCTGCATTATCCCGATTTCTCCAGTACCCTCTATCTGTCTCTTCTTTTTTTTTTTTCCCCTCCTACTGCCTAGTAGGCAGTCCTCTGAAGGCTGGGCTCTTCTCTGGAAGTATGTGTACAGACAGAAGAGATTGTCTTTACTCTCCAAACTCCAATAGCCCATCGGTTTGGAAAACTCCTAAGTCTACATTTTGAGTTCTTGGCTTCTCATTCTCTGTCTCCACATTGTTTATTGGGCATTTCCAACTAAATGTTCTGTTTTCACATCAAATCCAACATAAATTGTATTCGTTTTCTTCCCAATAACTCCTGCATCCATTCCCTCACTTCCGTTAAATCAGAGTTGTTCTCCCTAAACATGTTGGAACTCTTTAATGCCATGCTTCTGTTGTCCAATTTCTACTCCCTAGAACATCCCCTTTCTTTTGTGTCCTCTCTAGAAATCTTATCTAATCTTCAAGACCCAACTCAACTGCCACCTTTTGACGTCTTCCTTGATCACAACTGCTGGAAGTGACCCCACTCCTCTCCTCTCCTATAGTGTTTGTAGAATAGATATGGAATATATGTCTGAACACCTAAGATTGTAGTTATCTTAAAATCAGCCTATTTGCCCTACTATATAGCATAAGCCTCCTGAGGTCCTGAGTTAGAACACTGCCTCACCTGGTAGCACCATCCCTTCATGGATTGAAGATCTTTGCCCAGTTCAACAGTGTTTCTCTTTCACGATCTTCATTCTGCCATTTATTAATTCAGCAACAAATGATGGTAGCAAAATGGTATGCTCCTATTATGTTATATTGCAATGACATTGTGAATTTCCCTTATTTTCCCCAAATTGAACCTATGTTTCTGCCAGTTTAGAAAAACAAACAAACAACAGCCTTGCCAATTAGGACACTGGGGGCTCCCAGGAGTAGGAAGAGGAGGTGCTAAGACTAGCAGGGCAGGGCCAGAGAGGAGGTGGGCACTGAACCCCTCCAGAAAATGTCCTCCAGCCTAAAAGACCAAATACAAGGTATAACAAACTCAAGTTTGAGCCATGTTAACACTGACATTTGAGGTTCCTGATTTGAAAAGACAGGTCCAGATGTGGTAGATGAGCTTGTAGTGAGTGGTCATTCTCAGCATTGCAGAGGTGCTTGGTGATAGTTGGCCAGGTCCAGCTAAATTGCTGCAAAGGATCCTGGAATCTGTGTCTTGCCTCTGGGTGGGGTGGGGGAGGACTTCCCCAGCGTAGACAATGGGACCCAGGGACAGCCAACAAGGTGAGGTTCAAGGACAGCCTGCAGGCCCAGCAGAGCCATGGGAAGCTCTTCTGTCTGGTGGCTGGGCACAGCCGAGCGGGGTGGGATGGACACCAGGGATTGGTCAGCAGTGCTTTGTTATTTATGTATGTCTTTGCTCTCAGTTACTCTTTTACTCTCTCAGAGAGCTCATTCTTTCTTTTGCCTTTCGACCATTACCTCTAACTGGGCAACTGTATCTTTGGTCGTGACTATATCTCACATGGTCAGGGGAATCACCATTTGGATGTTTCCTTCCATTTAAATCCAACACAGCCACAACCAGTCTAATTCAGTGAACACTCTTTGCCTTTCCTCTCACTGAAATTTTACCTGCCCCTATCACGTAGAGAAACAGTAATGCCAGCTGAGTGGTCCTCTGAGCCTCCTTTGCTGCATGCTCGGTTCCAAGTCGTTTCCGTTTCCCCTAAAGCCCCTTCTGTGGGGCCTACGGATTGCCCTCCTGCCCTCTTCATATGGCCATGCTGCTCCATGATGCTAGAACCGGCTGTCATTCCTGCCCCTGCAAACGGGGTGACAGCTCTCTGTGTCCTTCGACTTCTAATTTCATGAAATATCACGCAAACTTTCTAGTGTTTACAATGGGAAAGAATTGTTAAATCTTTTTTTAAGTGATAGAAATTGCAGATTTTCAAGAAGTGAACTCCCTGGTGTTCATCTGAATTTAATTAGAAGAAGACCTGATCTTATTCAGCTGTCTTTGTCTCTGCACTTTTTTTTTTTTTTTTTTAAATTCTAGGTAACCTTTCCCTTCAAGAAATAAGTACTTGATCTAAAGGGGGTTCTCTCTCTCTCCCCCTCCCTCTCTCTCCTTTTTTCCCTCTTCCCATTTTAAGGAAAGATTACAGAAAAGGTTTAAATTAGTACTACAATCAGCTGAAGATTTTTTCTTCTTCTTTTTTATAACCTATATATATATTTTGGTTCTAGAGGAAAATTTGGCAATGTTTACTAAGACAGTTCGACCCAGTGATTCTACTGTGAGGAGTGTAGTCTAAGGAAATAACCAGAGATGCTCTCAAAGATTTATGTCCAGGATATTCATTTCAAAGTTACTTGTAATAATGAAAAATTCAGACAATTTGCCTATAAAAATAGAGGAATGGGTAGATAAATATTTATAACCCTGTAATATAATTTATTAAAAATCCTATTTTGAGAATTATTTCATGATATGGAAAATGCCCATGATTTGACACTGGGGGTAAAAATGATATTAGCTCTTGAAATGGTTCTGATAATGATCCAAATTTTACTCTTAAAAGTGGCATAAACAACATAGATAGAAAAAATAATTATAAGTCAGCATTCCAGAGTTTAACCTGGTTGTGCGTTAGTAGTGGATGTTAGGTGATTTTTACATTTTCTTTAAATTTTATGTATTTCCAAATGTTCTTTGGAGACCATACATTACTTCATTCATTTATTCATTCATTCATTCATTCAGTAAACATGTAAGTGACTGTGAAGTGCCAAGCACTCTGCTTTGCAATGAGAAAACAAAAGTGAACAAAATAGAATGGGCCTGGTCCACACTCTGCTCAGAGTTTATAATCCCTTAGAAGTAGGGGTGAAAGTGTCTTAAAATTTAGTTCATTTGACCCAGTAATTCCATTTCTGGGAATCTATCCTCCAGAAATAATTGAAAATGCAAAACAAAATTCTCATACAGAAATATTCATTGGAACATTAATCAAAATAGGAAAAAATCCTTTTTATGGCTGAATAATAACAAAAAATGAAATTCTGATACATGGTACCACATGGATGAACCTTGGAGATATCACATTGAGTGAAATAAGCCAGGCAACAAAAGGACAGATATTGAATAAGCTCACTGATATGAAATAATTAGAATAAGCAAGTTCATAAAGTCAGAAATCAGAATACAGTTTACCAGGGGCCAGAGTGGGGGTAGGGAATGGGGAGTTAATCTTAAACTGGCAGAGAATTTCTGTTTGGGATGATGGAAAAGTTTGGTAATGGATGGTGGCAATAGTAGCACAACATTGTAATTGTTAATTGTAATTAACACTATTAAATTATATATTTGAATGTGATTAAAAGAGGGAAATTTTAGGTTGTATATATGTTACTAGAATAAAAAATTTTAAAAACACCATAGATCTGTACAACACGAACAGTGAACTCTAAAGTAAATAATGGACTATATAGTTAATAGTACAAGTATAATAATATTCTTTCATCAGTTGTAACAAAGGCACAGCACTAATGCAAAGTGTTAACAGTGGGGGATGGTATATGGGAACCCTGTATTTTCTGCATGACTTTTTTCTGTAAACCTACAAATTCTTTAATAAAGAAAAAGTATAAAAAAACAGCAAAAAAGATCTAGACATTATCCCAATATGCAATAGAAGGGAAAAGGTTAAAGTAATAACAGCACATTCAGATAATGTAATATTACAAAGACATTAAAATTATGTTTCTGAAGACTTTTTAATAAGATGGGAAAAATATTCACTATTAATACCAATGGGAAAAAAGTAAGCTACAAAACTATACAGTCTGACCTCAGTTATGTAGTGTAATATTCATAAAAGAGAAATTCAAATGTTAACCAGCATTATTTTTTGGATGGTGAAGTAAGGGCTGATTTGCATTTCTGTGTCTATATTTTTTGTATTCCTGAAGTCTTCTGCAATGAGCCAGGCTTAATTTTATGATCAGGAAAACCATGTTGCTTGTTGTTTTTTAAGACTTGATTCAAAGCTTGTCTGTTAACAATTCAAGGAACATACAAAAAGATGCTTTGACATTTCCTCAAAGTCTGCATCATTTCCAAAGTGGAGAAAGTAGAGATAATTCACGTAGGGAGAGCTCAAGGCCTCCTTCCTTTTCATAACATTCTTGGGGAAGACCCTCTTCAGAGGGTCTCAGGAGACTAATTCACTGTGGCTCAGGAGGCTCAGGGACTTGGAGGAGCTGAAGAGGAGACCCCAAGCCTTGAACTGTCACTTTCAGCATGTTGTTGATCATCTCTAGGGCTGTATCTGTGAATAGAGTCATGGGGACACTTGGCTGCTGTGATCCTCTGACTTCACCGACCCGGTCTCCTGCACCATTAAGGTCAGGTTTGCAAACAGTGGAGCTGGGGAAGCAGGAGTCAGGGCAGCTAAAATCTGGCTCCCTAACCAATCCACTGTGCAGACCCTGACCCTAACTCCCTCCCTACCTTGAGGCTCCAAGGGAAAGAGCAGGGCTGGGGAACATGTCCTCCCAGGGGTGAGGGCTGTGTGAGAGTGCTCCATCAGCCACTGAATGCTCTGGTTCACACCAGCTAGCAGTTTCCCCAGAGCCCATGCAAGGCCCCAGTGCAGGAGAAAATACCAACTTTCCCTCTCATTTAGGGAACATCAAGAGAGCATGTGTGCTGCTGAAATGACATCAGGTTTCACCAAACCTGTATCAGATTATATATCACCATAAGGATGTTAAGGGGCCACTGTCAAGTTAAAGGAGCAGGGTATAAACACTAACAGGTGGACCTCACTTTCAGTAAATGGAGTATCTAAAATCCATAGTACCATAAAAAATAAATTTACAAATTAATTCATTTTGCTACTACTTTGAATAACTGGATTACCTTCTACATTCAAAATATAAAGTGATCCACTGCAATTTGTTTTATGCACAACATATCATGTATGTAAGAGTTGTGTAAAGAGGAGAGCACATGGATCTCACACATCAGCATTTAGGCACCACTGCGCAGGATGGAAATATAGACTTCCCTGATTTTAACAGTGTTCACTGACTACAGAAGCAAAAAAAAGACGTCAAATCAATTGCAAACCATGAACAATCTTTATGTGAAAGGGTTTAATAGTTTGGGAACTTTTTTCTGAAGTTTTTCTCCTAGTTCCTTCTTTGGAGTTCTCACATTTATTTCTCCCAGCAAGGGCATTCAAGGATCCCATTTTAAAACCTCAGTGGCAGGTGTTTTAAACATATCTCCACATCCCAGGTGAGCATTTAACACCTGCACACATAGACATATGCATTAAAGACCTTGGAGGAACGTGGAAAGTCAATACAAATAATGCTGTGCTCTAATAATCAATTTTCCATCATGCCACCTGTGGAGCAATTCATTCCAGAAGACAAACCCCAGTGTTTGAAAATGCCAACCATTCCCTTTTGATCAGCTTCTGAAAACCTAACCTGTTGGCTGCAGGAAAGGAAATGCTCTCAGCTGTCTTTTGTCAAGTACGTTTCTCTGTGAGCACAGACAGGCTAAAAACATTGACTTTACATTGCAAAAGACTTCTAGTAAAACTCTCGAATGAGCTCCCGGAACCCCTCCACCTGAGGATTCCTTTAGAGGGGTGTAGTTGCCTCTTATTCCTGAATGAAAAGCCCTAGTGGCAGAAAGGGAGCTGAATTAGAAGCTTGAGTATTTTATGATTCTGATGAAAGGCTTTGCATATCCAAATTCTATTAGACACTGGAGGTGTCTTTGACTCTCCAGAAAAATGTGAAAAATGAGAAATTCAGCCCATGAATCCTTAAGCAAAACACAAAGACCACAAGAGGCTGCCCAACAGAATAGCAGGCCTGGAGGGATTTACAAAGCCTCCAAGCCAGAGATGCCAGCCCCCTGGCCAAATCCTTGTAAGCCCTGGGTATCCCCTGCAAGTCAAGGAGAGAAAGGGTATTTGGAAATAGCAAAGCAGGAGACAAAGGGAAAGTGTCAGAGAGATGAGAGGAGAAAGGGTGAAGAAATGGGGATTAAATCAGGAAAAAGGGTGTGTGTGATAAAAGGAAGGGAGACTGAGGTTGGGTAAAAAGAGGCAGAGAGGAAAAAGGACATAGGAAAGAAAGCAGTGAGATAAGATTAAGTCCCCTGGCAACAACTGACAGCTGACTGTCAGTGAAGGAAAAAACAAAACAAAACAAAACAAAACTGGCAGCAACAGTGGCTGGTCTCCATCCACCTTGGACCATCCACTATCCAACTCCCAACTGCCATGGCCATGCCAGGGTCCTCTATGGACATTTTCTCCCTTTCGCACAAAGGGCAAGCTTACCTATCAAAGGCCACGGCTGTCATGGAGTAGATGCTGGCGAAGACAGCGGCGATGGGGAAGAAGTTGTGGAACTTGCAGTAGAACAGGCCGTAGTACCACTCGTTGTGGACGGCGTAGGTGAAGTTCACCACGGTGTTGAACGCAGCCATGGAGGCCTCCGCGAAGGCCAGGTTCACCAGGAAATAGTTGGTCACCGTCCTCATTCTCTTGTGGGCCAAGATGATCCACATCACCACGACGTTGCCCACCACGGAGGTCACCACGATGACCGTGTAGGCGGCTGCCCAAAGGACAATCTGCCAGGCCGGCTGCACGAACTGGTTGGGCTCCGAGGTGTTGGTGGAGATATTCGGGAAGAGGTCCGAGTCCACCGGGAGGACATTATCCATCGCGATGCGAGGCGGCTAAGCCGTCCTCTCCACACACCCCCTTGGCAGCAGGGTCCTGTGGCTGGCGCCTGGGGTTCAGGAACCTGCTTAACCCAGACGGGAGGGCGGAAGGCTCTTTCTGGGCAGAACTCTTTCCTTGCAAACAGGAGCTCAGAAGACAGACGCTTCCAGATGTGTCGTCTGCCTGACCCTCCCCTCGTGGCTCTGAATTCCTCCACTTTCAAGCTTCAGGAAACATTTGAGTTCGGATATATGGGAGCCGCATCTCTATTGCGTTGAGCCGAAAGAGGAAAAGAGGCACGGTTCCAGGAGACAGGAGACCCCAGTTTTTCTGCACCTGCTGGCGCTTGCAAGTGCTCCAGCGGGAAAGGCAAAGCCCTATGCTGTTTCAAGGACTTGGGGGGCGAAGGAGAGGGCCCGTCACCGTGGGACCTGTAAAAGTTCAGAGTCCATAGCCGCGATTCTGGGGCTCCGTGTCCAGCTCGAGATTTTTTCTTCGCTTTAGCTGCCGCTGCTGCCGCCGCCGCCGCTGCCGTTTGCAGCTTGGCAGGCGCCTCCTGGCTCCGGTCCTGCTCGGCTCCGGAGTTAGCAGAACCTCGGCAGGCTGCGCGCCAGGCTTTTATAACCCGCTGCAGAGACGTCACCGGGAAGGGGCAGTACCTGGGCTGCGTATTCGCCAGCCCCCCTGCGCACCGCGGCAGCTGCTCCAGCTGTTGGCAACTGTCTCACCACACCGCTGCAGACACTTCGCCTCTTGCTGCTACCTGCGGTGGGCGTCTGTCAGCCGGGTGCCCCTACGCGCTCCGCGAGGCAGCGTTAGGTGGCCTTGGATAACTGCACCAGATGGGGCCCGCAGCTGGGACCACAGTTGCACCAGGGGTGCTGGAGAGAAAGGAAGGATTTAGGAAACAGTTGGGGTGTAGGGCACTTACTTCCAGGGAGCGCGGGCCGGAGCGCTGCGACAGCTCTGCAGAGGCTCTTGCCCGTGGCGGCTGGAGTCGGACAAGTGTGGGCGCGACTTGCCAGCGCTGTACTAGCGGCCGCGCTCCAGCTGGAGTGCGCTGCAAGCTCGCCGTGGATGCTGTGGAAGAGCGACAGGCAGAGACCTACCTATTCCAAGTGTCCGGAGGACAACTTCTCTGAGGCCATATTCAGCAACAACTTCTCAAATCCCTAGTCCCTTTTCCTGGCAGGCCGTTTCCCCTGGAAAAAGCACGTGCATACACTAAGCTTTGGGGTACCTTCCCTAATCAACCTGGTGGTTTAGCGTCTACCTCCAGGCGAGGCTCCAGCAGCCCTCGGGCTGAGGCTTTCGCGTTGGCTACTGGGGACTCGGCTAGGCTCCCTGAGAAGCTTGGCGAGCACAGGAACCACCTTGATAAGCAGCGTGTCCCCCAGACGCGGCTCTGGGCTCTCCGCCAGCGACCACTGCGGCCTCGAGCTCACCGCCCGCCGGGGAACTTGGCAGCCTCCGCGCTCCGGGGCCTGCGCTCCAGAGCCCGGCCGGGGGTGGCGTCTGGGGCTCTTCCCGCCGGCCTCCCTCCCAGGTTTGCATAGGAACTGGAGGGCTTTGAAGCCTCTTCTCCAAGTCCAAGGCCATTTCAAACCTCCCAGTTAGTGCCGGGCTCTGAGAGGAGGTGGGGAAGGGCTTGCTAGTTGGTGAGAACCGTTATGGAGTAGCCGAGGTGGGTGAGAACCCCAGCGGTTTCCAGTCAGACTGCCGCGGGAGAGGGGAATCAGCAGGGAATTGAACCTTCGGAGTCTTTCGGGGACAAACACACCCCTCTGCCCCGCTCCGCCCCGCCCTTCGACTGCGGAGACTCGGAGCTACTGGATGCCGGCAGGGATGCGTGCCACGGACCACCAGGGCGCGGACGCTCGGCCGGCGCACCCCGCACTCTCGCGGGAGCCGCGTTTACACACTATTCCTGCTGGGTTGCGCGCCTGTTTGGCAAGAGCGCAAAGAATCAAATACCAAGCGCAGTAAGGTTCGGAAATTTATTGTACTGATTTAGGTAGGGCTCAAATCGGATACCCTCCTCGTGTGGGAAATTTGCTAGTTCACGCAGGCTTTGTTAGAGCTGGGATTTTGGCGTTTATAGAAACCGCACCTTGCTTTGCCTCCCAGCCACCCTTAAACCCTAAAGAGAAAACTCCAGGGATGCCTTGAACAGAAGATCGCTTCCTTATTTAGAAGGGCGGCATCGGAGAGCCTTCTTGAAGATACTAGTAGGATTGACAGTTTTCTGGTCGAGGGAGAGAGAAAGGGAGAGAGAGAGAAAATATGAATTACGTCTCCACCTTTAATTTCTCCTTCCAAGCTGTATAAGGCTACCTTTCCCTTTTTCTTCCTGTCTAGCGCAGTCAGGCTCGCATTTTTAAGAGGAACTTTTACTTAATGCTTAGGGAGTGGGGGGTGGGGTGCATAAAACTAATAAAACTTAAAATATCAACTTTTTCCCCACTTGCCCTGCATTAGTAGACCACTGGGAATACAGCAGGGGCAAGGGCTTATAGTCCATTGAGGGAGAAAGAGACAATTAAGGATGCAAAGTGGACATAACTATGGTGAGGGAAGATTCAGAGCCCGGAGTGAGTGGTGAATGGGGTGGGGGGGGGGCACATAAAGTAGACAATGAGAAGAATTAGGGAAGTGGTTAGAAATGCCTATCTGGTAATAGCCTGAAGAGTGTATTAGAGATGGGAAGACACCGAGCGTGAGAGGGAGGAGAATTTTCCAGACAGAGGTTTTCTAAGTCAAACCCTGTTGCTTTGCCTAAAGCCCCACAAACGCTGATCGGCTCCGTCAGCAAGGCACCCCTTGCTCTGCCCTGCTTAGTGCTGCCTGACTGGTCCCTGACCATCTGTCTCTTCTCAGTTGCCACCCTCCACCTAGTTCAAAACCACCCAGCCACACTGACCACTGGCCTTAGGGCCTTTGCCGGGGATACTCTGTCCTCCAATCCTTGCTCAGCTGACTCCCAGGTGCTTGCCTAACTCACCCATCTAAAGCATCTCTTTCTCTCCCCTGATTTTTTTTTCTCCCCCTCTCTCCCCCTGCATACCCTGCTGCTTTCTTTCTGATAGCCAGGCCATTCTCTACATTATCTCATTCATTTATTTGTTAACTTGTTACCTCCCCTCTCTTCCACTAGAACATAAGCTCCCTGTATATGGGACCCCACCAGCTTTTTCACTGCCTCATGGTGGGCACGCGATAAACATTTGTGGAATCAGTGCTACAGCAGGGACCAGCACTGAAGTCCCGGAAAATGCCATCCCATGCAGTGTCCCTCACAATGTTCCCTAATTTTGTGCTGTGTTACTGTGTGAGGAGGCTCCCGTCAGGCAGCTCCACTTCCCGCAGAGGGAACAGGGATGACCGATCCTTTGGGGTGGGCAGGACTTATTCTGGGCTGAAAACAAGAGCTTCAAAATGTTTCTGAACCAGGGTTATAAATTCATGTGAGGGTTTTACTCAGCTTCATGCCGTGAGCTGCATTCCCGGCCCTGCCCAGGCTGCTCACCTTCTGCTCCCATTTCCTTGTGTGGCTGGTAGCATGCTGTGGCTTTCACACTCAGAAGCTAGTCATAGCAAATCTCTTTTACGGGCCACCGATCTTTTTACAGTTCTGATCACTCAGGACCTCCAGGACCTATCCATCAGTTCCTATATGGGGTTCACAAATAAATGGTTTACAGGAAGTTTTACTAACCCACATTCACAAACAAGCATGTACACAAGTATTTGCATGCTCAGCCTCACCCCCCACTTGAAAAGCTACGTGGAATGATGGCTTTCTAGGATCAGGGTTTCCCACAGAGATCAAAGCTTGCTCATGATGGGTTCACAATTTAAAAAATAAAGAAAAAGCCTCAGCTTTTTCAGTAGCAAAAGTGTCCTAGGTTCATGAAGGACCTTCTCTAGCATGCCCTGTTCCGTAAAGTGGTGACTTCTTCACCAAATAGAGATAAATTGGCAGAAAGTATAGATAAGGTCCTACACCTGCTCTTTTCCTCCAAAGAACTGATATTTTTTTCTTATCCTTTTTTCTTTATATTCCCTTGCCACACTGAACTCCTTCCCTGACACATAACACAAGTCCTCCCGTCTCAAAGTAAATGATGTTGACAACCTGGAATAAATCCTTCCTTGTTTGTCCAGGCTCTTTAGTACTAAAAGGGCGGAAATGCAAACACGCACAATACTCTTACATGAAAATGCATACAAATATAGGATTTTCACTCTTGTCTGCATTTTGTTTTCTTCACTTGAAGCTATTTAGTCCAAATGCTTCAGCGTCAACAAGTATAGGTTTAACTCTTACTTTTTAATGGCTACACATGTATCCTATGGTATGGATACACAATAATTCATGCACTCATTTCCCTGTTCACAAATACTCACTTTGTTTCCAGTTATTGCCAACAAAGGCAGTGCTACAATAAACATTCTTGTACAGATGTCTCCACAGCCTGAAGTTTTATTTCTATGGGACAGATTCAAAGTGGAATTGCTAGGTAAAAGGTTATATTTATCTTTATATACATATATGAGCATGAATGTTTATATTTACATTTAAATGTTGCCAGATTGCCTTCCAAAAAGGATGTACCATGTTACATCTCACTAGCGATTCGCTTACCCTTTCCCCCACATCTACTCCAGCAATAGGCTCTAAAGTTCTTTTTAGTTTTTATCAGTCTGATGACTTTAAAATGTTATATCATTGTTAATACATAATGTGCATTTTACTAATGCACACCAGAGAATTTGAACTTCTTTTAAGGTTTTTTTTTTTTTTTTTTTTTTTTTGGCTATTTGGACTTTCTCTTCTATAAACTGTCTATTCAGATCCTTTACCCCCTTTTCTGTTGCATTGCTTTCTTGTCATTTTTTTTCTAAGTGCTCTGTGTGTATTACAGGTATAAATATATACTTTGCTTGTCATGAGTGTTTCAAGTATCTTTTCTAACTCTATAATTTTCCCTTGAATTTATGTATTTGCCATAAATTTTTTTTTTTAAATTATATAGTCTGTCATTGCTTTAATAGTATTTGAGTTTTCCAGTCTCAATTAAAAATATCTCTCCAAACCCTGACTTTTTTTCACAGTTTCCTTGATTTTCTTGCAAGGTTTTTAAAAAATTTTTTATATTTATATCTTTAATTCACTGGAAGTTTATTTTTTACTTTGTAAGATATTTATTTTCTTTTATATAGTTAACTATTTTTGCCAGTTCCATTCATTTTCCTAGTGAATTAAACCATTATCCTTGTCATAGATTAAAATTTCATATATATGTGACTTAATATTTATATTCACTAGTCCTTCCTACTGATCCATTTGGCTATTCCCATATCAACACCACAGGTATATAAAACACACACTCATTTACTAAATAGTCCAGGTGATCCCTACTTTTCCCAGTCCCTTGCAATTAGGAACAGCTATGTGATATACTCTGGCCAACAGGCTGTGATTGGAAATTACGTTTGTCACTTTCAGAGTGAAGCATGCGAGTGTGTGTGTGTGTGTGTGTGTGTGTGTGTGTGTGTGTGAGAGAGAGAGAGAGAGAGAGAGAGAGAGAGAGGGACGGACTGCTTCATATATTCTCTCCTCATACAAGTCCTGGTGTCCCAAATGATGCAGCCAAAGTTGACAGGTGTCCATTAGCTTGATTCCCAAATGACTGAATAACAAAAGTCCTGACAACCTATTAGCATGAGTAGGAAGTGGACTTTTGCTGGGTACAGGCACTAGGGCTTGGGATTAATTTTTTACTCACCCTAACACAGGAATAATGTATTCTGATATCTGATGAGCCAAGTTCTCCTGAATGCTCATTGCATGCTATTCTTCTCCATTTTTTATCACCACATTTAAACTTTAGTATTTTTAATTTAATTTTAAAAAGTCACAAACAAAACAAAACCCGTTAGTATTCTATTTGGAATTTCCTGGAATTTATTTGTTAATTTGGACAAATATTGACCTTAAGTCTTTTCATCCAAGAATATGGTATGTTTTTCCATTTCTTCAGGTCCTGTCTAATGTGTTTGAAAAGGATTTCAGAGTTTTGCTTAAAATAGGCCCAGTCTTTATTTCAAAGTATATATAGAGCAGTCTTTGTTTCTAATGTAAATGCAATCCGCCCCCCCCCCCAAACATTTTTTTGTTAGGTCAAAGAAAGGCTATTGACTTTTGTATATGTATATGTGTGTGGGTGTGTGTGTGTGTTTCCTAGACAGTTTGTTAAATTTCTTATTCATTCCATTGCCTTTTACTTGACTTTCCTTAGTTTTCAATAATATCACTAACAATTTCTTGTCTCACTGACTTTTATCGATCAGCCAAGACAATGCTCAACAAAAATGGTGCTAGCAGGTATTTCTGTATAGGCTCTGAATTTAATTAAGATGGTTTTAGTTTTCCTACCATTTAGAATAATATTTGTTAAACTTGCTAAACACTCTTTATCACATCTACGTGGTTACCATTTACTTTATTTTACTTTGGAGTTTTAATAGGACTGTCAAATGCCCTTTTCATGCTCTGTTGATATTATTGTGTAATCACTTTTCCTAACTTGTTGACATAATGGATTAGGTGGATAGACTTCCCTATACTGATCCAAACACTGAACCTCCCTTGCATTCCCGGCATAAATTTTGCTTAGTCAGAAGCTGTACCATTCCTTTGATACATTGCTGGATTCAACTTGCTAATATTTTATTTAAAATTTTTGTGTCTATTTTCCTAAGTGAGATTTGCTTATAGATTTCTTGTACTTGATCTATTAAGCAGTTCCTTTGGGTCCTTCAATACAGTTACTGGCTATTTTAGCTAAAATGTTTTTGCTTTTGTTTTTGTTTAGTTTCTGGAAGTCATGCTTTTCTTTTTCTGCACTTGAATCTCCTTAAGGAGATCTCCCAGCAATGTCCAGTTCTATGGTTCTCACAGCCTAGCTCGCAGTAGAGCCTCGGGCTCGGTTATGGTCTGTTGCCTTAAGTCCTTGAAGCCACTTGGCTGATGAGTGACTAAACATTGGAGGTGACAGGGAAAGGGGATCCTGCATTCAGGTCTCCATGAACCCGGGGGTTGAGTTTCCACTGGTCATTGGCTCCCTTCCTCAGCCATCTTTTTTCAATGCAAAATTCCTGGTGAACAGTCTGTCTCTTTCAAATCAGATTGTTATTTCTTTGAGTGTAGCAACCATGCTATTCAACTACTCATTTCCTAGCTCTGGTCCGTACAGTGCATTGCTGAGAGTGGATGATCAATACCTATGTATTAAACTGGATTGAGTTGAATGAAAATGGCAGATTTTAGGAAGGTGGTGTGAAGTGGGGAGGGAGCAACAGGGCAAAACCATCAAACTGTAAGTCTTCCCATTACAAAACAGCCATAATAATGAATGGTAACAGGGAGAGGAGGAGGAAGGGACAGGCAGTGGCACTTAGTGCTTGCTAAGTACCAGGGCACTGTTCTACATGCTTTACGTTTGTTCACTATTTGGTCTTTAGTCTGTACTTCCAACTTACGAAAACATGAGAGCTATGATAACAACTGCATGTGGATGCTATTTCCTTCCCACTTTTCTAGGCAAATGGAACATCCACCTAACTTCAGCCATTTTCCATGCAGGTCCTTGCTCCTCATGGTGTTTATTTACTGGAGAGAGAGGGATGGGCACTGTGTTCTGCTCGGTCGGAGGCGGGTCAGAGGTCTGTCTCAAGAGCTCCTGTGCAAAATCTTAGTTTCTCAATGGGAGATACGCATCAGCATGCCTTGAGTGAGCTGATGACCCAGGGGTAGCCTGAGTTAGTTTTTGAGCAGTAAGTTGGTCATAAAAACCCTTGAAGCCATTTTATTTTTTTTTAAAGCTGAACTGGTTGGGAGTTGCCATGCAGATGACAATTGCAAGAAAAGAGGCTATATTGGGGTTGAGATAGAGAGCTTTGGGTCCAGTGACTTCTGTGGGATCAGAATGGGTCTATGGAGTAGTGGGGATTGTGAGTTCCTGAGACGAAATCCAACATCAACATGGGTAGGGCTAATGGTATTTTAGTAGCTCTATTTGGGAGACTTTATGAGAAAAGTCTATATGAAGAGCTGAAAAAGATGAAGGATCCGAATATTTCTTTGCAAGCAGAAGAGAAAGGAAGGGATAAAAAAATTGACATTCCTCTTTAAAGGCTAACACTCTAATGTATACAGGGTAAATGAAAAATTAATAAATATATCAATTATGCTTTTGTTTTCACTTCTGTTTCCTAGGTTTAAGTGTCATTATGATGTCCTCCCTAGATTAGCACTATGAATATTTAAAATTGTGTCTGTGTTTCACACATCTTACATTCCACAGAAAGATCTCAATCTTAGCCAGCATTTTCATATGTCGTCATCTCTTTCTAAAGCATATGGTATTAAAGAAATAGGCTCAATTAGAAACATAACTTATTAGCTCAATATTTATTCTTCCTTCCAAAGATAATAGAATAAAAAATCACCCAAAGATGATGATTATTTAAAACATAATTTATTTTATAAAGAATTAAAACTTCTGGCAAATCTATTAAAAACTGGTAAAAATCCAAAGAAACAATAGTATTTATAACAGAGATATAGATTTTAAATCATGAGACAAAATTACATAATACTAGGTATGACATATGCTAATAGATTTTAAACACTTGATTATTAGTTTTGTTCTGTTGATACAAAGATAATGATGGCCAGTATGCAAGATCCTCAAATTCTCAACCAGTCATTTATTACATCCCAGGTTTCTGATGTATATAAGAGACCCTATGCATTACTAGGGTCTTGACCTCAAATCCTTGCCAGTAGGGGTATAAATTGATATAATCTTTCTGGGGACAAATTGACATTAGCTATTAAGTACCTTGAAACAGAACCTATCCTTTTGATCCAGTGATTTTACTCACAGGTTTTTATTCTAAGGAAATAATCAGACACATGCACAGGATTTTTATTTAGGAAGGTTAGTGCAGCTTTATCTATAGTAGCAAATAAGGAAAACAATTTAACAATAATGGAGGATTTGTTAAATAATTCATGGCAGTCCAACAACTAAAAGTCACATTTTCAACATTATTTTAATGATGAGAGAAAAGGAATGCTTATAATAAATTTTTGAAAGCAGCAGGATACCAATGTCTCTAATTTGATCCCAATTCCATAAAAATTATTACATATATTGCCTACAAAGAGAAAAAACTGGAAAGAGACCCACCAAAAGCATTAGCAGTGCTAGTATATGTGTGTGTGTATGTATGTATAATTGAAATTTTCTTTTCTCTATTTTCAGTATTTTCCAAATCTTTTATGATGAATATATTTTTCTTTAGTATTAAGAAAAAAAATTGAGAAGGGGAATTCTCTAAAACTGGAAAATCAGGGATGCATTCTGGAGACCTAGCATGGCTAAAGATTTTCCATTAACTTGTGAAAACTAGTTTCTCCTGGAAAATGACAAAACTATCATGCTGAAAACCCCTCTGTACAAAAGTGACTTTATTCATGAGAGTTTTTTGTTTGTTTTGCGTGTTGTTTTGGCTCCAGGCATGCCCTCCTGGGCATCATGGCTTCCTCCTCCTGCGGCCGGGGGGAGGTTTGGGTTCAAGGCACCTTGTGGCTCAGAGAAGTGACTGACCTCCTTCGACACGTGGAGCCATCTCTTCAGCCTTCTCCCGGTCTGAGGGTGATTTATTTTTTAATTCAATTTCATTGAGCTATAGTCACATACCAACAAACATCCAAAGTGTACAATCAGCTGTTCACAGTTTCATCAAGTAGTTGTGCATTCATCACTGTGATCTATTTTTTGAACATTTTCCTTATACCAGAAAAAGTGAAAATAAGAATAAAAATAAAAGTAAAAAAGAACATCCAAATCATCCCCCCAACCTTATTTTTCATTTAGTTTCTGTCCCCATTTTTCTACTCATTCGTCCATACACTGGATAAAGGGAGTGTGATCCACAAGGCTTTCACAATCACACTGTCACCCCTTGTAAGCTACATTGCTATATAATTGTCTTCAAGAGTCAAGGCTACTGGGTTGGAGTTTAATAGTTTCAGGTGTTTATTACTAGCTATTCCAATACATTAAAACCTAAAAAGTGTTATCTATATAGTGCATAAGAATGTCCACCAGAGTGACCTCTGGAGTCCATTTGAAATCTCTCAGCCACTGAAATTTTATTTCGTTTCATTTCACATTCCCCTTTTGGTCAAAAAGATATTCTCAATCCCACAATGCTGGGTCCAGATTCATCCCTGAAAGTCATATCCTGCATTGCCAGGGAGAGTTACATCCCTGGGAGTCAGGTCCACATAGAGGAGAAGGTAGAGAGTGATTTCTAAGGTCCTGGATGTTACAGAAAGTGTTCAGGATGGCTAATTTTCTTTGTGCTTTGCAATCTCCTCAAGTTCTGCAAACATTGCTATTTATAGGGTCTGGCTGGGAAACTCATTCAGCTGAATGGCTCCTGCATACGGGGCACCATGTTGGAAACTGGGGAGATGCTGAGCATCAGTCCCCCTCATCAGCAATCCTGAAAAGGCTCTGCTCACCGGTCTACTCATTCTGGGCACCAGTTCTTGACTTGGAAGGAGGGTGGTTGGGTTCTCCTGGTCAGATGCAGCTCTGTAACGCCACATAATTTAATTTTAAAAATATTTCTCCAATTTTGTTCATTATCAAAGAAATTCATGACAGTTAAAAATATTTAGATGGATGAAAAAGGAGAATGGGGGGGGGGGATAACCACCTCGCCAACAGTCCTGCCTGTGGATGGCTCCTACTCCATCCTGCCTATCCCTATAGGTGGCTCCTCTCCACATGCTCACTCATCTACCCCAGAAGGAGTATACCTGATCCAGCTCATGCAAATTTTCAAACCCAACCCCAGATCTACTGTGTATGTGGGGGATGGTTACAGAGTGGGTTAACAAACTCTCCGGGTGATCGTGACGTCTGCTAAAGTTTGAGAACCACTGTTCTCAAGTCCAGGACATTCTCCTATGTAACTAAAATACTGTGGTTACATCCAAGGTATTTAACATGCATATGGTAGTATTATCTATTATCTAATATATGGTATACATTCAATTCAATTTTCTCCAATGATCCTTAAGATATCTTTTTTAGATTTTATTTTTTTCTGACCCAGAATCCAATAAAAGATTATGTGCAACATTTGATTGTCATGTCACTTTCTTCTCTTGTAATCTAAAACAGCTGCTCTGCCTTTTCTATTTTTAAATCTTTCATGAACTTGACATTTTGGAAAAGTCCAGGCCAGTAATCTCATAGAATGTCTTGCAGTGTCTGATTGTTTCTTCATAATTATATTCAAGTTAAACATTTTTACCCAGAATATCACACAGGCAATTCTGCATGCTTCCCATTGCATCACACCAGGAAGTACTTAATGTCAGTTGGCTCCTAACTTTATTAGGTGGAGTCCTCCAAATCTCTCCATTGTAAAAATGTCTTATTTGTAATTTATAAGTAATTTGTGGCTAATACTTTGAGAGCATGTGGATCGCCTGTTCCCCAATAACCTTTCACCCAAATCTTTTGGCGTCCATTGATGATCCATGCTGGGATCAGTTTTTACTTTGGTATTTGCAAAATGTGATTGTCTTAGGCTAGCTCCTCCTGCAAAGCCCAGAGCCAGAGGCTTGCTTACAGGTAATTTATTTTGGGAAGTGATCCCAAGGAACAGGGTCTAGCAAGAGGGAAACAAGGAGAGAAGGAAAGTCAATCCATGGATAAACTTATTACTGTTGCAAATTGAAGATTCTCTCTCTAGGAATTCCAGGTTCCTTTTAGTGGGGAATAGTATTGAGAGCCCAAGTCTGAGTGTTGGCTGTGCTCACTGCTGCTGAGGTGCCATATTTTCTAAACCCTCTCACTGGACAGAGCTAGAGAAAATTATACACATATTTTGGAATTGTGAGTTCATAATGTTCAGAATGTTTTTAATGATGCATCCAATCCAGTCACCCTCCTCAGTTTATAGTTGTATCTCCTCCCACAGTAAGAACCCTGATTATCAAAAACAATATAACTTATTTGTTCTATCTGATAATAACTCAAAAAATTCTCAGAATTATTATAGCAATATCAACAAACCTGCTAGTAAAATTCAGTATTTCTTTGTAATTATTTTGGTCTTTAATACACTATGGGTAGTCTTCTGGGTACTTACATTAATGAATTTTTAAATATTGAACCATCTTTGCATTCTTGTAACAAATCTCACATAACGTATTTTTTGAGTTGTTATTTTACTTAGGGTTTTTCCATTGATGATCATAAATATTTCTTTATAGTTTTTATCTTTGGGATTTTTCAGGCTTAGTTGTCAATGTTTTACTTGCTTCATAAAAGGATGTGGAAATTTTCTTTGTTTACTCTGGAACTGATAGAAGTCCTCTGGGAAATCATCTTGGCTCAGGGCTTTTTGTGTGGGGTACTTATTTGATAACTTTTTATGTTTTATCTTTTAATTTTTATTATAGTAACATGTATGACCTAATATTTCCTCTTTTAATCACATTCACATATACAATTCAGTGCTGTTAGTTACAATCAAAATAATGTGCTATGCTCACCACCATCCATTACTAAAACTTTATGATCAACCTAAATAAAAATTCAACCTAAGTGCAAATTAAGCATTAGCTCCCCATTCTCTACCCCCAACCAAGTACCTGCTAACCAGTATTCGAGAGTCTACCTCGATGAATTTGTTTATTCAAATTATTTAATTTTGGTGAGACCATACAGTATTTGTCCTCTTGTGTCTACCTTATTTTGCTCAGCATAATGTCTTCAAGGTTCATCCAGGTTGTTGCATGTATCAGGACTTCATTCTTTTTTATGGCTGAATAATATTCCATTGTATGTATATACCACATTTTGTTTACCCATTTATTGATTGATGGACACTTGGGTTGCTTCCAGCTTTTGGCAATTATGAATAATGCCCTTATGAACATTGGTGTGCAAATATCTGTTCAAGTCCCTACTTTCAATTTTTTTTGGATACAAACTTAGAAGAGGGATTGTCAAATCATATGATAATTCTATCTCTAAGTTTCTAAGAAACCACCAAACTGTTTTCCACAGCATCTATATCATTTTACATTCCCATCAGCAATGGTTGAGTTTTCATATTTTTCCACATCATCTCCAACACTTGTAATTTTCTGTTTGTTTTAATAGCCATTCTAGTGTGTGTGAAATGGTATCCCATTGTGGTTTTGATTTGCATTTCCCTAATAACTAATGATGTTGAGCATCTTTTCTTGTGCTTTTTAGCCATTTGTATAGCCTCTTTGGAGAAATGTCTATTGAAGTCTTTTTCCTGTTTTGTAATTGGGTTGTTTGTCTTTTTATAGTTGAGTTGTAGGATTTCTTTTTATATTCTGGATATTAAATCCTTATCAGATAAGTGGTTTCCAAATATATTTGCCCATTGAGCAGGTCATCTTTTCACTTTTAAGATAAAGTCCTTTGATGCATAACAGTTTTCATTTTGTCAAAGAACCATTTATCTGTT
The DNA here is from genome assembly GCF_015220235.1 of Choloepus didactylus. Taxonomy (NCBI): domain Eukaryota; kingdom Metazoa; phylum Chordata; class Mammalia; order Pilosa; family Megalonychidae; genus Choloepus; species Choloepus didactylus. The sequence continues at coordinate 16,407,709 of NC_051323.1, read as the reverse complement.
TTTTTTTGTTTGTTTGTTACTTGTGCTTTGGATGTAAAGTCTGAACTACCATTGCCTAACACAAGATCCTGGACACTTCTGTACATTTTCTTCTAAGAGTTTTATAGTACTGCTTCTTATATTTAGGTCTTGATCCATTTTGAGTTAATATTTGCATATAGTGTGAGATAGAGGTCCTCTTTCATTCTTTTGCATATGGATATCCAATTCTCATACTACCATCTGTTGAATAGACTATGCTTTCCAAATAAGTGAAGTTAGCAGCCTTGTCACAGATGCAAGAGTCTATTTCTGAACTCTCAGTTTGAACCCATTGGTCAATATATCTAGTTGTTCTGGTTTGCTAATGCTGCCATTTTGTAAAACATCAGAAATGTATTGGCTTTTATAAAGGGGGTTTATTTGGTTACAAAGTTATTATCTTAAGGCCATAAAGTATCCAAGGTAAGGCACCAACAATAGGGTACCTTCACTGAAGAAAGGCCATTGGCATCTGGAAAATGTCTGTTAGCTGGGAAGGCATGTGGCTGGTGTCTACTTGTTCCCAGGTTGTTTCAAAATGGCATTCCCCAAAATGTCAGTGTCAGCTTTCAATGACTGTCTTCAAAATGTCTCTCTAGGCTGCAGCAAGCATCTGGGCCTGCATGGCTCTTTTTAAAGTACTGCAGTGATTTAATTAAGATCCACCCTGAATGGCAGGGCCACATCTCCATGGAAGTAGCCTATCCAAAGATTCCAACCTAATTAACACTAACACTTCTGTTCCCACAAGATTGCATCAAAGAACATGGGGTTTTTGGGGACATAATACATCCAAACCAGTACACTAGCCTTGTGCCAGTACCATGATGTTTTGACTACTTGTTCCAACCCCAAGACCAAGGAACATGCCAGGCATGGAGTTAGACATGAGTTTAATAGGACTTACTTACAGGAGACATGGTTCCATAGCAGCAGCCAGCTGGGAAAGATCGATGTTGGTGCTCTGCAAAAGTAGGGGGTCCTGGGGGTTGGTTTGTAAGGGTTATGACAAGGGTGTATGTGTGAAGCAGAGTTTCAGAAGGGTCTCGTGACACAAGGGTGTGGAGATTTGTTATCAAGGAAGATGAGGGGAGGGGAATTTCAATGCTTTGTTAACAATACATTTTTTACTCCTCTGGGGAGGTCTGAAGACTTTTAACATTTGTTCTGGTCAAGTAGGCAGCTACGTGAAATCACTATGGAAGGGAGGGGCCCTGGGCCTTGGGTCCCCACACCACTGTAGCTTTGTAATAAGCTTTGAAGTCAGTAAGTGTGAGCTCCCCAACTTCTTTCTTCTTTTGTAAGATGTCTTTGGCTGTTGGGGTTGTTTTCTCTTCCAAATAAATTTGGTAATTGACTTTTTCATTTCTGAAAATTAGGCTGTTGGAATTTTGATTGAGATTGTGTTGAATCTAAATCATTTTGAAAGAATTGACATCTTAATGATATTTAATCTTCCAATTCATGAACATGGAATTTCCTTCCATTTATACAGGTCTTTGATTTCTTTTAGCAATGTTTTGTAGTGTTCTGTGTACAAATCTTTTATATCCTCGGGTAAATTTTTTCCCAGATATTTGATTCTTTTGGTTGCTATTGTGAATGAAATTTTTTCTTGACTTTATCCTCAGATTGCTCATTACTAATTGTAGAAATGCCACTAATTTTTGAATATTGATCTTGTACTCCACAACTTTGCAAAATTCATTTATTAGCTTTAGTAGCTTTGAGGTAGTTTGGAGACTTTCTATATAAAGGATCATGTCATCTGCAAATAGTGAAATTTTACTTCTTCTTTTACAATTTGGATGAATTTTATTTCCCTTTCTTGCCTAACTATTCTGGTTAGAACTTCCAGTACAATGTTGAATAACAGTGGTGGCAGTGGGCATCCTTGTCTTGTTCCAGATCGTGGAGGGAAAGTTTTCAATCTTTCACGATTGAGTATGATGTTAGTTGTGAGTTTTTCATATTTGCCCCTTATCATGTTGAGGTGGTTTCCCTCTATTCCTATTTCTGTAAGTGTTTTTATCAAGAAAGGATGTGGGAATTTCTCAAATGTGTCAATTGAGATGATCATATGATTTTTTTCCCCTTCATTTTGTTGATGCAGTGTATCACATTAATTGATGTTAGGTTGAACCATCCTTGCATACCTAGGATAAAACCCACTTGATCATGGTGTATAATTCTTTTAATGTGCTGTTTGATTTAATTTGCAAGCATTTTCTTGAGGATTTCTGCATCTATAATCATAAGAGATATTGGTCTGCAATTTTCTCTTTTTGTGGTATCTTTATCTGGCTTTGGTATGAGGTTGATGTTTGCCTCACAGAATGAGTTATGGAGTGTTCCCTCCTGTTCTGGTTTTCTAACGCTGCCAGAATGCAAGACACCAGAAATGGACTGGCTTTTGTAAAGGGGGTTTATTTGATTACACAGTTACAGTCTTAACGTCGTAAAGTGTCCATCAACAAAGGGTGCCTTCACTGGAGAAAGGCCATTGGCATCCGGAAAACCTCTGTTAGCTGGGAAGGCACATGGCTGGCATCTGCTTGCTCCCAGATTGTGTTTCAAAATGGCTTTCTCCAAAATGTCTGCATCAGCTTCCAATGGCCATCTTCAAAATGTCTGTCTAAGCTACAGCTCCTCTCTCAGCTCCTGTGTGTTCTTCAAAATGTCTCTGTTGGCTGTAGCAAGGTTGTTCCTTCTGTCTGAGCTTATATTGTACTCTAGTAAACTAATCAAGGCCCATGCTGAATAGGCGTGGCCATGCCTCCATGGAAATTATCTAATCAGAGTTATCATGTACAGTTGGGTGGGTTGCCTCTCCATGGAAATACTCAAAGAATTACAATCTAATCAACACTAATATGTCTGCCCACAGAAGATTGCATCAAAGAATATGGCTTTTTCTGGGGGACATAATATATACAAACCAGCACACCTCCTCTTCAATTTTTGGAAGACTTTGAGTAGGTTTGGTATTGATTCTTCTTGGAATGATTGGTAGAATTCACCTGTGCAGCCATCTGATCCTGGGCTTTTCTTTTTTGGGAGATTTTTGATGACAGATTCAATCTCTTTAATTGTAATTGGTCTGTTGAGATCTCCTATTTCATTAAGAGTCAGTGTAGGTTGTTCATATGTTTCTAGGAATCTGTTCATTTCATTTAGGTTATCTAATTTGTTGGTATACAATTGTTCATAGTATCTTCTTATGATTTTAATTTCTTTGGGGTCAGTAGTAATGTCCCCTACCCCCATTTCTGATTTTACTTATTTGCTTCTTCTCTCTTTTTCCCCTGTGTCAGTTTAGCTAAGGGTTTGCCAATTTTATTGATCTTTTCAAAGAACCATATTTTGGCTTCATTAACACTCTCAATATTTTTTATTCTCAATTCCATGCATTTCTGCTCTAATCTTTGCTATTTCTTTCCATTTGTTTTGGGTTAGTTTGCTGTCCGTTTTCTAGTTTTCCCAGGTGTGACGTTAGGTGTTTGATTTTAGCTCTTTCTTCTATTTTAATGTAAGCGTTTATGGCTATAAATTTCCCCCTCAAAACTACCTTGGCTGCATCCCATAAGTTTTGATATGTTGTGTTCTCATTTTCATTACTGATCATTACTGATTTCCCTTGCAATTTCTTCTTTGACCCACTGATTGTTTAAGAGTATTATTTAATTTTATTCACTTTTGTGAATTTTCTAGTTCTCTTCCTGTTAATGACTTACAGTTCATTCCACTATGGTCAGAGAAAGTGCTCTGTATAATTTCAATATTTTTGAATTTATTAAGGCTGTTTTGTGATCCAACATGTGGTCTATCCTGGAGAGTGATCCATGTACACTTGAGAAGAATGTATACCTTGCTTTTTGGGGGTGCAATGCTCTGTATATGTCTGTTGGGTTTAGTTCATTTATCATATTATTCTAGTTCTTTGTTTCCTTTGTTGATCTTCTGTTTGGATGTCCTGTCTATTGATGAGAGTGGTGTATTGAAGTGTTCAACTATTATTGTAGAGGGTTTATTTCTCTCTTCAGTTTTGATAATGTTTACTTCATGTATTCTGGGGCACTGTGATTAGGTGCATAAATATTTATGATTATTAGTTCTTCTTGGTGAATTGGCCATTTTACTAATGTATAGTGTCTTTCTTTGTCTCTTATGACAGCTTTTGACTTAAAGTCTAATTTGTCTAATATTAGTATAACTTCCCCAGCTCCTTTTTATTTACTGTTTGCATAGAATATCTTTTTTCCATTCTTTTACTTTCAACCTATTTGTGTCTTTGTGTCTAATGTGAGTCTCCTGTAAACAAAATATAGTTGGATCATACTTTCTTTATCCATTCTGCCCAATCTGTGTTTTTTGATTGGGAAGTTTAATCCATTAACATTCAATGTTATTACTGTATAGGCAGTACTTACTTCAGCCATTTTGTCCTTTGGTTTTTATACATCATATCTTTTTTTGTCTGTCTTTTCCTTTATTGCAACCTCCTTTCCTGTAGAGTTCCTCTTTTGTCATGTATCTAACTGGTCCCTTTCTCACTTATGATTCCATATATTTAAAAAAATTTTTTTGGTTACTGTGGAGTTTGTACTACACAACCTATACCCATAACTTACTAACTTGAAAAGATATCAACTTAGTTTCAAAAGCATACATGTTATCTGCTCCCATATCCTTCTGTTTCCTCTCTTTATGTTTTTTTTTTTTTTGTCCCACATTACCACTTTGTATTTTGCATGCTCATTATCTGGAAATATGTCTTTTCCTTGTTCAATTATCTTCTGACTCCTATAGGAATTAAAGAGTAGATTTGTACATTGAGGATACAGTACTACTGAGTTTTGCATTTACCCTTTTAGTTAACCTTATTGACACAACTCCAAGTAGTAGCTTCTTCACAGTACTCCAAGCCACTCTCTACTGTTTTCCTTTCAAGCTGCAGAACTCCCTTTAATAATTCTTGGAGGGCATGTGTTTTTTTGGAGAATTTGCTTAGTTTCTGTTTATCTGTGAATATTTTAAACTCTCCCTCATTTTTGAAGGACAGTTTTGCCAGGCAAAGAATTTTAGGCTGGAAGTTTTTCTCATTCAGTAACTTAAGTATATCAAACCACATACCTCCATAGTTTCTGATGAAAAATCAGCACTTATTCTTATTGAGGATTCCTTGTATGTGATGAATTTCTTTTTTCTTGCTGCTTCCAGAATTCTCTCTTTACATTTGGCATTTGACATTCAGATTAGTATGTGTCTAGGAGTAGGTCTATTAGGATTTATTTATATTTCTGTGTTTCTCTATATGGGCTGTTGCTTTAAAATTATTTTTAATTATCTTTTTTTAAGTGGCTACCTTTTTATAATATTCTTAGTCACATTTTATTCAGGATTATGTCATTTGGCTTATTCACATTAAATGATATCCTGTGACTCCCACCTGTTGGTCAATGAACTTTTCCTACTAAGTTGAACCACACTAAAACATCATTTTAAAGTAAAAAATGATTGATTATCAGTAATTTCATACAGTTCAATCTAATAATACTTTTTTCTTATCATTTTTGCTTCCACCTATTTATAAAGTTGCATTATTTCTACTTTGACAGGATATTTAATGTTTACTCATTATTCTTCCATCTTTATCTTCACTTTTCTTTTTTGTCTTAGATCTATGATCTTAGATATTCAATGTTCACCAACTATCCTTTGGCTAAAGTTTCTGAATTAGTGTTTGGTTCAAAGGAGCTCATTCTTTGGTAGATTCCTTAAGAAGGGCTCATGAGTAATAGCATTTTAAAAACTGTTTTCTATAAACTTTACACTTGAAGGTTAGCTTGGACATATATGCATATATTTTTTACTTGTTGTTGGTCTGTTGAGATCTTCTATTTCTTATTGAGTTAGTGTAGGTAGTTTGTATGTTTCTTGGAATTTGTCTATTTCCTCTAAGTTATCTAATTTGTTAGCATACAATTGTTTATACTATCCTCTTACAGTCCTTTTTATTTCTTTGAAGTCAGTAGTAATGTCACCCCTTTCATTTTTTAATTTAGGTATTTGTGTCTTCTTTTTTCTTTCTCAATTCAGCTCAAGGTTTGTCAATTTTATTGACAGTTTTCAAAGAACTTTTGGTTTATGATTCTCTCTATTGATTTTTATTCTCCATTTCATTTAATCTTTATTATTCCTCCCTTCTTCTCACTTTGGTTTAGTTTCCTCTTTTTGAACTAGTTTATCCAGGTGTCAGTTTAGGTTACTGATTTGAGATCTTTCTTCTTTTTTAATGTAAGCATTTAGAGCTATAAATTTCCCTGTCAGCACTTCCTACACTGCATCCAATGAGTTTTGGTATGTTGTGTTTTTGTTTACATTCATCTCAAGTAGTGTGGAGGCTGTGGTATATTGAATTATGTACCCCACATCCCTTAATATTATTCTTGATATTCTTAATATTAATCCACATCTCTGCAGGTATGAATCCATTGTAAATAAGACCTTTTGAAGATGTAATTTTTAGTTATGGTGTGGCTTGCTGAATCAGGGTGGGCTTTAATCTAGATTATTGAAGGTTTTATAAAGGGAAAGCCACAGGGAGGAGCTAGATGCAGGAAATCAACAGGAAGCCAGAAAAGAAAGGAGAGGATATCACCATGTGGCAGGAAAGTCAAGGAACCCCAACTATTACCTACAGCTGGCAACAGAATGTTACAGTCTTTGGAGAGAAAGCAATACTTGCCAATGTCTAGCTTTTGGACTTCTAATGTCCTCAAAACCACGAATCAATAAACTCCCATTGTTTAAGCCAACTCATTGCATGGTATTTGTGATAGTAGCTCTAGCAAACTAAGACAGTTGTTAGTACTGGAAAGTGGGGTGTTGCTATTGTGAATCCTAAAGATGTGGGATTGGTTTTGGAATTGGGTAAGGGGTAGAGGCCGAAAGAATTTTGAGGCACTTGATATGAAAAGCCTAGGTTGCTTTGAAGAGACTGTTGGTAGAAATATGGACATTAAAGGTACTTTTGGTGAGGTATTAGAAGGAAATAACGAATGTGCTATTGGAAACTGGAGGAAAGATAATCCTTGTTATAAAGTAGTGGTGAACTTGGCAAAATTGGGTTCTGATGATGGATGGAAAGTAGAACTTGGAAGCAATGAACTTGGATATTTAGCTGAGTTGATTTCCAAGCTAAGTGTGGAAGGAGGGCCTTGTTTCTTCTTGAAGATCATAGTAAAACGTGAGACGAAAGAGACAACCTGAGAATCAAACTGTTAAGCACAAGGAAACCAGGAATTAATAATTTGAAAAATTCTTGACCTATCCAGATAGCATATAATAAGACAAGGGCAAGGAGTGGCTTTATCAAGGCCTTCCTTCAACTCCTTGGAGGTGACCCTCAATGAAGAACATGGTGCCATGCAAGGGTTTAGCTGAACAGCCCTTTGCTAAGAAGACTAAGCATAGGACTCATGGAACCAATCAGCCATGTCAGAGGAAGTCAGGATTGGAAATGCAATTATCTAGGGAGGGTCTTTGGAAAATCTTTTTGTCTGATGGTTTGGACCCCTTTGAACTGCATGCAAAGCCAACAAAGTTTTTGCAAAATTTGTACAAGTAGAAATCTGGACTGAAAGGGACAGATATAGGAATAAAAGGAGGAAAAATTACTTCAAGGGTAGAATCACAGGAGCAGAGATCTGGACCAAAGAGATCTCCTTAGGCCAAGAAAGAGAGGTTTCCCCCCATACCCTTGGGTAGTGTGGGATTTCCATTCTAGAGCTTGGAGGGGGTACCTGCCACCCCAGTGTTTTGGGAGAGCTTAGTTGTCACCCTGATACTTGGAGAGGGTGGGCCCTAGAGACTTTGACCACTGCCTCAGCACTTTGAAAAGATGGGACTTTTTCTCCAGAAGGCCTGGGGGACAAAGGCCTGGTCCACAAATGACTCTCAGACCTTGAAATCTACTGGAGTTTACCCTGCTGGGTTTCAGACTTGCTTGTGACCAGTGGCCCCACTTTTCCTTCCAATTTCTCCCTTAAGGAAAGAGCATGTCTATCCTATGCCTCTCCCACCATTGTATTTTAGAAGCAGATTTCACAGGTGCACAGACAGAGGGGATTTTTTTTTCCCATGATGGATCACACACATAGTTTATTTTGGTGACATTTTACATGCAGAATTTTCACTGAAGTGACTTAAGGCTTTGGGGATGTTATGATGGCATGAATGTGTTTTGCATGTGGGAAGAACATGTTTTTTAGGGGGTCCAGAGAGTGGACTATTGGGGATTGAATCATTTCTTCCACAGAAGGCATGTGCAAGTCCCAAGCCCTGGTCCTGTGGGAGGGAACCCAGTTTTAAATAGGATTTTATTAATTAAGGTATGCCAAACAATATGGCTGAAATCTTTATCAGCAAAGGAAACTGGACACAGAAAAAAGCCATGGGGAGCAGCCAGAAGCTGGAAGTCAATGGAACCAGTAAGAGAAAGGAAGAGATGTAGCCATGTGCATTGCCACCTGATTGAAAAGCCAAGGAACCCCAAAGATTTCTGGCCAGCCAGAAGATACTGACCCCAGGAGAAAAGCAAGCCTTCTAGCCTCTGAAACCATGAACCCAATAATTCCTTTTGTTAAGCCAACCCGTAGTTGGTATATGTTTTAGTAGCTGGTAAACTAATACATTCTAATAGTTTTTTGTGTGTATTTTTCAGCATTTTCTATGTATAGGTTCACATCATCTGCAAATAGGAAAAGTTTTACTTCTTCCTTTTCTATTTGGTTGACTTATTTCTTTTTTTTTGTCTAATTGTTCTAGTTAGAACTTCCAATACAATATTGAATAGGGTGGTGACAGTTGGCAACCTCGTCTCATTCCTGGTCTTGGGGGGGGGGGTTTAGTTTTTCATTACTGAGTTTGATGTTAGCTGTGGGGTTTTCATATATGCCCTTTATCATGTTGTGGAAGTTTCCTTCTAATCCTAGTTTTCTAAATGTTTTTATCAAGAAGGGGTGATGCCTGGATTGTTGCTGATGTTCTCATAAACATTGAGGACTGACAGCTTGGTATGCTGAGCCCTCTATCTTGGGGCTTGCCCTTATGAAGCTCATTACTGCAAAGGAGAGGCTAAACCTGCTTATAATTGTGCCTAAGAGTCTCTCTGAGTACCTCTTTGTTGCTCAGATGTGGCCCTTTCTCTCTCTAGCTAACCCAACTTGGCAGGTGAACTCATTGCCATCTCCCTGGAACTGCAGGATATGACTCCCGGGGATGAATCTGGACCTGGCATTGTGGGATTGAGAACATCTTCTTGACCAAAAAGGGGATGTGAAATGAAACAAAATAAAGTTTCACTGGTTGAGAGATTTCAAACGGAGTCAGAGGTCACTCTGGTGGGCATTCTTATGCACTATATAGATAATACTTTTTAGGTTTTAATGCATCAGAATAGCTAGAAGTAAATACATGAAACTATCAAAATTCAACCCAGTAGTCTTGACTCTTGAAGATGATTGTATAACAATGTAGCTTACAAGGGGTGACAGTGTGATTGTGAAAACCTTGTGAATCTCATTCCCTTTATCCAGTGTAAGGATGGATGAGTAGAAAAACAGGGACAAAACTAAATGAAAAATAGGGTGATATGGGGGGGGGATGATTTGGGTGTTCTTTTTTACTTTTATTTTTAATTCTTATTCTTTCTGCTGTAATGAAAATGTTCAAAAATAGATTGGGGTGATGAATGAATAACTATATGATGGTTCTATGAACAATTGATTGTACACCATGGATGATTGTATGGTATGTGAATATATCTCAATAAAACTGAATTTAATTAAAAAAGAATAAACGGGAATTTTGAAATGAAAGAAAAAAAAAAAAAAGAAGAGGTGATAGATTTTACCAAATGCCTTTCAAACGTCAAATGTCAAATTGAGATGATCATTTTTTTCCTTCAATTTATTGATGTGGCATATTACATTACTTGGTATTCTTATGTTGAACCACCAATTGCATATCTGAGATAATTCCCACTTGATCATAGGGTATAATTTTTGTAATGTGCTGTTGAATTCTGTTTGCTAGTATTTTGTTGATGATGTTTGCATCTATAGTCATAAGAGATATTGGTCTGTAATTTATTTTCTAGTGACATCATTACCTGGCTTTGATGTTAGGGTGATGCTGGCCTAATAGAATGGTTTAGGAAATGTTCCCTCTTCTTCAATTTTTTGGAACAATTTGAGCAGAATGGGCATTAATCCTTCTTGCAATGTTTGGTGAAATTCACCAGTGAAGGCACCTGGTCCTGGGCATTTTATTTGTTGGGAGGTTTTTATTACTGATTCAATCTCTTTATTTGTTATTCGTCTGTTGGGATCTTCTATTTCTTCTTGAGTCTGTGTAGGTAGTTTGTGTATTTATAGTTATTTGAACATTTCATCTAGGTTAACTAATTTGTTGGTGTACAGCTGCTTATAGTATACTCATAATCTGTTTTATTTCTGTAGGATTGGTAGGAATGTCCCCCCTTTTCAATTCTGATTTTAGTTATTTGTGTTCTCTTTCTTTATTCCTTCATCAGTCTACCTATGGTTTGTTGAAGTTTCTGATCATTTCCAAGATCCAACTTTGGTTTTGTTGACTCTCTTTAGTATTTTTTCATTCTTTATTTCATTTATTTCTGCTGTTACCTTTATTTCCTTCCTTCTGCTTGTTTTAAATTTAGTTTGCTCTTCTTTATCTAGTTCCTCCATTTGTGAGATTAGGTCTCTGATTTGAGATCTTTTTCATCTTTGATGTTAACATATAGAGCTATAAATTTCCTTCTCAGCACTCCTTTGCTGCATCCCATAAATTTTGGTTTGTTGTGTTTTCAATTTTATTTGCCTCAAGATATTTCCTAATTTCCCTTGTGATTTCTTCTTTGATGCATTGGTTGTTTAAGAGTGCATTATTTAATTTCCACATATTTGTGAATTTCCCAGTTCTCTGTGCTTTTTCTAGCTTTATTCCCTTGTGGTCAGAGAAAATTTTATTATTTCAATATTCTAAAATTTATTGAGGCTTGTTTTATGATCTAACTTATGGTCTTTGCTGGAGAATAATCAAAGTGCGGTAGAGAAGAATGCATATTCTTCTGCTGTTAGGTAAAGTGCTCTAAATATGTCTGTTACCACTAATTTGGTTACAGTATCTTTCAATCTTCTAATTCCTTATTGCTTTTTCTGTCTAGACATTCTGTCCACTCTTTTAAGTGGTATATTGAAGTTCTAATATAGAAATGTCAATTTCTCTCTTCAAATCTGTCAATATTTGTTTCATATATTTTGGGGTTCTGCCATTAGGTGCATATATATTTATTACAGTTATATTTTCTTGTTGAACTGACCCCATTATCAATATATAGTGACCTACTTGGCACCTCATAACTGTTTTTGACTTAAAGTCTATTTTATCTGATATTAGTATAGCTACCCCAGCTCTCCTTCATTTACTGTTTGCATAGTATATTTTTTCATTGTTTCAATTCAACTTACTCATAGCTTTTAATTTGAGGTGAGTCTCTTGTAAACAGCATATAGTTGGGTCATGCTTTTTTATCCTCCTGCCAAGCTCAGCCGTTTGACTGTAGAGTTTACTCCATTTATTTTGAAAGTAACTACTGAAAATGCAGGACTTTCTTTTACCATTTTGCCACAAGATCTTTGTAAATCTTACACTTTTTTGTCTTTCAATTCTTCCATTAATGCCTACTTTCATATTTACTTGTTATTTTGTATTGCACCATTTTTAATCCCTTCTCATTTCTTTGTGTATTTTTTTTTTTCACAGATTATCTTTGCATTTATGCTGGGGCTAAAATTTAACATCCTAAATTTACAACAATACCTTTACTTTGATACCAGTATAACTTCAATAGCATACACATACTTGGGTCCTATAGCCCTCTGTCCCCCCACCTTTCTGTTGTATTTATTACAAATTGTATCCTTAGTCATTGTGTGTCCAAAATCATAGGTTTATCATTACTTTTCATGCATTTGCATTTTGAAACCATAAGAAGTAAAAAGTGGAGTTACATACCAGGGAATACAACACAATAGTACTGGCAGTTATAATTACCCATAAGGTTAACTTTATTGGAAGTCATTATTTCTTTATGCCACCTTGATCCTCTGCCTTGTGTCCTTTCCTTTCCATCTGAAGACCTCTCTTTATCTTTGCTTGGAGGGCAGGTCTATTGGTGATGGAATCCCTTAACTTTTGTTTATCTGGGAATGTCTTTGTCTCTCCCTCATTTTTGAAAGATAATCTTAAATCAGGTATAAAATTATTGGTTTGCAATTGTTTTCTTTCAGCATTTAAAATATTTTTCTCACTGGCTTCTTGCCTCCATGGTTTCTGATGAGAAACTGGCACTTAATCTTATATGAGACTCCCTTGAACATAACACATTGCTTTCAGGTTTCAGAACTATCTCCTCGTTCTTTGCATTCATAATTTTGACTACTGTGTGCGTGTGGGTGTATTTCTCTTTGAGTTGAACCAGTTTGGGGTCCACTGAGCTTCTTGAAGATGCATGAATGTGCATTTTCATGTCCTTGTTAGACTTGGGATACTCTCTGCCATTATTTCTTTGAATATTGCTTCTTCCCCTTTCTCTCTTCTCTTTCTGGTACTCCCATAATGCACATACTGGCGTGTTTGATGGTGCCTCACAGGTCTCTTAGGCTCTATTTGCTTTTTTTAATTCTTTTTTTCTTTCTTTTCTTTACCCAGATTATTTCAATTTTCTTGTCTTCAAGTTCACCGTTTCTTTCTTCTGTAAGCTCCAGTCTGCTGTTGAAACCCTCCAGGGAACTTTCCATATCAGTTACTGTAGTCTTCAACTCCAGTACTTCTGTTCAGTTCCTTTGCAAAATTTCCATCTCTTCATGGAGATTCTCATATTATTCATTCTTCTTCATATCTTTTAGTTCTTTCTCTGTATTTTCCTGTATCTCCTTGAACATATCGAAGATAATTCTTTTAAAGTCTTGGCCTGGTATGTCTAAAGTCTGGTCTTCTTCATTGATGGGTTTCTGGGGTTTTAAGATATTGGACAAGCCATAATTTCCTCTTTCTTTGTTTGTCTCATAATCTTTTGCTGCACACTGTATACTTTAATAATTAAAAAATAAATAATATAATTAATAATTTAATAAACTGTTAATTCTGTAATTTAGTACCTGAGTTGTCTGTTCCTTAAATTTGTATTCAGCTAGTTGATATGACAGAGATTTCCTTGAGCACTAGGAGCTAAGAAAACAAACTAATGCAAAAAAGTCCTTTCACAATCTTTGCAAATTGGCTCTGAATTGGCCAGTGCTATCCTTTGTAATATTGAAATATTGAAATATTGCTTCACATATCTTCTGAGAGTTAAAATTCCACAAACTTCTTCAATTCTCCCATAGAACTTTTTTTCCTTAACCTTTTTATTTTGAAACAATTTCAAACATCCGGACAGTTGCAAAACTAATACAGAACCCATACATAATCCCCTCCAATTTTACAGATCCTTCAATTTCAACATTTTGCCATATTTGTTGTATCATTCTTTCTTTCTATTTATCTATCTATCCATCTATCTTTCTATCATCCATCTTTCAATCCATCTCTCTGTCTCTATATCTATTTATCATCTAATTTTCTAAACGTTCGAGAGTAGGTGTGCCAGTTTGGATGTATTATGTCCCCCAAAATGCCATGTTCTTTGATGCAATCTTGTGGGGGTAGACATATTAGTATTGATTAGGTTGGAATCTTTGGATTAGGTTGTTTCCGTGGAGATGTGACCCACCCAACTGTGGGCAATACCTTTGATTAGATTATTTCCATGGAGGTGTGGCCCTGCCAATTCAACATGAGTCTTGATTAGCTTACCTGAGCCTTATTAAAGCTCAGACTGAAAGAGCAGCTGCAGCCAAGAGAGACATTTTAGAGAATGTCATTTTGAAACACAACCTAGGAGCAAGCAGATGCCAGCCTCATGCCTTCCCAGCTAACAGAGGTTTTCCCAATGCCAACAGCCTTCTCCAGTGAAGGTACCCTATTGTTGATGCTTTACCTTGGACACTTTATGGCCTTAAGACTGTAACTTTGTAACCAAATAAGCCCCCTTTATAAAAGCCAATCCATTTCTGGTATTTTGCACAACAGCAGCATTAGCAAACCAGAACAATAGGTTATATCTATATCATGACTCTTGAACAACATAATACTTTCATGTACATTTCTTAAGAACAAAGATAATAATCACTTATGCAACCATCTTAAGAACAGTCACCAAGTTCAAAAAATTTACTATTGATTTAAAGCTTACAGCCTATATTCAAATTTTTCATATGTCCCCAAATGTATTTTTGAACTCTTTTCCCTTGATTATTAGATCTATTCCGGGATCATATATTGCATTTAATTATCATTGCCTCCTTTGTTGCTATTCTTTTTAAATTGTGGAACAATTCTATATACAACATAAGCTTTCTCATCTCAACCATTCCTAATGGTGCTACCCTCACCACCATCCATAAACAGAATTTTCCCATCACCCCAAACAGAAACCCTACATCTGTTATTCATTAACTCCCAATCCCCGCCCCCCCATCTCTGGAAACCTGTACTCTACTTTCTGTTTCTATGCATTTGTATATTCTAGCTATTTTATATAAGTGGAATCATACAATATCTGTCCCTTTGTGTCTAACTTATTACACTCAACATGATATCCTTCAAGGTTCATCAATGTAGTGGCATATATCAGAACTTTATTCCTTTCTAAGGCTGAGTAATATTCTGTTGTGTGTGTGTGTGTGTGTGTGTATATATGTACACACACACATACATACACACACTACATTTTGTTTATTCTTTCATATGCTGATGGACATTTGGATTGCTGCCACCTTTTGGCTATTGTGAAAACTCTACTATGAACATTGGTGTACAAATAAATGTCTGAGTTCCTGCTTTCAATTCTTTTTGGTACATATCTAGAAGTGGAATTGCCAGGTTATATGGTAATTCTATGTTTAACATTTTGAGGAACTGCCAATCTGTGTTTCACAGTGGCTGCATCATTTTATATTCCAAGCAATAATATATGAATGTTCTTACTTCTCTGCATCCTCACCAGCACTTATTATTTTCCATTTTTAATTTTTCTGTTCTAGTGTGAGGTGGTATCTCATTGTGATTTTAATTTACATTTCCCTAATGGCTAATGATGTAAAATTTCTTTTCATATGCTTGTTGACCACTTGTACTTTTTTTTTTTGAGAAATGCCTTCTCAAATGCTCTGCCAATTTTTATATTGGGGTTGTTGGCTTTTTGTTGTTGTTGAGTTGTAGGTGTTCTTTATGTATTCTAGATATTAAGCCTTCATCAGACATATGCTTTCCAAATATTCTCTCCCATTCTTTTGGTTGTCTTTTCACTTTCTTGATAAGGTACTTAGAGGCACCTCCCTTATAACTTTACAGCAGTCTTTAATTCTCAGCAGTTGTGACTGGAGAAGGACACCTGCCTGCCAGGTAGGGAAACTGAGGCCCAGAAAGGCACACTGCTGTCCCCAAGGTCACAGAATTCATCAGGGTCAAAAATGACACCCAAGGCTCTCCTGACCCTCTGGGGCCTTGTCTAGCTCTGTATTTCTACAGTTCCTGGCCTTGTCCCATATGGAATATTATATACCCTAATGCATTTTATCAAGTCCAGATAGAAGCTGCATTGTCCAAGGATATTTCAAAGAAAGTTCAGCCAGCTGGTTTAGGACTTTTCTCCACTGATGTCTGTCTATGTGTGTGAGAGCCTCTAGGAAGATTTTTTCACCTACTATCATCTCCTTTCAGCATTAAAAGTTAAGAGCATCTTTTGAAATCTTTTGAGACACCTTTCTAAGAGGATAAAAGCATTCCAGGCATATAAAGACAGTTTTTCCTTATCTTCAGTCAGATGTATTAGGTATATCTACTCCAAAATAGTAAGATGGTGAACTACTGGCTTCCTAGCAAATAATCCCATGCATCTTGGGGTGCTGTGTAATCATCAGTATTAATCAGAGAATTAAAAGTATTGTATTCCATACAAGTAAAATGCTTCTAGACTTCTTTCTCACAACCTTAATTGGGAAAGCATGTGGTCTGTGGGTTTTGGTAATGATCCAATTAAACATCAGTTCTTTAATATGGTTTCTCAGATCATTAATTGCCAATAGATCTTTCCTTGAATGCTCTTGAGTCATTTGGCTTTATGGTGTGCACATTGCCTATAACATACTCTGTATCACATTCTTATGCAGAAAAGCCCCAAGCTCTTCATTTCAACCTCTCCTTCACTTGTCAGACACTGAAATGTCATCAAAGTTAAATGTTCTGAAATCAGTTCATGGAATTTTCTGAAAAAAAATGTTTAGGATGAAGAGGAGTGGTCTGGGAGTAATTTTCTTTCTTACTTTCTTCCATATTCTGATAAGAAGACTACTGTCATTAATGGAGAACATAATTAAATACGTCATCAGCCACAACCTTTAAAGAGATTAGTGCTTGCCCCAATCATGGCTTTTTCCCTCCTATTAGTCCCATGGGATGTGGACACTGACAACAGCAGAGTCTGCCTCTTTTTAATTTCTTCAGTGACTTTCATGCTCATTAACCTAACTTTATTAACTTCATTCATTCATTCATTCATTCAACAAATATTTGAGTGCCAGACTCTGAGCTATGCATAGCATAAATGAGGTAATTAAGGTCCTCATCCTCAACAAGAGAAACAAATAAACAGGCAAATACAACACAGCACGATGGGTGCCTTATTAGAGAAAGCAGGGGGCACATAAAGAGGGGATGTTGCCTAGAGCTGGGGAGCCAGCGAAGGCGTCATAAAGGGATTGATGTCTCAGCTGGCTGGGTCATGGTGCAGTGACAAACAACTCCCATAGCACAGTGACTTAACCTAACAAAAGTTTACTTATGGCTTCTGCAAGAAGCAGTCTTAATCACATTTCTTTGGTGAAACTAGTCACATGGCTCCACTGAGCCTCACGTGCTAAGAAGGAGGAATGCGAAACAGAATTTTGGAATGCATAACATCGTCTCTGCCATGATCCTTTCTGAGCACCAGATATACATTTCATTCTTCCTTCCACACATAGCATATGCTCCCCAAGGGAGTCAACTCAGCCTCCCTTCTAGTTAAAGCATCAAGCTCAATGTCCAACATCTCAGGATAAATCAAGTTCGAATGTGGATTCCCTTGGTCTAGTGACATATGCACTAAAACTAGGCAAATATCTGTACCTCCATTCCATACTCAATATGCTTTAATGAAAGAAGACAGGAGAAACCACCATAAACTATCTCATTTGGAGAGTAGAAAAAGAGGAGATTCACAGCAGTCTTTATTCCACAGCAATTCTGAAATCCTGCTGGCAGACCTTGTGGCATTCCCTTAACCTAGGGCAGTGGTCCCCGATCAGAGGTGGTTTTGCCCCCTAGGGGGCATTTGGTTGTCACAACTGGGCAGGAGAGGCTATTGGCATCAGGTTGGGTATCTGGCCCAAAGTGTCAACAGTGCTGAGGTGGAGAAACCCTGGCCTGGGGATTAGGACATTTCCTGTATTAGACCCTGATCCTGCTCTCCCATTCATTATGGCCACTGGCTCCTTGTTCCTATTTCTTGGAGCTTCCCCCTATGCCATTTTCCTCTGTGGCCACATCTGAATTGAGCATTGAGGAATATGTCCTCCTGGAGTACCCAAGGCACGTTTCATCCTTTTTCCTGCCTAAGATTAGGGACTTAAATGTCATTTTAAGCTTTGAACAGTCACAACTTTATTTTTTCTAGATTCTTGGTTTCTTGGACTGTTTAACTCTTTTAAAAATATGTCTAATCGATTCTGAGTAGTTCCTTTTTCCTGTACCCATATCCGCAGTTCTTTACAAGACATAGTTCTCGTATCTGCTGTTTTCCTTTGCTTTTCATCCCCCAAGCTCTCTTAATGGAAACTATCATGAATTTGTGTGGAAAGCCTTCACACTTAATCTGATCTCTGACACAAGGCTTAATTTAATGAATTTTCAATTGAATTGTCAAAGACTTTTTCTGCTTCTGCTTGTGGTATAAAATAAATTGGCTTTTCCAACCTATTAAGGCCACAGATTTCAAAACTATCTACTTCCTTTCATTTCTGCTTAATTCTTTCCTGATTTAATCTCATCTAATTCCTTGCCAAATGTAGGCAATAGTGAACAACACACATTGCTAAGTTTCTTTTTCCTATGTTTTCTATTAGAGCCAAAGTTTATTAGGGATGTTGCCTCCAAGTAATCCCAAACAACAATTTTACTAAATATTTTGCCATTTTTTAACATGGATCAGCATTTTCCTAGCCTTGGATATAGATTTCCCATCTACTAAGCTAATGCTACATATAGTAGGTTTTGCTGCAGCAGTACTTGAGTCCTGATTCCATTTTTTGTATTTGTCGGAATATACTAGACCATGCTGTGGTAACAAAAAAATCCCCAAATTTAGTGAGTTAACAAAATGCCATTTGTTTTTTGCTCACACAAATTTGCTCAGAGAACCCACTTCTTCAATCTCATGGCTCTGCTTTTGCAATGTGAGGTGTCTAAGTTTTCTTTGGCAAGAGAAGCAAGAGACAGGAGAATCAAGCAGAATCAGACATGAGAATCAGACATGCCTCAGGCTGGAAATGACACATACCACTTCAGATCAGATTTCATGGGTTGAAACTAATAACATGGCTCCTCCTGAGCTCAAAAGGGCTGAGAAGTGTATTTTTCCACGTGCTAAGGAGGAAGGAATGTGAAATTGAATTTGACGAACATTGTCTCTGCTTGCTGAAAACTTAAAGGATTAGTAGGAGTTAAATGATTGGAATGGAGACCAAGAATATTCTAGGCAGAGAGGATTAAACGTGAGAAAGCCCGGAGGCTAGAAAGACTTTGGATCATTCGAGGAACTGACATAAGTGTTCTGTAGTCTCGCCTTTGTTAGAGCAATTTGGAAAGAAGAAGACAGGAAAAGGGAGTGAAGAAAAATGAGGTAGGGACTGTACTCATGCCTTGTCTTTGCAAAGCATACTTAGGGGGCTGGACTTCATCGTATGTCAAAGTGGGAATGTTGAGCAGAGGAATTATAATTTCAAGGCTATATATTAGAAAAATTATTCTGACTTCTCGTGTCCAGAATGGGTTGGTATGAACAGGAGTCCAGTTAGAAGTTTCTTGCAGTCATCCAGGTAAGGGATTGCCTGATTTTGAGTAGTTTCAGAGAGAATAGAGAGACATGGATAGGTTTGAGAGAGTTTTATTAGGCAGATTCAAGAGAAATTACCATTAATTAGCTAGAAGTTAGGTGGCGGCGGTGGGGGGAGGTCAGAGCTAACATCTGAGTGTCCGATTGGGCAATTGTCTGGCAGGTGACACCATTCACTGACAGGAAACATAGCTAGAAACCCAGAACTCAGACACAGATACCTCATCCTGTCAGGTATTCTGGTAGGAAGCTGGCCTGATGTTGATTACAGAAAGATTTGAAAATTGCATTGGTCCCTGAGCATCAGGATGCAAGGACTTCTTTCACCTTAGCTTCTACTTCTCTGGAGGTGGTGGGGGACTGTTCTAGTTTGCTAATGCTGTCGGAATGCAAAACACCAGAAATGGATTGGCTTTTATAAATGGGATTTATTTGGTTGCACAGTTACAGTCTTAAGGCCATAAAGTGTCCAAGGTAACACATCAGCAATTGGGTACCTTCACTGGAAGATGGCCAATGGAGTCCGGAAAACCTCTGTTAGCTGGGAAGGCATGTGGCTGGCATCTGCTCCAAAGTTCTGGCTTCAAAATGGCTTTCTCCCAGGACGTTCCTCTCTAGGCTCCAGTTCCTCAAAGATGTCACTCTTAGTTGCACTTGGGATATTTGTCCTCTCTTAGCTTCTCCAGAGCAAGAGTGTGCTTTCAACGGCTGTCTTCAAACTGTCTCTCATTTGCAGCTCCTGTGCTTTCTTCAAAGTGTCCCTCTTGGCTGTAGCTCCTCTTCAAAATGCCACTCTCAGCTGCACTGCGTTTTTTCTGTTATATCAGCTCATTTATATGGCTCCACTGATCAAGGCCCACCCTCAATGGGTGGGGCCATGCCTCCATGGGAATATCTCATTAGAGTTATCACCTACAGTTGGGTGGGGTGCATTCCCACAGAAACACTCAAAGAATTCCAATCTAATCAACACTGATAACATCTGCCCACACAAGATTACATCAAAGATAATGGCATTTGGGGGGACACAATATATTCAAACTGGCACAGGGACTAACCCTAGATCAAAAATTAGGCTGCTTGTCCATATCAACCCTACCCTGATGAGAAGCTGAAGACCTCTGCCCATAATGACCCTATGTTAGTCGAGTCATTTTGGAAAACAGTTTAGTATTACCTCCACAAGGTAACCTGCAACTGAGTAATTCCTCTCCTGGGTATATACGCTAGAGAAAGTCGAGCAAGTGCACATCACATACAGATCCAGGAATGTTAATGGAAGCATTGTTCATAGTAGAACTAAATGATAACTACACAAATGTCCATCAACAGTACCACGTATAGGTGAACTGTGCTACAGTTGTACAGCGGGATTTTATACAGCAACAAGAATGAATGAACTAGAGTTATATAAAAAAAATGAATGCATCCAATGAACATACAGTTGAATGGCAAGAAAGCAAGATTCAAAAGAATATGCATAATAGAACAAGCAAAATTAGATGATAATTTTAAGGATGCATACATAGGTGGGAACACTAGAAAAAAAAGGAAGCAATTACTAAAACTTCTAGAGAGTGCTTTCCTTTAGGGGTATGAGAAGGAACATACAGGGGACTTCTGGGTGCTGGCAATGTTCTATTTCTTGTCCTGGTGGTGGTTATGTGAGTCTTCATTTATAATTATTCAATGTACTATTCATTAACGCTTAATGTACTTTTCATTATGTGTTTTCTTTTACAATTTTAAATAATGTTTTTAAGAAATATATTGATGTTAATTTTCTGAAATGCACCCACCCCCCACCTTTTAAAAAAATCAGGGTGTGTTTTAATTTGACTGTTGCAGATGACAAATTGTGCCTATGGCCTTCCCTGCTCCAGTAGTAGAACCTTGTGTCTGTGCTTGCCTTCGTGTGCTGATGTGGGGGAGCTCTCTACCAATAGGATTAGGGCCTGGCCACTCCTTCTATTCAAAAGGATTAATGACCCTAACCTGATCTCAAATTGCTGGGCCACATTCACTTATATCTACTATTAAAGCCTAAGGCAAGAATTCTGTGTTCTTGAGATTTTCTTCTGTTCATTTGCTCCTCCTGATTAACAATGACAGTGAGAATTCAAAGAGGCCTCGAGACTTTAATATAATCTGAGTGTCCACAATAGCATGCCACTGTTTATAGTTTCTGTTGTCACATGTTCCAATCAGACCTGTTTGGGTCAGTCTCCAAATTTACTGGCCCTTCTTATTTTTGTATTAGCACTTTGTGTATAGATGCATTTTGGGGGGCGGGGAGTGGTTTGCCTTTTGATGCATTTCTCTGCCAGTGTTGAAGCTTATCACAAATTTGTGGAGGTCTCACTCTCTGCTCTATCAAGCCCTCAAAGTGTATGCCCCCAGGAGTTAACTAGCTTCAAAGATTTTTCTCTTCCTTGAGTTGGACCAGCACAACGTTTGGGAAGTGACACAAATCTCAAGGCATGATTCTTCCAGTGGTTGGTCAGCTATGATGCAGATGCCTAGCTCTGTTCTAGAGAGAGTGATTTATTTTATCATGCAAATGGCACCATGTCAGAATTCATCCATAACCCTGGACTAGATCTTCCAAAACATGACCTCCGTTTACACAGTTTGCAGGGTCATAGTTTCTACAATAAACCGCATTACACTGGTTCTTGTCTGCATCCATTATTAAAAGGACCTCTGGCCCCAGTAAAGCCTCTCCTAGTTACTTTCAGACATTTCCAGAGGCTCTCTCATGGGTGCTCATTAACACATCCTGTCAGTTACCAAATAGTGCTTGGTATTTCCCTCCTTCTGCTCTAGTCTTCCTTAACGAGGCTGCTATAGCCCACCTTGTTGGCAGCCCACAGTGAGTGGCCGCATTGTGTGACTGAGGTCTCCAAAAGGCCAAGTTGACTGTAATTCAAAGCTTAAAAGGGGCCACTGCCAATCTACACCTTTGTGTGACCCTTTGTGCATCCTAGTGTGCTCTTTGCACCCTAGTGTATCAGGATGCTTCAGTGAAAATAGCTCCTTCCATTTCTCTTTGCAGCTCCCCTCAGGGCTCATGTGTGAGGCTCCACAGAACTAATTTCTGTTCTCCCCCAAAGCCTACCTCTGTCCATCCTTCACCTACCCTCAGGAGTCCTATCATCAGCTCTTTTGACATGAGACATGCGTATTACTTTGAAGCCTTTTCTACATTAAGATGTTTCTTCACAAGCGGAGGAAATTAAAAGACTATGGCAATAATAAGAAAAGGAGAAAAATCTCTAGGACTTAAGTAATTCTCCCACAAGAAATGTATTGACCTTGTTTGGTCATTTGAAAACTTTCAGTTCTGGCTTCAGAATTATTCTTAGTGAACAATTTAGGAAAACTGCTAGACAAAGCCTTGAGTTAATTGATCTGTGCTTTCTCTAGATATAAAATTACTCTGACACAGAGCTGTATTCTGGAGGTTAAAGGTAATTGGCCGACACAGAAAGTTACTCTCTGGGGAAGAATAAAACTAATGTAGAAATAGGGGAAAGAAACAGGATGGCACTGCCAGTGATTATAATGAAGTTTTCCCCTATTTGTCAGTATTGGAGAGTGTGTCAGAAGAAAAGTACACTAGACAGGAAAAGCTGTGGGGCTCTGCAGAAAGTGAGAAGTGAAGAGGTGGAAGTCCAGACAGTCAGGGAGGTGGGGTTCTGGTTGGCGGTGGGGGAGCCTGTTTGCAGTGAAGCAATGGTTCTCTGGATCAGCAATGGCAGGAGCAGGGGCTGCTCACACAGAGGGCTGCTCTCTCCATGGGAGCTGACCTCTGGGTTTACCCAGAGGCAGGAGTTGGTGGAGTGGATAAGGTGAGACTAGAGCATCCTTGGTCTCTCCCAGGCTGGGGTGTCAGAAGGGTCCACTTAACCTGCTTTGGGGCTGTCAATAGGTTCTCTAGCTGGGATGCATCATCTTCTGTACGCACAAGGAGCAAACAGTTTGCCTTTAGGCTTCCTTTTCTCTCCAGCATCCCTCCTAGCTATCCCTGTCTCTTCATATCCAAGTTTCTGCCCCATGGTACCCCTACTTTTTGGCCAAAATCTGACTGACTGTGAGTTTGCTTCAACAAAGGCTGATGGCATGACATTTAGAGCTGATTCCAAAAGTAGCAAAAGTCATTTAATGCCTCTTGGTCACTGTAGAAATATAGTTTCTTTATCTCCATTTGACAGAAGGTTAGAGCCTAAAGGTATCCTAGAGACTATCTTCTTCTCTTCAATGCCTTGTCATTTGTAGTTTATTAGTCCATTAGTTATTACTGACTATTGATACTGCCACTATGTATCCTGCTAGATACTGGGGATACAGAGAAGAACAAGACCTAAGTGGTTGTTCCACTAATGGAGTTTATAGATAAAATCCATAACAGAAGAAAACTGGAAAATTCAGAAATGTGGAAATTAAAAAACATAATCTTAATAGATTGGTCAAAAAATCACAAGAGAAATTAGAAAAATACCTTAAATGAATGAAAACAAAAACACAACATACAAAAACCTGTGGCATGCAGCACAGACAGTAATAAGAGTGAAATTTATAGCTGTAAAATACTTGCATTAAAAAAAAAGAACCGATCCTCACACCTGGAGGAACTAGAAAAAGAAGAGCAAACTAAACCCAAATGAGCAAAAGGAAGGCAATACTAAAGATTAAAGCAAAAATAAATGAAATAGAGAATAGAAAAATAATATAGACATCAACAAAACTAAAAGTTGGTTTGTTAAGAAGATCAATGAAATTAGCAAACTTTTAGCTAGACCGATAAAGAAAAAAGTGAGAGGTCACAAATAAATAAAATCAGAAATGGAAGTAGGGGCATTACTACCAACAGTAGAGAAATAAAAAGGATTATAAGAGGATACAATGAACAACTGTGTGCCGATACAGTAGATAACCTAGATGAAACGGACACAATCCTGGAAACATGAAAAAATTGAAGATTTCCAAAGAGATTGAATCAACAATCAAAAACCTTCCAGTGAAGAAAAATCCAGGACCAGATGGCTTCACAGGTGAATTTTACCGAACATTCAAAGAAGAATTAATACCAATTTTGCTCAAAGTCTTCCAAAAAGAATTGAATGGGAGGGAATACTTCCTAACACATTCTATAAGGCCAGCATTATCCTAATACCAAAGCCAGATAAAGTCATCACAAGAAATGAAAATTACAGACCAACATACCTTATGAATATAGATGCAAAAGTCCTCAAAAATGTACTAGCAAACCAAGTCTAAAAAGAACATATTAAAAGAATTATACCCTGTTCTAGTTTGCTAGGCTGCCAAAAGTAGATACTATAAAATTGGGTGGCTTTTAGGAATGGGAATTTATTAGCTTACAACCTTACAGTTCTG
Source organism: Choloepus didactylus (assembly GCF_015220235.1). NCBI lineage: Eukaryota > Metazoa > Chordata > Mammalia > Pilosa > Megalonychidae > Choloepus > Choloepus didactylus. The sequence continues at coordinate 16,382,949 of NC_051323.1, read as the reverse complement.
AGGCCATGAAAATGTCCAAATCAAGGCATCATCAAGATGACACCTCCTTCCCGAAGTCTGTCTGCCTGTGATCCTGGACTCCTCCGTCACCCGGCAAGGCACATGGAGGCACCTGCAGTTCTCTCCCTTCTCTTCTGGGTTTTGTTGCTTTCTGCTTCTTGCTTCCATGGCTTTCTGTCTCTTTGCCTGAATTTCATTGTTTTATAAAGGACTCCAGTAAGAGGATTAAGACCCACCCTGAATGAGCTGGGTCACATCTTAAGATTCTGTTTATCAAAAGATCCTGCTTACAATGGGGTCAACACCCACAGGAATGTATTAACTTTAGTAACATACTTTTCTGATGTACATACAGCTTCAAACCATCACATACACCATGCCCAATTGAACTTTATCTCAGGAATATCATGTTGTACAACATAAGAAAAGCAATGAATGTAATTTACCACATTAATAGAATGTATTAAGAGAATAGGAGAAATACCACATGATCATCCCTATCGATGCAAAAAAAAAAAAAAAAAAAGGCATTTGAAAAAATCCAGCACCCTTTCTTGATATAAACACTCAAAAAGCTAGGAATAGATGGTGGGTAGATTGAATTACGTACCTGTTCCAGTTTGCTAATCAGCCATTACGCAAAATACCAGAAATGGATTGGCTTTTATCAAGGGGGTTTATCTGGTTACAAAGTTACAGTCCTAAGACCATAAATATGTCCAAACTAAGGCATCAGCAATAGAGTACTTTCACTGGAGAATGGCCAATGGCATCTGGAACACCTCTGTCAACTGGGAAGACACATGGCTGGCATCTTCTTCCTTTGCTCCCAGGTTGTGTTTCAAAATGGCATTCTCCAAAACGTTGCTCTTCAGGCATTTTGTTCTCTCTTAGCTTCTCCGGAGCAAACTCTGGGCTAGAATCTCCAAAGTGTCAGCAAAAGTCTGCTTTCAATGGCCATCTGCAAAATGTCTTCCTCAGCTACAGCACTGAGCTCCTTCTGTTTGTGAGCTCTTTTATAGGACTCCAGTAAACTAATCAAGACCTACCCTGAATGGGTGGGGTCAAATCTCCTTGGAAACATTCAATCAAGCGGTCGTACCCTAATCAAAAAGATTAATCAATCTACCTCCACAAGATTGCCATTAAGGAATCTGGTTTTTGGGGACATAATATATCTAAAATGGCACAGTACCCCAGAAAGAACATGTTCTTAATCTTAATCCACATCCTTGTGACTGTGAACCTATTGTAAACAGGGCCTCCTGAAGATGTTATTTTTTAGTTAACATGTGGCCCAACTGAATAAGGGTGGGTCTTAATCTGTATTACTGGAGGTTTTATAAAAAGAAAACCACAGGGAGGAGCAAGAAGCTAGAAGTCAGCAGAAACTGGAAGTTCAGGAGAAAGCAGAGGACTTTGCTATATGATGTGAGGCAGGGATTCAAGCCAAGGAACACAAAGGATTGTAGCAAGCCAGCCTGGAATGCTACCGACCCAGAAGGAAGTAAGCCTTCTAGCCATCGAAACTGTAAGACAATAAATTCCTATTGTTTAAGCCAATCCATTGTGTGGGATTTGCCATAGCAGTCTGGCAAACTAAGACAGATGGGAACTTACACAGCAGGATAAAAGGCATTTATGAAAAACTCACAGATAACATTATACTCAATGGTGACAGACTGAAGCTGTCCCGCCTAAGCTCAGTAACAAGACCAAGATGCCCACTTTTACCACTGTATTGTATTGGGAGTTCTAGCCAGAGCAATTAGACATGAAAGAGAAATTGGAAAGGGAGAAGTAAAACTATCTCAATTCACAGATGACATGATCCTGTATAAAGGAACTCTCAAAGAATCTACAAGAAAATTAATAGAGCTATTTTATAAATGCATTCAGCAAAGTGGTAGGGTACCAGATAAACAAACAAAAATTCAATTTTGTTTCTGTGTTCATTGTTGTTCATGTCCCAAAAGGACATCAAGAAAATGATTCCATTTACAGTAGCAACTAAAAAAAATAAAATATCTAGGAATAAATTTAACCAAGGATGTAAAGGACTTGTTCATGGAAAACTACAAAGCATAGCCAAAAGAAATTAAAGAAGACCTAAATAAACAGAAAAACATCCTGTGTTCATTAGATCAGACTTAGTATTATTAAGATGTCAATACTACTTAAAGTTATTTACAGATTCAAACAATACTGTTCAAAATTTCAGCAGCCGTTTCTGCAGAAATGGAAAAGCCAACCATCAAATTCCTACAGAATGGCAAGGAACTCTGAATAGCCAAAACTACCTTGAAAAAGAAGAACGAGGTTGTAGGATTCACTCTTCTCAATTTCAAAATTTACTACAAAACTACAATAACAAAAAGACTGTGGTGCTGGCACAAGGACAGACAAATAGACCAATGGACTTGAGAGTTCAGAAATAAACCTACACATCTATGGCCAATTGATTTTCAGTGAGCATGTCAAGTCTACCCAATGGGGACAGAACAGTCTCTTCAAAATATGGTAACGGAAAAACTGAATATCCACATGCAAAAGAATGAATGTGGGCCCCTACCTCATACCACATACAAAAGTTAACTCCAAATGTATCAACAACCTAGATATAAGAGTTAAAACTATATAGCTCTTAGGAGAAAACGCGGAGGAAAACCTTCAGAACTTTGTATTAAGCAATGGATTATTAGACTTTATACCAAAAACATGAGTAATAAAAGAAAAAAAAACAGATAAATTGGACTTCATCAAAATTAAAAACTTTTGTAAATCAAAGGATGTTATCAGAAAAGTGAAAAGGCAACTGATAGAATGGGCAATAAAAGATGCAAATCATAAAACAAAAAATGTTTAATATATAGAATATATAAAGAACTCCTACAACAAAAAGACAAGCAACCCAATACAAAAATGGGCAAAAGACCTGAATAGACATTTCTCAAAAGAAGATATATACAAATGACCAGTAAGTATATGAAAAGATGCTCAACACCATTAGCTACTAGGGAAATGCAAATTAAAGCCAAAATGAGATTTTACCCCACACCAAGTAGGATGACTACTGCTAAAAAATGAAAAATAACAAGTGTTGACAAGGATGCAGAGAAAGGGATGCTCTTACATTGTTGGTTGGAATGTAAAATGGTACAGATGCTGTGGAAAAGAGTTGGTGGTTTTTTAGAAAAGTAAACATAGAATTACTACACGACCCAGCAATCCCACTTCCAAGTGTATACTCAAAAGAACTAAAAGCAGGGGACTTTAAAAAGTACAACAATGTTCATAGCAGCTTAATTCACAGTAGCCAAAAGGTTGAAGCAAGCCATGTATCCATGAAAAGATGAATGGATGAACGAAATGAGGTGTACACATACAATGGACAAGTATTCAGCCATAAAATTCAATGAAGTTCTGATACATGCTACAATAGACATGAATCTTGAAGACATTACGTAAAGTGAAGCAAGCAGACACAAAAGGACAACTATTCTATGATTTCACTCATATGAAGTACCTTAGAATAAGCAAATTCATAGGGACAAATAGTAGATTACATATTACCTGGATCTGGTTGAGAGTGGGGATGGGGAGTTATTTCTCAATAGGTATAGCAGGTCTGTTGGGAGTGATGAAGAAGTTTTGGTAATGGATGGTGGTCTTGGTAGCACAATAGTGTGACTGTAATTAATATCACTGAATTGTACACATGATAATGCTTAAAATGTGAACTTTTTTGTTGTAGGTATATTACCAAAGTAAAAAAAAAAATTAAAAGGACAGAGACATTCAGAACGTACAGTTGTAGCATAATGCCTATTGCACAGTTATTGATGAGTGATTTTGCCTGGAGGAAACACTAGGTGAAAGCAGGAAACTGTACCCAGGTTGATCAAGTGCATGGGTACAACTTGATATCTACAGCTACCTTGTGCATCATGTGTGTTGAGCCATAGCCATACACATCTTGTGTTATACAGTTTCATCTGACCTCAGACAACCGTCCTTTCTCCACTTCACAATAACTTGCAGACAGCAATCTTTCTAAGTCCTCTTCCAAAAGCAAACTTCAGGTTATTTTAAAGGTAAAGTGCCATATCTATTGTAGTATCTCTGTATTTCTTAACTGTTTAAAATATATAGAACTGTACTACTGTTATTATTGGCTTCCTATTTTTTAAAATATGCTACTTATGATGTTTTGAATATTGTGCCCCTAAACCCATTTTTCTCCTTTACTCTTGTTTTTATTGCCTGATTGATAGCATGGGGGTTTTTAGGAATGCATTCATTGTGTTATTGCAGAACTTACTGTATGTTTAAAAGAACAGATATTTACAGGATTCACTATTACAGTATAATGATGCAAAAATTTTAAAATTAAAGGGATGAAAATACTTACATTAGCAAAAATAAACCAGAAGAAAGTGGATATGGCAATCTTAAGGTCAGACAAAAAAAAAGAAAAAAGAGGGAAGACTCAAAGCAAAAAGGAAGTATTGTTTTTCAGAAAATGATTTGGAGATCAGTCTTTGATGGGAAGGAGATCACCTCCTCCACTGAAAGTGGCAAGAGAGAGGACAGGATGGGTCTGAATACAAATGAATATATACTCCTGAGGGATGTTAGGGGAGGTCCCCCCTGAGGCCTGAATTCTGCCAGAGAAGTTGGAGAAAAAGGTTAGTGTGGTAGGCGACTCAGGCTCCCCCAGATTTGTCCACATCCTAATCCCCAGATCCTGTGAATTGGTTACCTAATATGGCAAAGGGGGGCTGTGTGACTATGATTAAATGGAGGGTCTTCAGATGGAGAGAATAGCCTGGATTAGGGGGTGGGTCCAATGTAATGGCAAAGGGGAGAGGCAAGAGGATAAAAGTCAGAGTAGAAGTGACAATGAAGCAAGAGGTTGGAGCCATGCGAGGAAGGGACCAAGGGACAAAGAATGCAGGCAGCTCCTGGGAGCTGGGAAAGGCCAGGAAATGCATTCTTCCCTGAAGCCTCCAGAAGGAACACAGCACTGCTAAAACCCTGATTTTAGACTCTGACCTTCAGAACTGTGAAGTAATAAATGTGTGTTGTGTTACATCACTACATTTTCGGTAATGTGTTACAGCAACAATAGGAAACTAACACAGTCAGCTCCTGGGCAAGAGAAGGGGGCTTGTGGGGTAAGGGGCTTGAGGAAAATCAAATGCTCATTGTGAAGAACTGAGGAAGGGTGAGGAACACAGAAGGAATTCCAGGCAACACGGAGAGCTCTGTGGACACTGGTCACCTTGTATGTTGCATGGGACCGACTCATGTGGTTGTAGGAAGGCAGAAAACTGAGCACATCCAAAACTGGAGGTTTTCCAGATCCAGGTGGCGGAGGAATTAGTAAGCTAATAAATTCCCACTAAGCCAACGCATTGCATGGCATTTGCCTGAGTAGCCAAGAAAATGAAAACAAACACACGGAGTGAGCGCTGATCTGGTTTTCAGGTTTTTAGTGAAATGGAAAGATGGTCGTTTTGAGGATCTGGGCTCTGTCCCAACTCTTCTCATAACAAGCTATGCAACCTTCATTTATAAATCTTCTGTTCTTACCATTTTTCCTTTCCCCAAACTATCAGAATAGGCTGCTATAAATTATAAATTGGATTGCATGCTATGTTCAAAACTATCAAGTCCTGTAAAAAAGAGCACAGTAAAAAAAGAGTACAGTATTGAATTTTTTCTATTTACTCAGATACCATTTTGCCACATAAATCTTCCTAGCTGACTTCTGAAAGGAATTTTGCAAATGTTTGCAGTAATAGTTATTTAAAACTTGCTTGGATCTGAGGAGAATCACTGCCTATAAACAAGGTTGCATTTGTGATCTTTGGGATTAAGGTGAAAAATGATGGCTAAATGGGCTGGATGCAGTTCAGTCCCCTTCCTTTAGTATTTTGGAATTGTGGAATTGTGTGGTTTCATGGGATCCCTAGTGGCTAGGGAACTGACAATTAACAGCTGGGCTTAGTTTCAGGGATGCTGGAATTTAACAGACTCAGTGGGGTCCTTCACCTGTGTATTATCCACACTTGCATGGTGAAGAAAGAGCAGAGATGGATGCATTTTCCTGTGGTGGGTCAATCTTCTTTAAGTAAATAAACGGTGGAGAAGATCAAGAGAATTCAACTGTGACTAGGAGAGTGCTTGTGCTTACCAACAGAGGATTAAATATCAATTTCATACCTGATAAATAAAGTACAACTAATCTGATCTCACTGCGGAGATTTCAAGCAGGCCTTCCTTTTCTAAGGCCATATTTATTTCTCAAAGTAGGGATCCCTGCTCTCTTGTTCCCTTAGCAGTGGTGCTTGCGGAAGAAGAAATACACATGGTGGCTAAGAGCATGGGCGTTAGAGCCTAGCACACCTGGCTTGGCGTTCTAGCTCTACCAAAATGAGCTGTAAGAATTTGGGCCAATTAATTAACCACTCTGGGCCTTGATTTCCTCATCCTCTCCAAAAGCGATTTGGGGGATTAAAGGAGATAACATGTGACCTTAGCACTGGCAAGTACCAATACTTGGCGGTGATAGCAGTGCAACACCTGCCCAGCTAAACATCTCACTTTTAGTATGTACACTCGCCATGCATATAGTATGTGTTCAATACATTTCTGTTGAATGGATGTAATCTAATAATTGCTTCCTCCCTTTGCACCTACAGGCTGAGGGCTAATAACAGTGCCTTACTGCTACCAGCTCCAGGCTGCTGTCCTATCTTTAAGACTGATTTCCTTCAACTCTGCTCACTCTTGGTAGATGATCCCTTTACCTCTTCTCAGTTTACCCAGTTTGAGTTTTCCTTCTGTGTACCCATTACCCCACCTGACACAGGGAGACTCTTACTCAGAAAAAATGTCATCTTAAAGCTTCCAGTAAATCTCTGATTCATGAGATTGTAGACTGAAACTTCCAAGATTGTAGACTGACAAATCATTCCTCCGTTCAGAAAGGGCCTCTCACTGATATGCAAAGGTAAAATGAAGACCATACGCTGGGAGGTCTCCTTACATTATTTAGAATAGGCCAAAACCTGGGGGTAATTAAATGTTCCACCACATAGAATTGGTTAAATACATTTTGGTGCATCCACTTAGTTTCCTAGGGCTACCATAACAAATTTCTCCAAACAGGGGGGACTTAGTGATAGAAATGTACTGTCTCACAGTCCTGAAAGCTAGAAGTTTCAGATCAAGGTGTTGTCAGGGCCGTGATGCTCCCTCTGAAGGCCCTAGGGAAAAATACCTCCCCTCCCACCCCGCCCTGCATCTCCCTGGCTGCTGGTAGCTCTGGCAACCATTGGCACTCCTTGGCTTGCAGCTGCATCACTCCGTATCTGCCTCTGCCTTCACATGGCCACTTCCCTCTGTCCCCATGTCTCTGTATCTTCCCATGGCATTCTTATAGGGCCACCAGTCATTGGATTTAAGGCCCACCCGAATTCAGTATGACTTCATCATAACTTAACTAATTACATCTGCAGAGACCCTATTTCCAAATAAGATCACATTCTGAGGTTCCAGGTGGATGTGAATACTGGGGGTGGGGTGGGGTAGGGGTGGTTTTGGACCCGGTGCCGACATGTAACAAATTTCAGAGAATTCCAAGTTTCCGAGCATATGACTAAGATTGTTCCTGTGTTGAAAATGTCTACTCTGAGTCCTGAGACCCCAGGACCAGTGAGTGATATAGGGAAGCTTGCTGCTGGACTAGGAAATCTCCAGTTGCTTCAGTCACCACGCATGTGAAATGAATTAGGACTTACAATATTGGAGGATTTGGGTGACACGGGGATTTTCAGTATCTGTTAGACATCTATATGTTTCCATTCATCCCATTTTCATAAGAACCTGGAGGCACTAGAGATACCAAGTTTAAAATACATGTTGTTGAACCCCAGCAAGGCAGGGACCTTATTTGCTGATAAGACTTCAGCAACATATTTTTAAAATATATTCTTCTTATTTGTTAAGTGTCTGTGCTGGTTTGTATCTATTACGTACCCTGCCAAAAGTCGTGCTCTATTAATCCACTCTTGTGGGAGCAGACCTTTGTGGGTGGGATCTTTTGATTAGGTTGTTTTCATGAAGATGTGACCCACCCAATTGTGGGTGAGACCTTTTGATTAGATTATTTCCATGACCCTGCCTTTTCAAGGTGAATCTTGATTAGTTTACTGGAGTTCTTAAGAGAGCTCATAGAGAGAAAGATGCAGAGAGACGCTTAGAGAGAAAATGCCCAGAGACATTTTGGAGACAGCCAATGAAACCAGACGTATGGAGATGCTAAGCTAAGAGATGAAGCCCAGAGTTTTCCCTGGAGAAGCTAAGTGAGAACCCACAGATGCTTAAAGAGAAACCATTAGAATCAGAAGCTGAAAGCAATGCAACCCAGGAGCAAAGGACCAGCAGACGCCAGCTATGTGTCTTCCCAGTTGACAGAAGTGCTCCAGATATCATCTGCCTTTCCTCAGTGAAGGTATCCTCTTGCTGATGCCTTAATTTGGACACTTTTATGGCCTTAGAATTGTAAATTTCTGAACTAATAAACCTCATTGTAAAAGCCAATCCATTTCTGGTACATTGCATTTTTGGCAGCTTTAGCAAACCAGAATAGTGCCTTTCTCCACTAGAATGTCAGTTCCATGAGGGAAGAGATTTTTGTCTGTTTTTTTCACTACTGTAAGACTGGAGTACTGTTCTGGGCCTAGCACAGTGTGGAGCATACAGTAGGCATTTAATATATAGTTGTTGAATGAATGACACTTTGTTGTATATTCTTGGTCAGTGAAAATAATTAAAATAATAAACAATTATTAATTTGACAGTAAACTATAATAAATTGAAATAGCTTTCAAATAACCTTTTTTTAGCAGCTTTATTTAGTTATACTTCACATACCAAACAATTTGCCCATTAAAGTGTACAATTAAATGGTTTTTAGTATATTCAAAAATTTGTGCCAGCATCACTGCAACCAATTTTTGAACATTTTCATCACTCCAAAAAGAAACCTTGCATCCATTAGCAGTCATTTCCCATCCACCCTACCCCTGCCTCCAGCCCCTGGTAATCATGAATCTCCTCTGTATTTCCAAGCCTTTGCCTATTCTGGATGTTTCATTTAAATGTATTAACACAATATCTGGTCTTCTGTGATTGGCTTCTTTAAGCTGATATAATGCTTTCTAGGTTCATCCATGTTGTACATATACTGTATCAGCACTTCATTCCTTTATATGGATGAATAATGTTCCATTGTATGGCATACCACATTTTCTTTAACCTTTCATTATTTGATAGACATTTGGGTTGTTTCCATTTTTGGGCTGTTATGAATAATGCTGCAATGAACACTTATGTACAAGTTTTTGTGCGGACTTATTTTCATTACTCTTAGGTATATACTGAGGAATGGAATTGCAAGATCTTATGCTAAGTCCATGTTTAACTGTTTAAAGAACTGCCAGGCTGTCTTCCAAAGTAGCTGCGCTATTTTACATTACCACTCTCAATGTGTACAGGTTCCAATTTCACCACCTATCATTAACACTTGTATTGTCTCTTTTTGATTACAGGCATCCTGATGGACATGAGGTGGCATTTCATTACGATTTTGATTTGAAGTTTCTTCACGACTAATGACACTAAGCAACTTTTCATGTGCTTATTAGCCATTTGTATATCATCTTTGGAGAAAGGTCTATTTATGTCCTTTGCCCATTTTTAAAATGGATTGTCTTTTAGTTGTTGGGTTGAGAGTTCTTTATATATTCTAGAATATTATCAGATATATGATTTTCAAATATTTTTCTCCCATTTGTGGGTTATCTTTCCACTTTCTTGATGTCCTTTGTAGCACAAAATTGCTTAGTTTTGTTAAAGTCCATTTTTTTTTCTTTTGTTGCTTGTGCTATGGGTGTGATACATAGAAACCACTAACTAATTCAAGGTCACAAAGTTTTACTCCTGTATTTTTTTCTAAGAATTTTATAATTTTAGCTCTTACATTTAGGTCTCTGATTCATTTTGAGTTAGTTTTTGCATAATTAGGTAGGGGTTGTGATGGTTAAGTTCATGCGTCATCTTGGCCAGGAATGGTTCCCAGTTTTCTGGTCAAGCAAGCACTGGCCTGATTGTTACTATGAGGGCATTTCATGGATATAAATCATCAGTAAGTTGATTGTATCTATGACTGACTACATCTACAATCAACCAAGGGGAATATCGTCAGCAATAAGAGACACTGAATCCAATCAGCTGAAGACTGTGAAAGAAGAAGGGATGACTTCAGCAGTCAGAAGAGAAAACTTTCATCTGTACTTCAGCCAGCCATCTCCTCCTGGGGAATTCATCAATAACCTTCATTGTAGTTGTCAGCTTGCAGCCTGCCCTACAGAATTTGGACTTGTGTGTCCCCACAGTTGTGTGAGACAGTTTTATAAAATCTTATAATATGTACAGATGTCTCTGTTCATTCTGTTTCCCTAGAGAACCCTGACTAATACAGAGGTTCATCTTCATTCTTTTCCACGTGGATAACCACTTGTCCCAGCACAATTTGTAGAAAAGACTATACTTTTCCTGTTGAAATTTCTTGGCATCCTTATCTAAAATCAATTGCCCATAAATATAAGGGTTTATTTCTGGACTTTCAATTCTATTTCATTGATCTATACATCTATCCTTATGCCAGTACCACATAGTCTTGATTACAGTAGCCTTGTGTAAGTTTTGAGATCAGGAAGTGTGAGTCCTCCAACTTTGTCCTTTTCCAACATTGTTTTGGCTATTCCAAGTCCCTTCCATTTCCAAATTAATTTTAGGATCAGCTCACCAATTTTTGCAAAAAAGACAGCTGGAATTTTGATACGGATTGCATCAAGTGTGTAAATCGCTTTGTAGAGTATTGCTGCTTTAGCAATATTAAGTCATCTGATCCATGAACATAAGATGCCTTCTCATTTATTCAAATCATCTTTAATTTCTTTCAATACTGTTTTGTAGTTTTCAGAGTATAAGATTTGCACTTATTCCATTGAATTTTTTCCTAAATATTTTATTCTTTTCAACACTATTGTAAATGGAATTGCTTGCTTACTTTTGTTTTTGGATTGTTCATTGCTAATATACAGAAATAAGTTTAATTGTTGCATATTGACTTGTATCCTGTAACATTGCTGAACTCATTTAGTGGATTCTTTAGGATTGTTTGCATACAAGACCCTGTCATCTTAAAAAAGAGATAGTTTTAATTCTTCTTTTCTGATCCAGGTGTCTTTTGTTTCTTTTCCTTGCCTAATTTCCCTGGCTATAACTTCCAGTACAATGTTGAGTAGAAGTGGTGAAAGCAGACTTCCTTGCCTTGTTCCTGAACTTCGGAGAAAAGGATTCAGTCTTTAACTATTAAGTGTGCTGTTAGCTGATGTTAGCTGGGTATTTTTCATAAGATGTCCATTATGAGATTGAGGAATTTCCCTCCTATTCCTATTTTTTTGAGTGTTCTTATCATGAAATGGTGTTGAATTTGGGAGTATTTGTCCTTTATTTATTCTATTGACATGGTATGTTACATTATTGATTTTCAGATGTTAAGCCAACCTTGTATTCCTAAGGATAAATCCCACCTGGTCATTGTCTTAGTTTGTTTGAGCTGTTATCACAAATACCACAAACTGGTTTTGACTTAAAGAACAAGGATTTATTGGCTCATGGTTTTGAGGCTAAAAGAAGTCCAAAATCAACATATCAGTAAGGCTTGCATTCTCCCTGAAGACTAGCATTCTCACACTGGCTGCCAGCAATCCTTGGGGTCCTTGGCTTGTTTCTCTGTTCATGTCACATGGCAATGTCCTCTCCCTTTTCCCTACTCTTCTGGTTTCCATTGAGTTCCAGCCACTGGCTTCCTGCTGTGCCTTTCTCTTTATAAAGCCTCCAGTGATCTGGATTAAGACTCACCCTCACTCAGGTGGACCACACCTTAACTAAAAGTAACATCTTCAAGAGGTCCTATAACAATGGCTTTACACCTATAGGAACATGGATTAAGATTAAGAACTTGACTAAATTGGAGTAGATGATTCATTCTACATGGTCATAGTGTATAATTCTTTATACACACACACACACACACACACACACACACATATACACACACACACATATATACATTGCTGGATTTTGTTTGCTAGTATTTTAAGGGTTTTTTTGTACCTGTATTCATAAGAGATATTGGTCTGTAGGTTTTTTTTTTCTTTTTTCATGTGATACCTTTGCTAGTTTTAGTGTCAGGGTATTACTGGCCTCATAGAATGAAATGAGAAGTGTTCCCTTCCTTTCTATTTTGAGAAAAAGTTTTTAACTAATTGATATTAATTCTTTTTAAAATATTCAATGGAATTTACTAGTGAAATAATCTGTGCTTTCCTTTGTGGGAGTTTTAAAATTAATAATTCAATATTTTTAGATGTTATAGGTCTATTTGGATTCTCTATTTCTTTATGAGTCACTTTTCATAGTTTGTTTCTTTCTAGAAATTTGCTCATTTCATCTAATTTTTTGGCATGCAATGGTTAATAGTATACCCTTATAAGACCTTTTATTTCTGTAAGGTTGGTAGTGATGTGAACTTTTGTATTCCAGATTTTAATAGTTTAAAAATTCTCTTTTTTCTTGGTAACTCTATCTAAAGAGTGTCAATTTTGTTGATATTTTCAAAGAACAAGCTTTTGTTTTTGTTTATCTTCTTTACTGTTTTTCTATTCATTATTTCATTTATTTCTGCTCTAGTCTTTATTATTTCCCTATTTATGCTTGCTTTAGGTTTAGTTAGCTTTTCCTTTCCATTGTGTTAAGGTATAAATTTAGGGAATTGATTTGAGAACTTTCTTTTTAAAATATAGGCATTTATAGCTATAAATTTCTTTCTAAGTACTGCTTTAGCTTCATCTCATGAGTTTTGGAATGTTGTGCTTGCATTTCCATTCATCTCAAAGTATTTTCTAATTTCCCTTGTGATTTTTGCTTTGACACATTCATTACTTAAATTGTTGTTTAATTTCCACATATTGGAATTTCCTGAACTTCTGTTACTGACTTCTAATTTCATTTCATGTGGTCAGAGAACATACTTGTCAGGATTTCAAAATTTAACATTCACTGAAGCTTGTTCAGCAGCCTTGGATATAGTCTATCATGGAGAATGCCCATGTGCGCTTTAGAAGAATGTTTCTGCTTCTGTTGTTGAGTCCGGTGTTCTGTAGATGTCTGTAACATACAGTGGGCTAACAGTGTTGTTCAAGTCTTCTCCCTCCCTTTGCTCTTCTGCCTACATGTTCTATCCATTATTGAAAGTGGGGTGTTGAAGTCTTCAATATTATTGTTGAATTGTCTACTTTTTTCCTTTAATTCTGTTGGTTATTGCTTCATGTATTTTAGGGAACTGCTTTTACATGCATACACATTTATAATTGCCATCTCTTCCAGATGGACTACTCCTTTTTTTTTCATTACAAAATATCCCTTATCTGTGGTAACATTTTTGTTTGATTTAAGGATGATTTTATATGACATTAATACAGTCACTGCAGCTTTCTTGTGGTTGCCATTTCCATGATATATTTTTTCTATTCTTTTACTTTCAAGCTATTTGTATCTTTGGATCTAAAGTGTGTATCCTGTAGACAGCATATAGTTGGATCTTGTTTTTGTTTTAGTCAGGTTGACAATCTCTGCTTTTTGACTGGACTGTTTAATCCTTTCACATTTAATGTTGTTATTAAAATCATTACATTTACATCTATTTTTCTTTCTACTCTCTACATGTCTCCTGTATTTTTCATTCATTTTTTCTCCTTTTACTGCTTTCTTTCGCAGTAAGTGAATATTTCTAGTGTAACATGTTAATTCCTTTAATGATTAAAATTTGTTTTTGTATATGTGGATGCTCTAGGGCTTACAGTATACATCTTAACTTACCAGATTCTTTTTAAAATTTACACTAACTTAATTTGTCAGATATAGAAACATTATTCCCCATATAACTATTCCCTTTTCCCCTGTTGTTGTTATCATACATTTCAACTATTTATGTTACAAATTAATAATACAGTTATAATTATTACCTCATATAATTTTATGTCTCAAAGTAGCTGAAAGAAGAAAGGAGAATAAGTACATATTTATAGAATTTCTTATATTAAGCGTTACCATTTCTGGTTCTCTTCATTTTTTTCTGAGGATTCAAATCACTATTTTATGTCATTTTCTTACTCCAATATAGCTTTGCTCTCACCACCTACTTTGTGCTGCTATTGTAAAATATGTTACATTTTATATTATAAACAAAAATACACTTATATACATATTTTTAATACAATTGATTTTTTAATGATTTTTGTTTGTTAAAAATAAGCCATTAAAGGTTTCTTCTGACAAAGTGGCAGCTGCAGGTGTGCCTGAAAATAGCAGGGGAGGGCTGGTGATGGGTGGTGGTGGTGGTGGTTGGGGTTTCTGGCCTTGCACAGGGACTGCTGGGAAGATTCAAGGAATGCAGGCAAGCCTTGTGTCTGCACCTTGCTGGCCTCTACTTCTCTGTTCCCATCGTGGCATTGGCCCATATTTCCTGAGGTTTAGGGGATGTCAAGTTTGGCAGAGCTGAGAGATGTTGAAGGACCTGGTTAGACTTTTGTGGAATGAAATATCCATTTGCACATTGCCTGACAAAGAAAAAGTTCTTAGATATATTGCAAAATTGAAAGAACTACAGCAGTATACTAATATACTTCCCTATTGTAGCATTTCTAAATGTTTTTTATTAAAATATTTGATAAACAGGAATTTCATGATACGTATAATTTCTCATTTAAAAGTTTGTATTAGGAAAGTGTTTGAAAACATTGAACGCCTCCTATAATTTAGTCTGCTTATTGAACCTTGCCTTTAGGAACCTAAAATAGCCAAGGAGGTTGTAACTGTCAAAAGCACCATCAAAAATTGTCCATCCCCATACTCTTGGAGCCTGCAGGAAGCCTTTCTAATCCTGTTTTATTGTGGTTACAGAAAGTCTAGTCTTCGCCCCAGTTATTTAATAGTAAAACCCACCACCCAAGGGAAGTATTGAATTTTCAATTGAAAAATTGATCTTTTTGCATGTAATCCTCAGTCCAGCATTACTGGCAGATAGTACCTGGTCTCTTAATTGTTGGTGGTCACTTGTTTCCCATTTTAAAAAAATAAAACTTGATTGCTGATTGAGAAGTGCTCTATTATGTGGAGGTTTCTGTGCATTTGAATTTTTCTGTAGGCAGAAACATAGTCTTTAATGTGAAATTTTGTCTGGGAACATAGAAATATATGCACTGTATAGATCATCAAAATGGACAAATTAGGGCCTAGTTGATAAAATCAATTGTAAGGACTAAATCACAGCTCATCTGGCTGGGCAGGTGTCCCTTTGTCTTGATCATGAACATCCCTCTCAAGAGAATTGGGCCTGTGGTCAGAGAACTCCGTTTCCACATAGAGGAAAACTGATCTCAGGACAAAGTTAGCTGTGCACCTCCCCACTACAATTGCTTTTGAAATCAGTTAAGAAAGAAAGGAGAAGAAGTAAGCAATTATACTGTAATTACCTATAGAATTACCTTTACTGGCAGTCTTCAATTTTTTGTTTTGTTATTGACTTTTTTAGTGGATTAGAATTATTGTCCAGGGTAATTATTTGCAGTATGAATACATTCCTTTAGTATTTCTTGTTATGTGAACCTGCTAACAACAAATCCTCTCAGTTTTTGTTAATCTGGGATGTCTTTATTTCACATTCATTTTTGAAAAACCAGTGTTTCTGGATACAAAATTCTTCACTGACAGGTTTTATCATTTACCACTTTGAATATATCACCCCACTGGCCTCCATTGTTTTTAATGACGGGCCATCTGTTATTTTTACTGGGGTTCACATATATATGATTAGTTATTTTTCTTTTGTTGCCTTCAAGGTTTTCTCTTTGCCTTTGGCTTTTAAACTAGGACACATCTGTGTGCGGATGTCTTTGTGTTTATCCCCATTGGAATTTGTTGAAATACTTAGATGTGTAGATTAATATAAATTCATCACACTTGGGAAGTTTACAGCCATTATTTTTTTTTTTTTTTTTTTTTTTTTAAATCATCATTTTATTGAGATATATTCACATACCACGCAGTCATACAAAACAAATTGTACTTTCGATTGTTTACAGTACCATTACATAGTTGTACATTCATCACCTAAATCAATCCCTGACACCTTCATTAGCACACACACAAAAATAACAAGAATAATAATTAGAGTGAAAAAGAGCAATTGAAGTAAAAAAGAACACTGGGTACCTTTGTCTGTCTGTTTCCCTCCCCTACTTTTCTACACATCCATCCATAAACTAGACAAAGTGGTGTTTGGTCCTTATGGCTTTCCCAATCCCATTGTCACCCCTCATAAGCTACATTTTTATACAACTGTCTTCGAGATTCATGGGTTTTGGGTTGTAGTTTGATAGTTTCAGGTATCCACCACCAGCTACCCCAATTCTTTAGAACCTAAAAAGGGTTGTCTAAAGTGTGCATAAGAGTGCCCACCAGAGTGACCTCTCGGCTCCTTTTGGAATCTCTCTGCCACTGAAGCTTATTTCATTTCCTTTCACATCCCCCTTTTGGTCAAGAAGATGTTCTCCGTCCCACGGTGCCAGGTCTACATTCCTCCCTGGGAGTCATATTCCACGTTGCCAGGGAGATTCACTTCCCTGGGTGTCTGATCCCACGTAGGGGGGAGGGCAGTGATTTCACCTTTCAAGTTGGCTTAGCCAGAGAGAGAGGTACAGCCATTATTTATTCAAATATTTTTTCCTCCTTTCTCTCCTTCCTGCCTGTGGACCCATTTTGTGTAAGTCTGCGTGCTTAATGGTGTCCCACATTTCTCTGAGGCTCTATTCAGTTTTCTTCATGCTTTTTCTTTCTATTCTTTCTATTGCATTGATTTATCACCTAGTTTTATGATTTTTTTCCTATCCGCTCAAATCTGTTGAGCCCCTCTAGTGAATTTTTCATTTTGATTATTGTACTTTTCAATTCCAGAATTTCCATTTGATTCTTTTTTTATCCTTCTCTTTTTATCAATATTCTTTATTTGACAGACATCACCATCATATCTTCCTTTATTTATTAAGCATGGTCTCCTTTAGTTCTTTCAACATATTTGTAAGAGTTGTTTTGAAGTCTTTTTCTTTAGGTTCAACATGTGGACCCTCTCAAAGGCAATTTCTGCTGCCTTTTTTTTTTTCCTGTAAATGGGTGATACTTACTGTTTCTTTGCATGTCTCATTTTTGTTGTTGAAAACAGCACTTTAGATCATGTATTGTAGAAAAACTCTGAATACTGATTCATATCCCCTCAGGGATTGTTATTCTGGTTGTTGCTGCTTGCTTGTCTATTTGTTTAGTGGCTTGGCTGGGCTATTTCAGTCTATTTCCTCCACGATGTGCAGTCTCTGATGCTGGTCCCACAGAGCACAGTTTTGGGCATACTCATAGTCACTCTGATCAGTGGTTCTAGCAGGGTTCTGTTTGATTGGTTCTTTCCATGATTTCTCTGTTAAGCTGATAACTGACACCTCTCTTGGTCACATACACAACTGGTATCTTTCACTAATTGCCAGACAATTGCTCTATTTCTTTTGACAATGTTATGGGACATATATTGCTCTACAGTTTATCCAATTAAATTTGGGCCCCTTTACAGGGATGGTCTTTGAGGCCATTTCAACTCCAGAAGGGCTTGCCCTGTTTCTTTCCCTAGTTTTCTGTATTAAACTTTTAGCTATTCTGTGGTTTAGCTTGCTACTCTCATGTAGCTACCAGACCCCTTTTAATTGCCTATCACCAACAATCTCCATTGTTTTCAACATACCATTGTTTCAGTTTGCCAAAGCTGCCAAAATGCAATATACCAGAAATGGACTGGTTTTTAACAATGGGGATTAATTAGGTTGCAAATTTATAGTTCTAAGGCCATGAACTGTCTCAATTAAGGCATCAAGAGGTAGATACATTCTCTGAGGAAAGACTGATGGCATCTGGGGTTCCTCTGTCACATGGAAAGGCACATGGCAATGTCTACTAGTCCTCCTTCTCCTGGGTTCTGCTTTCAAAATGTCTTTCTCTAAAGTGTCTCTGGACTTCAGTGTCTGTTAGCTTCTCTCAGCTCTCTGCTTGTTTCTCCCGAGGTGTTTCTCTCTTAGCATCCCTGAGCTCTCTCAGCTTCTCTGGGTCCTCCTTGCTTCTCCCAGAGGCAAACTCTGGACTTCACCTCTTCGTTTAACATCTCCAAATGTCTTTCCATCTACATCTCTAAGTATCTGGGTCTGTGTCAGCTCTGAGCTCTCTCTCTCAACCTGAGCTCTCTTAAGGACTCCAGTAAACTAATTAAGACCCGCCTTGAATGGGTATGGTCACATCTCCATAGGAATAACTTAATAAAAAGATCCCACCTACAATAAATCTGCACATCCAGGAGTGGATTAAAAGAACATAGTCTTTTATGGTGTACATAACAGATTCAAACTAGCACACCCTTAGTCTTGAACTTCCCTGCTCTATTCCAAATAATTTAATTACCTTAAGGTTTCAGATATCTCTCTTCTTATGGCTTGCTTCTCTTGTTGGGCAAAACCTCTGCACTACTACTGCAGAGCTGAGGCACAGGGACAGTGGTCTACCTCTCTTAGAGCGACACCCTTTCTTTAAAAGGGGTTCTACGCAGGGGCAGTAACCTCTATTTTCTTTCCAGCTTTATTCTCCTTGGCTCTCTGCTTGCTTGCCTCTCCATCCTACAAGTGATCTGGGGTAGGAGAAGTTGGGGCCCAGTATTCTAGCCTCCTGAGGCTAGAGTAGAGCTTCAACCTATAAGTGGAGGCTTGGTGGTAGAAGGGAATCCAAGACCTCTCAGCTGTTCTTTCCTGGAATAGAGTTTCTGCAACACAGAGCTGTAGTGGATAAGAAATGCTGGTAGCCTGCTCCTCCTGAGAAGATACCACAGCCCTAGACTGAGATCTGGGGAAGTGTTAGTCTTGTGTTCTTTGCTGCAATCTGCCCATAATAGAGCTCCCTGACACTGAATAGTGGTGGGGTAGGAGGGGGTCATGGCTCAAATGCCACAGACTCTCTCTGTTTTTAGGAAGACTTAAGAATAAATGTTTCTCCATTTTGTATGGATTCTTAAGAAAATTTCTAGAGTCTTTAATTTTTTAAAAATAATTTTAACCAGTTATGATTGCTTTGATAGGAAGAGGGTCTGAAAAGCTCCTCAATATGCCATCTGCAAGTTACAATAACATTTTGTTAAGAAAGGTGATAATACCTGTTTCACATTTTAGATACTCACAAAGAATATGGGAGAGGGAAAATGCAACAAAGGCAATCATAGGAAAAGCTAATTACATGAGGAATTTGTGAAGGATTAGAGATACGAACTTTATATTGCATTTCTAAAATATATGGGCCTCATTTCATTAGACTTCTCTGTTATTCAAGAAGCCTCTGGGTATCATAAGACTAGATTGTTAAAGTAACATCAACCAGCATTTGTGTGGCACTTAACAGTGTTAGTCTTTTCATTTACATAATCTTATGGCTGCTGCATGATTCTGAGCTTCATCATAACAGAATCTTTCAGGCTGTCATTCCTGCCCATTCATCTTTCTCTGCCTCTGCTTTGCACACAGTATTAAGAAAAATGAATTTAAGCCCTGTTAGAGGAGAGATGGCTGCGCCTTCATCCAGGCGTTCAGTTTTCCTTTATAAAGCACAGGGTTCATTAATATTTCTTAAGGGCATATAATGACGATAGCATTATACATGAATGCATATATGATTAGCTCATACTGCACCTTGTTTCAAAAAGAATGTAAGATACCTTTCAAAAGTTGGTATACAATTTAATAGGCCAAGCCCTCAATCTTGGGGCTTGCCCTTCTGAAACATATTCCTGCAAAGGAGAAGCTAAGCCTACTTATAGTTGTGCCTAAGAGTCACCCTCAGAGAACCTCTTTTGTTGCTCAGATGTGGCCTGTCTCTCTCTAAGCCAACTCTGCAGGTAAACTCACTGCCCTCCCCCCTACATGCGACATGACTCCAGGGGTGTAAACTTCCCTGGCAATGTGGGATATGACTCCCAGGGATGAGTCTGGATCCAGCATTGTGGGATTGAGAAAGCCTTCTTGGACCAAAAGGGGGAAGAGAAGTGAAACAAAATAAATTTTCAGTGGCTGAGAGATTTCAAATGGAGTTGAAAGTTCATTCTGGAGGTTGTTCTTATGCATTATATAGATATCCCTGTTTAGTTTTTAGTGTATTAGAATAGCTAGAAGGAAATACCTGAAATTGTTGAACTGTAATCCAGTTGCCTTGATTCTTTTTTTTTTTTTTTTCATTTTTATTGAGATTGTTCAGATACCATACAATTATCCAAAGATCCAAAGTGTACAATCACTTGCCCCTGGGTACCCTCATACAGCTGTGCATCCATCACACTTAATTTTTGTTCAATTTTTAGAAACTTTTCAGTACTCAAGACAAGAAATAAAGTGAAAGATGAAAAAAGAAAAAAAGTAAACTCTAATCCTCCCCTATCCCTAACCAACCCCCCTCAATTGTTGACTCATAGTCATAGTATTGATATAGTACATTTATTACTGTTTATGAAAAAATGTTGAATTGCTACTAACTATAGTATATAGTTTGTAATAAGTATATAGTTCTTCCCTATATGCCCCTCTATTATTAACTTCTAATTGTATTGTCATACATTTGTTCTGGTTCATGGAAGCGATTTCTAGTATTTTTACAGTTGATCATGGACATTGCCCACTATAGGATTCAGTTTTATACATTCCCATCTTTTGACCTCCAACTTTCCTTCTGGTGACATATATGACTCTGAGCTTCCCCTTTCCACCTCATTCACACACCATTCGGCGCTGTTAGTTATTCTCACATCTTGCTACCAACACCCCTGTTCATTTCCAAACATTTAAGTTCATCCTAATTGAACATTCTGCTCATACTAAGCAACCACTCCCCATTCTTAAGCCTTGTCCTATATCTTGGTACCTTATGTTTCATGTCTATGAGTTTACATATTATAATTAGTTCCTATCAGTGAGACCCTGCAATAATTGTCCTTATGTGTCTGGCTTATTTCACTCAGTATATTGCCCTTGAGGTTTTGTCATCAACCCATTTTTTTTAATATGGTTTTGTTCACTCACCATACATTCCATCCCAAGTAAATAATCGATGGTTTTCTGCATGGTCATGCATTTATGTGTTCACCACCTTCACCACTATCTATCTATATAAGGGCATCTACATTTCTTCCACAAGGCAGGAGGGAGAGTCAAAGAAGGTAGAGAGGCAAAAGAAAGCGGAAAAAAAATGACAGCTAGGAAGCAGCAGAAGGAAAAATAACCTTAAATCAAAGTAGAATAAAGAATCAGACAATACCACCAAGGTCAAGTGTCTAACATGCCTCCCCTATCCCCCCCTCTTACCTGCATTCACCTTGGTATATCACCTTTGTTACATTACAGGAAGCATAATACAATGATTCTATTAGTTACAGTCTCTAGTTTATGCTGATTGCATCCCTCCCCCAATGCCTCCCCATTTTTAACACCTTGCAAGGTTGACATTTGCTTGTTCTCCCTCGTAAAAGAACATATTTGTACATTTTAGCACAATTGTTGAATACTCTAGATTTCACCACGTTACACAGTCCCAGTCTTTATCTTTCCTCCTTTCTTGTGGTGTCTCACATGCTCCCCACCTTCCTCTCTCAACCGTATTCATAGTTACCTTTGTTCAGTGTACTTACATTGTTGTGCTACCATCTCCCAAAATTGTGTTCCAAACCACGCACTCCTGTCTTCTATCACCCCGTAGTGCTCCCTTTAGTATTTCCTGTAGGACAGGTGTCTTGTTCACAAAGTCTCTCATTGTCTGTTTGTCAGAAAATATTTTGAGCTCTCCCTCATATCTGAAGGACAGCTTTGCTGGATACAGGATTCTTGGTTGGCAATTTTTCTCTTTCAGTATCTTAAATATATCACACCACTTCCTTCTTGCCTCCATGGTTTCTGCTGAGAGATCTGCACATAGTCTTATAAGCTTCCTTTCTATGTAATGGATCGCCTTTCTCTTGCTGCTTTCAGGATTCTCTCTTTGTTTTTGACATTTGATAATCTGATTATTAAGTGTCTTGGTGTAGGCCTATTCATATCTCTTCTGTTTGGAGTATGCTGCGCTTCTTGGATCTGTAATTTTATGTCTTTCATAAGAGATGGGAAATTTTCATTAATTATTTCCTCTGTTATTGCTTCTGCCCCCTTTCCCTTCTCTTCTCCTTCTGGGACACCAATGATACGTACATTATTGTACTTTGTTTCATCCTTGAGTTCCTGGAGACGTTGCTCATATTTTTTCATTCTTTTCTCCATCTGCTCCTTTGCATGTAGGCTTTCAGGTGTTTTTTTCTCCAGTTCCTGAGTGTTTTCTTCTGCCTCTTGAGATCTGCTGTTGTATGTTTCCATTGTGTCTTTCATCTCTTGTGTTGTGCCTTTCATTTCCATAGATTCTACTAGTTGTTTTTTTGAACTTTTGATTTCTGCCGTGTATATGCCCAGTGTTTCCTTTACAGCCTCTATCTCTTTTGCAATATCTTCTCTAAACTTTTTGATTTGATTTAGCATTAGTTGTTTAAATTCCTGTATCTCAGTTGAAGTGTACGTTTGTTCCTTTGACTGGGCTATAACTTTGTTTTTCTTAGTGTAGGTTGTAATTTTCTGTTGTCTAGGCATGGTTTCCTTCGTTATCCAAATCAGGTTTTCCCAGACCAGAACAGGCTCAGGTCCCAGAGGGAAGAAATATTCAATATCTGGTTTCCCTGTGGGTGTGTCTTAGAAAATTGCTCCACCCTTTGATGCCTCGGGTCACTGTGCTTTTCTGCCCAGCAGGTGACGCCTGTTAGCCTATAATTCTTGCCTGGTGTGAGGAGGTATGGCCGTGTTCCCCCAGGCTCTGGGGTCTGGTTCTCAATGGAAAGGGCCCCACCCCTTTCCTCCTAGAGAAGACAGAGCCCCCAGGTGGAGGTCATTAGCATTTCAATGGTCTTGCTCTCTGCTTGTGCTGTCTCCACCCTTCCCAGATTCACAGCCCTGGAAACTGAAAATGACTGGGGCTTTCTCCACTGAGCCTAAAAAGAAACTGATAGTGCCCTTCAGACCCAGTCCAAGGCGACCCTCCGGCTCTCCCAGGTCAGTCGTCACCCAAAGCCTCTGTCTGTTTTTTGGGGATGCGTACCTGTAGTGAGCAGTTCACACTCGCTACTTAAAACCCCAGTTGGAGCTCAGCTGAGCTGTATTCGCTTGCTGGGAGAGAGATTGTCTCTGGCACCACGAGGCTTTGCAGCTCGGGCTATGGGGGAGGGGGGTCTCGCGACTTGGATCTGCAGGTTTTACTTATAGGTTTTATGCTGTGTTCTCGGGCATTCCTCCCAATTCAGGTTGGTGTATGATGAGTGGATGGTCTTGTTTGTCCCCCCGCAGTTATTCTGGATTATTTACTAGTTGTTTCTGGTTTTTTGTAGTTGTTCCAGGCGGACTACTTAGCTTCCACTCCTCTCTATGCCGCCATCTTGCCTGAGTCCCATCCCAGTTGCCTTGATTCTTGAAGCTGATTGTATAACTATATAACTTTTATGGTGTGTCTGCGTAATTGTGAAAACCTTGTGACTGATACTTCCTTTTTCCAGTGTATGGACAGATGTGTAAGAAAATAAAGACAGAAAATGAATAAATAATAGGCATGGATAGGTGTATGGGATGTTTTGGGTGTTCTTTTTTATTTTTATTTTTATTTTTTTATTTTTTGGAGTAGTGAAAATGTTCAAAAATTGATTGTGTTGATGAATCCTCAACTATATGATGATACCCTGAAACATGCATGCATGGATTGTGCATTTCGTATGATTATCTGGTATATGAATATATATCAATAAAATTGCATAAAAATGTCAGTACAACAAGATAACTGAAAATAATAAATAAAAAAGAGACAAAGGGAAAGGTCAGTGTATAAAAAAGATCCTGGATGGTGGACCCAGGATTGTCCTAGTTTTAGCGCAGAAGTTCCCATGTCCAGATAGACCCCTCCACCTGGGCAAACCTAGATGGTTGTCATTTCAACAACACCAGAAAACCCTTTTTGACTCTTTCAATATGATGAGCCCTCTTTTAAGCACTTGACATCTACGATCTCATCTCATCCTCACAACCAGTGAAGTTAGTTACTATTATTATGCCCATTTTATGAGAGAAAACTGAAGCACAAAATGGTTCAGTAAACTGCCCAATGCCACACATCTAGTAGATGATAGGACTGGGATTCAAAGCCAGGTGCTTAGCTCCAAAACTGAGGCTCTTTACCACCATCTATAAAATGCATGTGAGTTCCTCTACAAATGCTGTAAATTCGTTTCTAAGTTTCCTAAATAACCAAAGTGAAGAGAAAAACATCATCAGTCACAAAATTCTCACTTCTGCAAAACAAACCATTTCCCTAGAAACACAATTATCCCTAGTCCTAAAGCCATTCATTCATTTGGCAAATATTCACTCATTTGGCATTCATTAAGTGCTTAGTATGGACCGGCATCGTTCTAGGTCTGGGGATACAGCAGTGGACAAAACAGATGGAAACTCTGCTCTTGTGGAGCTGACATCTAGGGAGATATACATTAGAAGGAGATAGGTGCTATAGAAAGAAGAAAGCAGGATAAGGATGGAAACTTCTCGGGCATGAGAAGGACTGCAATTTTAAATAGAGTGATGAGGGTAAGTCTCAGTAAGATAATTTGAGCAAAGCCTTGAATGGGAGAGAGAGTGTGCACCTTGTGAATTTTGGCTGAAGGCATCGTGTCACTACTGTTAAAAGCATAGTTTAGAGGCATCTGTGGCTGCAATTTGGGAACTTGCTTCCAGATGCCCTGGTTTAATGTAGGGGTGGAATTTATGTATCTGTGAGGGAATGTCCTCTATGCTATTTGGGTCTTTCTCCATCAATGTTGCTTCTTTCTTTCTTTCTTTCTTTCTTTCTTTCTTTCTTTCTTTCTTTCTTTCTTTCTTTCTTTCTTTCTTTTTGTTTCTTTCTTTCTTTCTTTCTTTCTTTCTTTCTTTCTTTCTTTCTTTCTTTCTTTCTTTCTTTCTCTCTCTCTCTCTCTTTCTTTCTTTCTTTCTTTTTTTTTTTCAGATTAGACCCTGAAGAATGCACAGCAGTTGTTTTGATTACTTGGCAAGTACCAGAAATGTAACTGGTGCATGTTGCAAATTCAGAGCACAGCCATATCAGCTAAACTGAGATAGCACTGTGGTCAATTAAAAAGAACATGACATGGTCTCTAAGTCTCAAGAAGTTTGCCTTCTGGGGACAGAGATAAGACAGGCACATCATTTATAACAGTTCCAGGCAGCGAGTGATAATAACAAAAGTAGCTAATATTTCTTGAGTAGCAAGACCAAACTGGTACTTTTTCCTGCCCCCAACTTTTCCCAACCCAGAGATGGCAATCCCATTTTTCCAGGTTGCTCAGGCTGGATGCCTCGACTCTTTCTCTAACATCCCATATCTAATCTCCCAGGGAATGTGGTCAGTTTGCCCTTTAAAGTACATCCAGAATCCGACCACTGCCCACCACCTCCTCTGCTAGCTCCTTCTCTTCCTTCCCCCACCCCAACCCTGGCCCAAGCCACCATCATCACTCGCCTGAGTTACAGCGAGAGCCGCCTAATGGGCCTCACTGACTTTATTTGTCTCCCTGTCACAGTCTGTTCTCAACAGAGCCAGAGTAATCCCCTTAAAATAAAAGTCAGACCATGTCATTCTTTCATGCAGAGTCCTACACGAGTCCCCATTACACTCAGGGGGAAAGCTGAAGTTCTGAGAATGGCTCTCGAGGCCCCAAATGAATTGTATCCTTTATCTCCTACCAGGTTTCTGGGAAACTTCTGCTCCTGCCATCCCCTTGCTGTGCCTTGTACCCACCAGGCTCACCCTGCCTCAGGGCCTTGGCTGCAGCTGTTCCCCTCTGCTGGGAACCCCCTTCCCCTTGCTACTTGCCCAGCCCACTCCCTCACCTCCTTCCAATGTGTGCTCCAATTCTACCTGGATGAAGCATCTCCATTCCTATTCAAAACTGCAGCGTTCCCCACTCTCCACTGAGGCCCCTCAGCCTCCTTTCTTTTTCTTTTTCTTTTTCTTCATTTATCATTGTTTAGCATGTTTCATTAGTTACTCATTGAGTCTCTACATGGTTGATTGTCTCTCTCTCTAGAATATAAGTTCTGTGCCATTCTTGATCTGTTTTGTTGAATGATGTATTCTCTGTGCTTAGAAGAGTAGTTGATACTTAGGAGGTTCAATAAATATTGGTTAAATAAATAAATGGCACTGATTATGCAGTAGCTACTGTGCTAACCACTGTGCATGGATTATTTAGCTGAATCTTCATAAACTGTTGTGCTCATTTTACTGATGAGAAAATGGAAGCACAGAGAGGTTAAGCAACTTGCCTATGGTCACACAGCTAATAAGTGGTAGAGCTGGGACTTGAACCCAGTGATACAGGGTAAGATATGTACTGAAGAGAGACTTTACACTGAGACAGTTGCAAAGGACTTCCAGTCCTGGGCAACTCTGCTGAAGGGATCCCAGCCTTGCGAAGACAGTTGAAAGGGAGGGAAGCTTGTGGAATAACTATGCTGACCCTGTTTGGAGTAAAAGCATCTGAACTGTGATTTGCTGCTTGTTTTTAACATTCATTGCTCAGTTAATGGTAACTGGGCTTTCAATTAAAAATGGAAGGAAAGGCACGGAAGGAAGCCTGGGGCTAGATTTTTAGAGGGTTCATACCCTTTGGTTTGATAGTGCATGTTTTTTTATGCCTCCCATTACAGGCCAGGTAATCTTTGACAGCTGTAAAGCAAGACGCTGACATCAGATGCCGCATTGTTTCACCTGATTTCTACACCAGCAACTGCCAAGGCAGTGTTACAATAGGTATGTTTGATTATGCAGTTTTCCCAAAGCCAGGTCGTCCAAAAGCCAAGTTAGTTGTAAAGGTAACCGGGGTACTTGTTTAATCAAAAAGGGATGGTAAACCACCACCGCAACAAACTGAAGAAATATTCATTATGTCATCAGAGGTAGAACTTGATTTCATGTGCAAATAATAAAAAGAAAAACCAAAACAGCTCCTGGTGAGCACATCCTATTTCTGTCAAGTATTTTTATGACTCAACATGTAGTCCATCTTATGCAGTTAAGTCTCATTCAGCTGAAATTCCAAAACTGAATGATACATGGCTTAGTGTCATTTACTGGAAACAAGAGGTTTGTTTTATTTTTTGTTTTACACCCTTCAATATACTGCCCCAGTTTTCTTGTTTGGAAACCACAAAAGAGCACTAGAGGAGAAGCAGAATTATAGAAATGTGGCAGATATTTTGCCTTTTTTTCCCCCAGAACATCAACTCTGTTTCAGTGGGTGGAAATGGGTTGGTAATTAAATCAATTTTGTATGCAATTATTATTAAAAGAAGTGCAGTGTTACTCCTCTCTCCCTAAATAATCAATGAGGAAAATAGAGAAAAAAATATCAATATGGAGATGCACCAATTTATTAGCCTGTCCAGGATAATCTCAGTGTGTCTGTCCAGTGTGTCAGCTTGCTCCTGTGTGGCCCCAGAAAACAATCACTGTCTCTAATAACAGTAACTACTAATGTGTTTGACTAGTTACTATGTGTTAGGCCCCGTTGAAAGTGGTCTACACCTGTTGTCTCATTTAATACTGCAACAACTCTGGAAGACAGGTTTATCAGTTACCTGTTATCATAGTAGTGGTGCATACAAGCAAGACAAAGTCTCAGTGCATTCAAAATGCTGTTAGGGTACAGGGAAATGCTGATAATTGTGCCTAAGAGTCTCCCCCTGAGTGCTTCTTTGTTGCTCAGATGTGGCCTCTCTCTCTCTAAGCCATCTCGACAGGTGAACTTGCTGCCCTCCCCCCTACGTGGGACCTGACTCCCAGGGGTATAAATCTCCCTGGCAATGCAGGATATGACTCCTGGGGATGAATCTGGACCTGGAATCGTGGAATTGAGAACATCTTGACCAAAACGGGGATGTGAAATGACATGAAATAAAGCTTCAGTGGCTGAGAGATTTCAAATGGAGTCGAGAGGTCACTCTGGTGGACATTCGTATGCACTATATAGGTAACGCTTTTTAGGTGTTAATGCACTGGAATAGCTAGAAGTAAATACCTGAAATTATCAAACTCCAACCCAGTAGCCTTGACTCTTGAAGACGATTGTATAATGGTGTAGTTTACAAGGGGTGACAGTGTAATTCTGAAAACCTTGTGAATCGCACTTCCTTTATCCAGTGTATGGTTGGATGAGAAGAAGAATGGGGACAAAGACTGAATGAAAAATAGAGTGGGATGGGGGGGATGGTTTGGGTGTTCTTTTTGACTTTTGTTTCTTATTCTCATTCTGATTCTTTCTGGTGTAAAGAAAGGGGTCAAAAATAGATTAGGGTGATGAATGCACAACTATACAATGGTATTGTGAACAGTTGATTGTACACAATGGATGACTGTATGGTATGTGAATATATCTCAATAAAATTGAATTTAATTGAAAAAAAGCCATTAGCGTCAGCCTGGGGAGGGGGTGACGGCCACAAGACTCTGCTGACTGTGATGGGCTCTCTCATTTCCCTGGTGGTGGTTGGGGGTGAGGGGAGGGTCAGCCTTTCAAGGTTGGCACTGGCTGGGACTCCTGGGGTGTGATAAAAGAAAAAAATTTCATGCCATTTAGGGCCTCACTGCTTTATTGGAGAATTCATGAATCTGGTAGCATCCCATTCAGAAAGTTGAACAGAGCTCACCGAGGGAGTGGAAAGGGGGAACTCGTAGAGAGTAGATGTGAAAGCATGTGAAGAAATGTTCTGATCTGCTGACATTAAGTTTCAGGCGTTCACAGTGGGGAGCAGACAGAGATTGATTGGCATGGTGTGCTTGTCCATTCTGATAAGCTGTCTCCACTGGACCAGAACTGGTTTATCACCAGGTGTTGCTTAGCTGCAGCTCTGTGTGGTGTGCTCCATTTTCTCAGACTATCCCTACAGGTCAACTGTTTTTATCTTCTAGACAAGCCCTTCTGGGAAAAGGCATCCCTGCTTTTCTCCATATTCTTTCTTATTTCAGCAAGCTGGTCTGAGTAAGTTCTCCTGGTGAGGGCACAGGGGCCGTTTGAGGCTGGAACTGGCTCACTGCATTTCCATCTCATTATATTGACCAAAGAAAGTAAAAAAAAAAAAAAAAATGCTGAGCCTAGAATCAGAGTAGGAGGGGGTTGCACATGGCAAAGAGCATGGATATGGAGAGGGTGGAGAATTGAGTCCATCAGGGCAACTGCTCCCAGCAGAGGCTGTGGTCATTTCCCCCATTTAATAAGCGAGGATACTGAAGCTCAGAGATGGCAAGTAATGTGCCTAAGGTCACACAGCTTGTACTAGAAGAACCAGGGAGCAAAGCCCAGTGCCTGACTCCAGAGCCCATGGTGGCTGTTAACCACCATGCCAGCCAGCTTTGCTCCTACTTCAACCCTTGGCAGTCTGGTTTCTGTTCTGATCATCCTAGAAAAGATACTCTTCTCAGGTGATTCCATGCCTTGCCGTGGGCAGATTGAACAATCTTTGCTGACTGTCAATGTCTGAATCCGCTCTGTAACAGGATTTCATGCTGCTGTCCTTGAAGCTCTTTCCCCTTTGCTTCCTCAGGGCTTGTTCTGTTCTGTTTCTCTTATGAGCTTTTGCTTTCCTCTGCCCATCCCTTTCCACTGATTACACTCCATATTCTCTTCTCCTTCTTGATACCTCCCTCTCCAAGCACACCCACTCTGATGTGTTCCACCACCATTTCTCTGCAGACCACTTTCTGCCCGTACCTCTGGCTCCAAGAAAGCTCACTCTAATTTCCAGCAACTTAACTCAGCAGTTTGTCCCTCCCAAATAACAGCCCAGCAAAATCACAGGCTCTTCTTCTCATTAGCATTTTATCATTCAGAATTATGTCACCCAGCAACTACCCCAGTAATTGAATTCCACTCTAAGGAACTTCCTATTAAAAAATAATACCAATGGGAAGTGTACAGCTTCTGAAACCTTCTGCCCTACCTCTCTGTTTCCATAGTATCGATAACCATATGAAGTTGCCACTGGTTGACTGTTTTTGACCTACAAACGTGACAAATTCATACGGTTCAACTTAGTAGTATTCATTACCTTGTACATAATTCTGTGTGTACTTGGGTCCCCCAGGAGGCTCAAAGCTCTTTGAGGAGCACACGCCTTCTTCTGCTTTGCATCAAGTTGCCTAGCACAAGATGCCCTGGAACTAGTAGGAATTCAATTACTGCTTGGTGAATGAAAAAGTAAATGAAACTATCTGAAATCAAGGCCCTTGAGGCTGGAGACAAAGGGCGAAGAAGGGGGTAGGAGGCAAGTGGGGGTGCCAGAGTCAAAGACATGTCCCTAACCTGACAACTCCTTTCCTGTCAGTCAAACCCCATGTTCTTTAAAATGACACCAAACATTTTTCCAGTTGGTAAATGCAGTGTTTCTTTTTTTTTTTTTTTTTTTTTTTTTTAATTCAGTTTTATTGAAATACATTCACACATCATACAATCATCCATGATATGCAATCCACTGTCCACAGTATGACAACATAGTTATGCGTTCATCACCACAATCTATCTCTGAACATTTTCCTTACATCAGAAAGAACCAGAACAAGAATAAAAAATAAAAGTGAAAAAAAAAAACACCCAAATCATCCCCCCATCCCACCCCATTTGTCCTTTAGTTTTTTATCCCCATTCCTCCACTCATCCATACACTAGATAAAGGGGGTGTGATCCACAAGGTCTTCAAAATCACACTGTCACCCCTTGTAATCTACATTATTATATAATTGTCTTCAGGAGTCCAGGCTGCTGGGTTGGAGTTTGGTAGTGTCAAGTATTTACTTCTAGCTATTCCAATACATTAAAGCCTAAGAGGTGTTATCTATATAGTGCATAAGAATGTCCACAGAGTGACCTCTCGACTCCATTTGGAATCTCTCAGCCACTGAAACCATTTTGTCTCATTTTGCATCCCCCTTTTGGTCAAGAAGATACTCTCAGTCCCACGATGCCGGGTCTACATTCATCCCCGGGAGTCATACTCTGCGTTGCCAGGGAGATTTACACCCCTGGGAGTTGGGTCCCACGTAGGGGGGAGGGCAGCGAGTTCACCTGTCGAGATGGCTCAGTTAGAGAGAGAGAGGGCCACATCTGAGCAACAAAGAGGTACTCAGGGGGAGACTCTTAGGCACCATTACATACAACTTTAGACTCTCCTTTGTGGTAATGAGCTTCATAAGGGCAAGGTCCCATGCTCAAGGGCTCAGCACATCAAACCACCAGTCTCAATGTTTGTGACAACATACGCTAGGGGATCAGCATCTCAAAGTTTAGAGATAGGCCTTACAATTCAGGGATAGAGTTAACTAATGCAGTGTTTCTTGATATTAAAAAAAAAATGAAAAAAGTGCTGAATACCTAAGGGATAAAACAAAAATCATCCGTAATCCCACCACCTGATGCTAATCAACTTCAATACTGGTGAATTTTCTTCAAGGTTGTAGCTATGATATTTCTTTCATTGAGATCAGCTGTACACACACACTTTTATTCTTTTTCTAAATCTTAATATTATTACTTCAGCATTTTCTAATGTCAGTGGAGGCATTTCCTAAATATCACAATTTTTGACAATAGCATTTTTTTTATATAAAGATTTCTCCGATTTTGAGTTATTTCCTTAAGACACATTCCTAATGGTAAAATTACAGGATCAAAGAGCATGAAGATTTTTAAAATTCTTGATACTCATTCACAAAATACTTGACAAAAAAGTAATACCATGGTACTCTTCACCCATTTAAATAGCAGTGCTAGTATCAACCTCATTAAAATCAGTGTTGAATATTATTATTTGTACTCTTACTTTCTTATTTTCTCAGCAAAGCTTTAAACTGCTATTTCTGCAGTGGGAAGCGAGGGGCTGAGGAAGAGTCGTAAGTGGTCAGTGGAGGAAGCCTTGTCCCTGCCAAAGAACCACAGCTGAAGGTCTGCAGTGAGGCTCTGCAACCTTCGAGGAGCCACAGACAGAGTCAGTGGGCAAGGTGAGTAGAAGACTGAGGTAGGGAGGGAAAAGTGAAGGAGCCACCACGGTCCCTTTCCCTATCGTCCATCTCAGAACCCGATCAAGACTGGAGTCCCTAAAGAAGGGGAGTTTTAGATTGGATAAAAGAAAGAAATTTCGATATTTGGTTTTGAAGTTTCGGACCTTTGAATATTTGGAAGAGTTCTGGAATTTGCCAGAGATTTCATCCAGTGCCTCCGCAGGAAGACTAGACACAGCCAACTCAGTAGAGGACAGTGAGAAAAAATTAAGTGGCTTTCTGCTCATCTGCTACTTATCCCAAGCTCAGGTGCCTGTAGTAACGCCATTGTTTATTAAAGGGGTTTCACTTCTATTCTGTTACCTATCTATCTATTCATGTGCTCTTTCTTTAAAGCCCAATTCCAATTTCAGATGTTCCTCAGTTATCCCAGTTAATGGGATAATTATCTCGGTTAGTGGGATACTTTCAGTCTGAATTTATTGTATATGTCTTTACAGTATTAGAAACCTTCCTGTGATTTTACATATACTATGAAAAGCATGGACCTGTCTCAAGGCTTACTGAGAGCTCTCCATTTTTAGGGGAGACCAAACCTAATCTATGGGGCAGGGGTGGAGGAGGTGGGGTGGATAGGCCAACTGTGTAATGGGCACGGCCCACCAGCCAGCTGTCCAAACTCTGAAGGATGCCGCCAGCTGAGGCTGAGCCCAGCAGCATCTATCTCCAGGGGCCTGCAGTCCAGCAATGGAGGCACTCAGGCACCCAGTCATCCAGAAAGCCAACATCAAGTACCTCCTCTAGGTCAGGCAGGAGAATAGTGGTACGGGATAGGGAGGTAAGCACCCTGCCCTCAAAGGGTTGATTATCTAGTGGAGGAAGAAAGAAAAAAGATAAGGGTAAGAACTTTATGATTGTACATGCATTCTAGACTTACAGTTCAGGGAGGTCTTTCTGAGTTGATGGAGAGATATGAGAGGATTCTCAATGGGGGGTGATTTTGCCCCTAAGGGACATTTGGCAATGTCTGGAGACATGTTTGGTTGTCACATCTTGGGGAGGAGGTGCTACTGGCATCTAGTGGGTGGATGCCAAGGATACTTCTAAACATCCTACAATGCACAGGTTAGTCCCTCTATAACAAAAGAGCATCCAGTCCCAAATGTCAATAGTACCATGTATGAGAAATCCTGCTCTAGTGCTTGGGCAGATAGGCTGAGGGCATCAGGCTCTCACTGGAGTTCAGGTTGGGATACAGTAATAAGAATGGGAACAAACAAGCAATCCAAACAAAAACTTAGGAACTAGGACAGAGGACCAATGGGACAAGCAGGCCACAAGCAGTGGGAGAAAGGGAGGTTGCATTGCCATGCAAATGTAACCTCATTCAGCTGTCACTCAGGGTACTCTGCACTTAGCAGATGATTTCCAGAGCCCTCTCCGGGAAAGGATTGCCTAATATGCTACTACGATTGACTGTCGTGGACCCGGAGTGAACCTACAAGTAGAGGTTACTACTGTTGGCTGAGCAAGGTGGGGACAGTAGGACTGACAAAGACCTTTTGGTATTTCCTACAGTCTAAGGACAGAGACCAGTTCTTATGCACATTTATATCCCCCACAATGCTTAACCCAGTGCTCTATAGATGTTTAATCAGTGCTTATTGGCTGATTAATTGATCAATGATTTCCTTAATTGGTCATGCCATTCACATCCATCTATGCTCAGGATGGCCAGGACAACTTGGTCATATTCCAATGTATTGAGAAATTAAATCAACCGGTAAAGGCTCTGGCAACCATATCACCACATGGCTTGGATTCAGCGCTGCATTTAAACGAAAATAAAACAATCATGCTCCAGCCCTCTGTGGAGCGAGTAGTATAATCTGCTTACTTATGGCCAGGCCCCCATGAGAAATTAAAGTGACAGGCAGTAACTTTGGTGATGAATTACAGAACAGCTTCATTTAGCTCACCCCACCTAGAAAGAGCCTCGTGCCAGCCCCTGGAGAAATTGATTCATCCTAATTTGAATTAGCGATTAATTTTGGATCAGCGGTTTTACATGTCTAGTTGCCACTTCTTTCCTTTCTAGGGTCTCTCGTTCCTTCATGCCTGGAATTTGCTCAGCAATATACTTTGATCCTGGTTTGGAAGCTAAATATTGAAGTAGAAATCAGTGGACACGGCTATGTCCTTACCACAGATGTCGAACCTTATCCCTTTCCTATAAAGCCTTGATTTCTGCTTTTTTTTTTTTTAAATTGCCATGTGAGGTTTTGGAGGAAGTTGTTACCTCCTCCCAGGGTGGTTGTGTGATAATGGAGGACCCCAAAACTCTGAAAGACTTTGCAACAGAAGGAAAATTACTCTTTAGCAGAGGATTTCAGGCACCAAATGTAACTGTGGACAGGGAATGTCTCTGAGTGCCCTCCAAAATCTCACCTTATTACAGTTAAATAATCATGCCATGGCTTGGCCAATTTAACTTGCTGTGGAACTTTGACCACAAAGCATCCTCCTTCTGTATCTTGGTTTCTTCCTCCCTAATGATATTTGCATTCCATTTAGCAATCCATTCTAGTGAAGAGATGATCAAAGAAGGCAGTCCAAGGCAGAGTTTCTCTCTCTTGTGTGGAGGTCACTGCAGTTCCACACCTGGTGATCCTGAATTCCTGGACCCGAGGTCCCGGCGGGCACCGAGTTGGCCTTGGCTGGTTGTGATGAGCAGCCCTGCCTTTCTCCTAACGCTTCTGCTACTTATCGCTGAGATGGCTTCTCATGTAACAGGATTGGAGAAACAGCCAGGCAACCTTGGGTTGTGATAGAAAGCAGATGAACTAGTTTTGCTAAACTAGTTTTTTTGAGCTTGGAACAAGACTTTAGACAACCCTTGGCATCTTAGTAAAATCTGGTCTCCCTATATATGGAGGATAAATTGCCAGAGAAGCTATCACTAACTTATTTCAAACTCTGCTTTGTACATTATTTTTGCTTTCTTTTGAAACACTCAAATTGACCTAAAGCCATCAACTATCTAGGTATGTTGGTCTTGGAAAGAAAAAATAAAAACAACCATGGGTGCACAGAAGAGAAGTGCCAACTTGCATAGCACAGAGAAGGTGTCCCAGAGGCATCATTTTATGTGGTCATTGAATGCTGGATGAGTAGGACTTTTCTAGACTAACAATAACAGAGCATTTCAGTCGCTTCTGTAATAAACGGCCAACAAATATTAATCGCTTACAATAGCAAACGCTTATTTCTTCCTTATACTATATGTCAGTGTGGGCTAGCAAGCACTCTGTTCTCATAATTATTCAGGAGCCAGTTTCCAAAGTTGCTTGTCACCAGGCCAGAGAGGAAGGAAAACACAGCCAAACACTGGCTCTGAAGGTGACACGCATCATTTCTACTTAAATTTCGTTAGAGAAAACAAGTCACAGGGTTGCACCTAACTTCAAGTGAGCAGGGAGAAGGAATTCTTCTGTGCTCACAGAGAGAAGGGGTCAGAGGATTTGTCACTGGCCCTAATAACCAGGCATGTGCCTAAGAGCAAAGCCATAAAAGAACAGAGCTGTATTTTCAATAGTTTTCCCAGGTGCCCCTGTTTCTTTTCAATTTTATTTTGAAAAAAGTTCAAGCCTCTACAAGAACAAACAATGAACATCCATCATGCTTCTCCTAAACATTCTGCCACATCTGCTCTATGTCTCTTATTCTTTGCCACATTTACTTTATATCTCTTATTCTCCCTCTCTCTAATTTTTTGCTGAACCACGAGAGTAGTTGCAGACGTCAGGATGTTTCGCCTCTGTATATTTCAGCATATAACTCCCCAAGCCAAGACAGTCCCTTAGATAACCACAAGACAATTGTCGAGTTCAGGAAATTTAATACTGATTCAGTTATATTATTTAATATGGAGTCTATATTCAGATTTTGCGAGGTATTCAATAAAGGACTTTATAGCAATTTTTTTCCAGTCCAGGATTATACACTGCATTCAGTTGTTAGGTTTCCTGTAATCTGAAGCAGCATCTTTGTCTTTTATGAAATTGATATTTTTGAAGTACTGGCCATTTGTTGTGTAGAATGTCCCTCCATTTAGGATTGCCTGATTGTTTCCTTATGATTAGATTCAGGTAATACATTCTTGGTAATGATAATACATAGATGGTTTCCTGCCTTCTCAGGTATCTCAGGTACACTTATGCTTGAGAACTACTACCAAGTAGCTCAAATTACAGGCAGCTTTAAGGTAACATTTTTTCCTTTATGCTACAAACAGTAAGTATTATTAAGTTTCCACCTTGAGCAGGGATGTGTTCTAGACACTTTATATGTGGTCTCATTTAAGTTTCACAACAATGCCATAGAGCAGTTATTATTATTCCAGCTTCCAAAACAAAGAAACTAAAGTTCAGAGAAATAAAGTAGATTTCGACAAATCATAAAATCTGCTTACAGCAGAGCCAGGGGTCAAACCTGGGTCTATAAAACTACAAAGTCCATAGCCAAAGCTCTGCTCTACACCAGAACAAGGTCCTTTTGGAAATCCATCTGAAAACAAGGCAAGAGAGGCTGTGGTCCAACCTTGGGGCTGGGCGAGGAGGAGGAAAGCAGGGATATGGGCTAAGACAGGCTCCTTCTCTGGGATATGGATATGGATATGCTCTTGAGGCTCAAATCCCCAAACAGAAAATAACCTAGCTCTGATCTCACCAGGGGCATATTCAGGGAAGATGGTACTACCCAAGCGCATTGTGGAAGTATCTGGCACTTCTGCTTCCAGACATAGAACAGGAAGAAGACTGTCTATGGGGGCAACAGTTCCAAAGATGTTTAATAGGTGGCTTTTCTTTGGTTTCAGAGGAGCAATAAGTTAACCTACAGATGGCTGGATGAGCTGTCAGACGAGCCAGGTGAAATCAGAACAGAATACAATGGGCTGCAACATAGAAGTCTGGGTTGGCAAACACATGTCTAGGAAATGAAAGCTTCTATCAAGAATTCAGGTACTTGCTTATGGAAAGAAAACCACACTGATAAATCTAAACCAGCCTTGGTTGGGTTCACATAGTAGAAGGGATTGCAGAGGAGTTGTTTAGGATTTCTGGGGTCATAACTAAAAGATTCCATGGCAGCAAGACTTTCAGGAACAATGTCAAGTTGAGACTAGAGGTATAGTTTGGTTGGGTTTTCATGGCTGTGGATGGAAACCTAAAAATGCAGTGGACCTGTGAATCTGCTGGCCTCTCAGGCTTATTGGATTCCAGATCTGGTTTGTAAGATGAGGATGGGCAGAATAGGGCTGTAACCTCCAGGCTTAGGCCCAGAAGTCAGCGGAACAGAAGCTCAGTGCCAAAAAGGGAGGCTGGGGATGGTACCCCAGTGACTGGTCAAGCAAGCACTGGCCTAACAATTGCTGCGAGGCCATTTTTGGCTGGTTAATAAACCAACAGGCTGGTTTATTAAATCATCAGTCAATTGGCTGCAGCTGTGACTGCAGCCAACTGCAAAGAGAAAAATACTACACGGGTACCACCATGTGCTAGGAAAGACAACATCCCAGACACTGACTGCATTTGACATGTAGGTTTCAGGTTGGAAGAAAAGAATCTTTAGAATGGAACAAATGACAAGGAGAGGTCACAACTCCAAGCCATCTAGCAAGTGTCCCTGCATAGTCTGGCTGCTGAACATTTCCACAGGTTGCCTAAGAATGGTAAAGGATAGCAGGTTCCAGGTGCATCTGGGTACAGCCTTGTATGTATGTTTGTGGTTCCTAATGATGTTGGTTTCAGGGTGCCATGACTCACTTGAGGTGGGCTCAAGTCACTGACAGTTTCATGGATGGTGGATCAAGTTACACTTAATGCTTTCCCCCAGTGGGAAGACACGGACTTCATTTTCTGAAGTTTAATGTTTAATAGTATAAATTATACAAACATCATTTATGTTTAATAATTCCAAGATGCAAAAGGAAATCAAAGTTTGAATATTAAAATGGAGACCTCTTTCCTCAAGAAGGAAGGGCCTATGATTGGGGATCACTGAAGATCAAAGTCCATTATGAATATGGCAGATAACTGTAGTTCTTTAAAAATATGTCTTCTAATTTAAAGAACAAAA
This sequence comes from Choloepus didactylus, assembly GCF_015220235.1. NCBI lineage: Eukaryota > Metazoa > Chordata > Mammalia > Pilosa > Megalonychidae > Choloepus > Choloepus didactylus. The sequence goes on along the minus strand of NC_051323.1, from coordinate 16,344,387 downwards.
TCCTGTCCCCAAATATGGGATGGAAAAAAAATAGAGGATAAAAAGGACCATATTACTACTTTCTACTGATTATGGAGAAATTAGGAAAATATTTGTCTTCCTTAATATAGAATTAGAATTTGATTTTCCCATTATATTTGACTCTTGAAGAGAGAGAGACTGACTAATGGGATAAATTGGATGACATCCTCCATAGCTATGTGACAACTGTTATGTATTTAGGCCCCAGCTAGACATATGGCAGGATCTCTTGTAAGAGCCTCATAGATAAAGTGAAAAAATATGGTAGATAATAAAGGGATTTGTAATTTATTGAGAGAATTTACCCCAAATGGCAAATGGCTCAACTTCAGCTTGGAGGGATGTTTCTTGTAACCATAGAAACCTTCCCATAACTTAGAAAAAGAAACAGAGGATTTGCTAATTAAATTTGCATAAGACATAAAGCTGCCAATGGGCATGAATACATGAAAAGACAGAATCAGTAGCGGAAAGGGTTGCCATTTGAATCTAGCAAGATTAATTTAACGGAAATTCATATAAGATCTTGAACATGGGTCCAAAAGGAGCAAAAGAATAAATGCAAGTGTGGAGAATCAAGAGTGGACAGACACATCTATAAAAACGCTTAGAGGTTTTAGCATTCCAGGAGATCAATAGTCACCTGAAGTGTGATGTGTCTGCCAAAGAAATTCATGCAATTCCTAGTAGTTTTCATGACATATTATCCAGAGAGAGATGATTGATCAGACAACATCTGGTCTCTCAGAAGCCACAATTTAAGGATATTGACACATGGAAATAAAGGAGCCAAGAGAGGGAGAGATTAAAACCACATCCAAGAGATAGAAGAACTGAGTCATGTCTAATTCATTCAACAAATATTTACTGTGTGATTATTATATGTCAGGCACTGTCACAGGCTACAGGGCCACAGGAAGAGATTACAGAAAGGAGTAAGAGCTAACAACTGTGATGTAGAAGAGAAATAAGATGCATTTTGAGTGGCCCAAAGCAGCAGAACTTAAAATGATTAGAAGATTTGGGGAAACATATTTTTCTTCAATATTAAAAAAAAAAAGTCTTGACAGTCTGCTTTCTGAGAATCTGGGTGAATTGCCTTGCCATTAGTAAGTTCTCTGTATCTGGAATCCTTGTGAAAAATAGGAATGTCAAACATTCAATTCTATTTTAAGACATTTTACACATACAGTCCAGAAAATTTGAAAAGTAAAAGTGTTAAAAAAAAAGAAAGGAAAATTGCCCATAATTGAACAACTTGGTGATAGGCATGATTCCTCTCTCTCTAGATATCCTTCTCTGTTTCCTGCACACTTACACACATGCTCACATACCAACCCCTACTAATCCTATGTAGTCTAGATAGTTGAAATCTCAACATAATACAGCTCTACGTTCTTTTTAATTAACATTATTAAGTTATAAGCATTTCTATGACATTTAAAGTTCTTTGTATAATTTTAATGGTGGAATAATACATTATTGTATAATAATATGTGTATGTGCCATGGCTTTTTAAAACATTCTTCTAGTACTGGAAATTTGTGGTATTTCCAATTTTTTTTTTTTTTTTTTTTGCCAGAAACAATTCTGTGGTTGGTATCTTTGTGCTCTCTCTGCCCTCATTTCTAATCATTTCCTCAGGATAGAGTTTTGAAAAGTATAATTACTGTCTAAAAAGCTATGGAAATTTTCAAGATTTGGGACGCATATTGTAAGATTAATTCCAGAAAGATTAAGCTCATTTACATGCCTATTAAAATGAGAATGCCAATCTTGCCTCAGTCTTAGCCAATATTATTATTATTTTTTAATCTTTCCTAATTTCAAGGGCAGAAATTGGTGTTAAGCTTTAATTTATGATGACCAATGAGGTTGAACATATATTCCACATTTATTAACTATTTTTCTTTCCTGGAAGTTGTGTATTTCTACTCTTAGTTTTTCAAGACAGAGTTTTCCTTATTGATTTGAATGTGCTCTCCAGACATTAAGAATATGACTTTTTAAACTTTTTAATGTCTTTATGGCAACTAATTTTTCCTTATTGTCTCTGTCCTTTAGTTTTACTGATTATTATTACATAGCAGAGAAAAATATTGATAAATTTGATTACACAAAATTAGGTTTTCTGCATATTAAAAATATATAAAAGTAAAATGCATAAACCTAGGAAATATTTGTGTCAAATGTTTCCAACAAAATATTAACATCTTTATATACAAAGAGTTCAAACAAATCCATTTAAAAATCTAAAAATGCAATTAATAGGTGAACAAAGTATAAAAACACAAAAAATGCAAGAAAATATTTAACTTCACTAGTAATGAAATAAATAAAAACATTGATGATTAAATTTACCTAAAATAAAAGCAAATATTAAAATAAATGATAGTAGTAGTTTCCATGTGGTGATACAGATTCATGCAAAAATTTGGTAATATGTCATGCATACTTTAAAATATTCATACTCTTTGTCCCAGTAAGTCCACTTTTAGAAAATTCTATGAAATCCATTAAAGATGTGGTTATATACATGCACAGGTATGTTTACTTTGTCATTATCTATTTTAAAAATTGGAAGCAAACTATAAGTCCAATATTAGGAGAAGATTTAAGTAAACTATTATTCTGTGATCTTGGACATTAACAATATGATAGCTAAGAAAATGTTCAATAAAAGATTTGGGGCTATTTCTTGGAAAGCAAAAGACAAAGAGACAAACAGATGAGAAAGAGAAAGAAACCAGGGAATCTGTTTGGAAGAGTCAATATCTAACAGGAGGAGACAGGGCAAAATGGTAGTGCAGGGAGGTATGCAATATAGTTAGTCCTGCAGAGCAACTAGTAGACAGCCAGGAACAACTGTTTGGGGGACATCTGTGACTGGCCGTACATTGTGCACCAGTCTGGAATGGGTGAAAGGGCTGTGACCAAAGCATAGAACTGTAAGTAAAGCCCCCCAAATGGCAAGGGTTGGCATCCCTCCCCCACTGGAATGGCAGACTGAGTTGGAATACAAGAAGCAGTCTCTACTACAAGCAAGGAAAGTTAGCTCAACCAAGCTCCAATCACAGCTTTAATTAACAATTTGGACAACTGAATGCAAGCTCTGAACACAGACAAACCTGGAGCAAGCAGGAAAGGAAACCTGAGGTCTCTCTCAGCAGAGAGGAAGCAAGGCTGATGGGGAAAAAAATAAAAACAGAGGCTTTGGAGTCAGCCAAATTCAGAATAATGAAGGAGGGCTGTGAGTCAAGAAAAGGGGCACACAGAGCCAAGTACCAACTCCAGCTCCTGACTGGTGAAACTGGGGTGCTGGAGACTGGCTTTGAATAGGGGATTTCTTTTTTTCTCTCTCTCTTTTTTTTAAAAACTATTCTAAGTACTCATTAGAGAAAGTGTCAGGCATTTTTGATTGTCAGCTCTGACCCAGGCAACGTGGAGTTAAAGTAGGTCTGAGAGACAAAGTTAGGAGTCAAGTGAAGGAGATAATTCCCTGAAGAGTGCAACTTCCCCAAGAAAAGGGGAGGGGGGAGCTCAAGTGACAGCCCTCCTTCAGAGAATTCAGACCACAGGGGCTGGTAAACAAAAAGAAACAGAAAGAATTTAAGTTTGCCTTAACCATGCCCCTGGCAGGGATAGGGTCTGCTGAGAATTAAAGGCACCACACCTCTTTATACCAGTGGAGCTGCAGGCTGACAAGTGACACCTTCTGGGCAGGACAGGAAAAGCACAGAGTTTAGAGGACTTAAAGGAAAGTCTGACCACCTGCTGGGTCTCATCCTCAGGGAAACTTGATACTGATTACATGTTCCTCCTGAGACCTGGGCCTATCTGGTCTGGAAAAATCTGTTTGGGGTTGTTCATATTTAGGTAGACATTTCTCAGAAAAAAAAGTTCCTTAAACTAGAATAACAAGAGCTGAAAAAGTCTGATCAGTTAAACAGAAGTTATGCTAGAGGTCTAGAATAAGTTGAACTGAATGCCAAAGAACAGATAGATAACAAAGCTAATCAACAAGAAAACCCAAAGTAAAAGAGTGAAAATAACTTCCAGAATAAACTAATCAAGGAAACCAGATGCTTAGACACCAACAAAAAATTACGAGTCACACTAGGAAAAATGAAGATATGGCCCAGTCAAAGGAACAAACTAACAAATGAGTTACAGGAGTAGAAACAACTAATTAAAGATGTTCAAACAAACATGTTAAGTCAATTCAAAAATAAATCACTGAGGTGAGGGAAGATATGGCAAAAGTGATGAAATATAGAAAGAAGACATTGGGTGAACATAAGAAAGAACTCAGAAGTTTGAAAAAAACAATTGGTGAATTTATGGGAATGGAAGGCACAATAGAAGAGATGAAAAACACAATGGAGACAAACAACAGCAGACTAGGAGAGGCAGAAGAAAGGATTACCAAACTAGAGGACAAGACATCTGAAATCCTATACACATAAGAACAGAAAGGAAAAAGAATGGAAAAATATGAGCAGGGTCTCAGGGAATTGAAGGACAACATGAAGCACATGAATATACATGTCATGGGTGTCCCAAAAAGAGAAGGAAAAAGGGGCAGAAAGAATAGTGGAGGAAATCATCACTGAAAATTTCCCATCTCCTATGAAAGACAAAATTACAGATACAAGAAGTGCAGCATAACCCAAACAGAATAGATCTGAATAGGCCTATTCATTCCAAGATGCTTACTAATCAGACTGTCAAATGTCAAAGACAAAGGGAGAATTCTGAAAGAAGCAAGAGAAAAGTAATCCATCACATGCAAGGAAAGCTCAGTAAGACTATGTGTGGATTTCTCAGCAGAACTCGTGAAGGCGAGAAGGCAGTGGCATGATATATTTAAGATATTGAAAGAGAAAAACTGCCAACCAAGAATTCTATATCCATCAAAACTGTCCTTCAAAAATGAGGGAGAGTTTAAAATATTTTCAGACAAAGAAATACAGTTTGTGAACAAGACCTTCTCTACAAGATGTACTAAAGGAAGCACTACAGGCAGATAGGAAAAGACAGGAGATTGAGGTTTGGAGAAAAGTAAAGAAATGAAGACTATCGGTAAGGGTAAAAAGAGAGGGAGAGAGGGAGAGGGAGAGGGAAAGGAAAAGGGAGAGGGTGGGAGAGAGAGAGAGAAAATAAAATAAGTTGGACATATAAAATCCAAAAGACAAAATGCTAGATGATAGCACAATATTTTAAGTACACGAACAAAGTTGAGTGTGAGTAGGGATAGAAGAGGAAGACTATGGGTATGTATGACACCAGAAGGAAAGATAAAAGATAAGGACTGGGACGGCATAACTTAGCAAAACCTAGAGTGGACAATGATGGTGATTGAATATACAAATATAAGAATGTTTTTATATGAAGCATAACAAATGAATGTTAACATTGCAAGGTGTTGAAAATTGGATGATACAGGGGAAAAATGCAATCAATGTAAACTAGAGTCTGTAGTTAACAGTAACATTGTAATATCAAGAGAAAGATAACACATGAATAATCTCTGGAAATGATAAAAAGAATGCGAACAGTTATAAGAAAAAATCTGGGAGAAAATGATTTTCACCCTAGAGTTCCATATCCAACCAAACTATCAATCAAGTAGGAGAGCAGAATAAAGGCATTTCTGGTAAGCAAAATCTCAAAAAAATATGCTTTCACTTATACTGTCTCAAGAAATGAGTGGAGGATGTGTTCTACCAAAGCAAGGAGTTATTGCAAGAAAGAGGAAAGCATAGGGTTCAGTAAACAAAGGATCTCAAGTAGGAAGAGAGGCAGGGAATTTCCAGAAGGGAAGCTCCAGAAGGAGAACAGGTGTGCAGCAGGTCTAAAGGTGGCCTGTCTTAATAAGACTGGGCAGACAGGACCTCTGGATGATGTCACCTGCATTTTACCAGAATCTCCACTGCTCCTTAGAAATCCCTCAACCTGGAGAGACTATTTGATTTGAAATTGTGGAAAATTAAACTAAGAGGTGTTTTATAGAACTACTGAATATGTAAAAAGACTAAGAGATTAAAAGATAACTAAGCAAAAATTTTAATGAGACAGTATTAACTCCAAGGTAAAGAAAGAGTTGAATAATAATTATAGCTAAATTTTATTGAGTACTTTATTGAGTAACATAGTGTTCCAAGCCCTTTTACATATATTAACTCATTTAATCTTCACAATCATCCTAGCAAGTTGGTACTATTAATATATCCGTTACATGGTGAGGAAAATATAAAGCACAGATGTGATTTGTGGATGGTAGCAGAGTAGGATTCAAATGCAGCCTGACAGGCTCTAAACTACCTGCCTAAGAAAAGAAATAGAATCATAGCACTCGGTTTGGCTCAGCAGTGACCAAAATTTTTATAGTCAAACTGCTGAAAGCACTGAATACCATTTGACTCAAAACTGTCATATAACCGTATTGGGAGGATGGGGGAGTTTGAATCCAAAGGGTGAAAATAAATAGAAAAAACATGAACACCTTCATCTGCAATAATAAGTCAATAAATCATGTCTAAAAGTATATATGTAAAATATGGAGGTAAATATGAGAAATTTTTTTTTAAAGTTGAGAGTGGTAGCTTCTAATAACCATTTAGCAGCATTTAATTTAATTTTCAATTTAAAACTATATGCATGTATTACACACACACACACACACACATTTGGTGCTGACAAAGATTTTTAAAGGTAGGGGTCAAGGCTGATAGTCTTTGCACACCAGAAATACTTACATATTTGCTAATAGCTTCTATCCGTGCCCCAGATACACCTGTGCTCCCCTGGCTGCTCGGGAAGTCCCGCTCCCGTCCCTGCACTTAAATAAATGTTCCTACTACCCAACAACTAAAGCGTGGACGCCTGGGAGGGCACAGGGCTCCAGAACTCTGCTCCAGCCACAGCCAGCTTCATCTGGATTGGGTCTGTATCTATGTTCTCCCACTTGTTAAATATTTTAAAATATCATCCTTGTTCATGGAATTACATTAATTGAAAGAAGGAAGATACAACTTATATATCTATTAAGTCAATAAAGTTATCCATGTGGGGAGTACTGCACTGTTTTTCTCTTTACACTCGTCTGGACTTTTTAATATTTTCCATAAAAGCGCATATTAATTTTAAGACTGACAAAAACTGTTAAGAAAATGAACATGGGTTTATCCTGTGCCTATCCATGCATCTGCGTCACACAAGGTTGACTCCCACGTTAATAAACAATGACCCCTGAAAATGTTTGAAAGCCAAATGTGCAAGAGTTAAAAAAAACAACTGATGTCATGGGGAGGGCAAGTCCCTCCAGCTGTTGACGCCTGGCAGAGGGGCAAGTGCTACGGCTCCTAATTAGCATTTCAGAAATTAATTTTTTTCTTGCTGATTAAGACTGTCCCTGTAAATTAATCAATGTAAGCCTTCCAGCATAACAAAGAAGGGAAAAAACACACACACAAAAATCAGAAAACATCCAGCCCTGAACAGCTGAGTCTTGACATCTGAAATCTCCAACCATGACAGAAGCTGGGTGCTGAGCTCAGTGTGCCTTGAGGTGCTTTCAAATGCAGATTCCAGGGTCCAGTCCTCAACCAACTGCATTGGATTCCTTAACCAGGAGGCCCAGGACTTTGAACTTCACCAGGCTCCCCAGGTCATTCTTATGCAAACATTTTTAAAACAATTTTACAAAAACATTTTATAAAAATGTAAAAGTAAATTTTAAGACTAGGGTCTTGCTTCCTGGTTTCCAAGCAGACAGCAAGCCCTCAGAGTGCAGGCTGGGAAAGCAGAGAGGAAGCTAGCCTAGTCTCACCCTCTGATCAGATAAAAGGCTTAATGAATAGAATAAAAGAATATGAGGGTGGAGGAGCCACTCATCTGTGCATTTGAAAATCACCTTTGAAATGAGGGCAATTTCAAGGAGCCAGTTATGAAAGGAAACAACACAATCTTTCATAATGGAAAGAGTTCCTGAAGATATGCAAGGGAGGCAGGATTTATTTAGGGTGTCCACTGTCATTCATTTCTTCAACTTTTTTAGATACATATGTATATACACAACAGACACACACACACACACACACACACACACACACACACACAAGAATTCCAGCCAAAAGACATTAAAAGGAATATACAGGGTCATTTAATATTTTAACATGTATAGGCCCCTTGAAAGTATAACATCCATTATACTTTCTGTGCAAAGAATATAAAAATAAGCAGAAAGACAATAGTAAGCTGCTTCAACACACTACCAATGAATCTAGTAAACCAAGTAGAAAAAATGTAATGCCACAGAATTTTAATAATTTGATTAATAGGTTGAAGTTAATAAACGTATAGCAAAGTATAAAACCTATAACAGATAATCCTTGGGGGCCCTCAAATAATGATTTTTTTTAGAGGGCAATTTGGTGATGCAAGGACCAGAAGTCCTTGAAGTGCATATATTCTTTAATCCCGAAATTTTATACCCAAGAATTTATACTATGGACAAAGACGTAATTACAAACATAACTGAAACATAAATATCCAAAAATGGAGGTTTTATTTAGATAAATCAGTGCTTTTGCTATATTTTTATCAATGCAACTATTTCTCCAGATGAAACTGCAAAGTGCAATTTGTGAAACTCTGGTTGAAACAGGAATGTGGGAAGTGCCCAGGCCTGGAGATGGGTCGGAGGGCAGCCTCTGAGAGCCTCGTGCATTTTTCAGGAGAGCATTGAATTCATTCTGAGCCCAGATGCTGATGTCCTGCACGAGCTCGTGACCAGCAGAGGGCGCTCAGAGAACTGGAGGCGGCTGGTTGCAGAGAGAGATTTCCACATCCTCCATCACGGAAGGTGGGCAGGCGTGAGGACCAAATGTTCAGTTATAAAATCAAGGTCACACCCCTTCCTCCATTCCCTGATGTTATACAGGCCTACCCTGAAGCCAGATGCCACTGGGATGAAGGAGGGCCAGCAAAAAATCCCACGTTGAATCGGGTTTACCTGAAAGTAAGTAGATCATCAAGTCCTGTGCACAGGTGTTATGAGGGCTTAAGAGAGAAAGTCCAGTTTTGACAAAAATTAAAGCTTCGGTTTTTCATAACTGAGAATGCAAATTAAGTAGCTGTGAATAACCAAGAGAATAACCCTAACCAAGAGAAAATATTGGCATGACATACATCACAGGGAGAACAGAATTTTCTCTAATGGAGGATGGTTATATTTTCATGGGTGAGATTGGGAGGTGATACAGTGTATCAGTGAAGTGCCCAAGCTCTGAGATCAGACTGCCTGAGTACAACTCTCAGCTTTGCAATTTGCTGGTTACATGACCTGGGGCAAATCATCTAACCTATTTTAGCCTTAGTTGCCTTCATGCAAAATGGGTACAATTTTCCTACTCCAAAGTGCTGCTGTGAAGATTGAATTAACAGTGTGTAAAAATTTAACCTAGGAACTGATATCCAGAGAGTGCTTTATAAATGTTTTCTATCATTATTGTTCACATTTTTAAAAATCTCCAAGTAGTTTCCTACATTTTCCAGGTATTCTGCATGAAGTATGCGTTACCTTTGCAATTAGAAAAAGAAAGAGATGGAAAGTAGCCTAATTGAAATGTGATTATCTCTAGGTTGTATAGTTATAAACCCTATTTTCTTTCCTAGTTTTTTTCTGGTTTGTCCAAATTGTTTACTGTGGACACATATTACTTCTCTAATAAAAATTTTTTAAGCTATTAAGAAAAAATCTTCAACTCCATCCCTCCAGCCTTGTTCAGCACAGATATCACCCATCCCTCAAATGTCTTCACCATCTTCAACATTTTACAATGTTCAGCAACTGGCACCTTTCTGGTTACCTCCAACCATTGGCAAGTTGTTCACCTTGAAAAACTACAAACTTGCAGGCATTTAAGATCCTTCATGGCCAGCCCTTCACTCCTTCTCACTCACTACATGATGGAGCCAGGGATTGTTTCTAGACTCCCCGAGATGGCTCTTTGTTCAAAGCACAATAGCAAGTGGCTCCTTCTCTTCATCTTAGAATCCTTGGTCCTAAGTGTGAAGCCCAGAGGTTGAATGAATGAATGAGTTAAAGGACATAGGAAACATGGAGTAGAGATTATTAGAAAAATGTGGTCTGTAGAATGTAATTTGTGTTGGTTTTTAAGCTATTGTCAGAAAACAGAGACAAGGGCAGGAGAATAGGAAAAGTCAAGAAATGTGGGTTGCATGGAGTAAGATAACATGCATATAAAGTTTTACAAGGGAAAATAATCTTACCTATTTTCTGGAATACACACACATATGCATATCGTTAAAATATAAGGAAAATATGCAAATTATAGTCACTAAAATCAGAAGAGTGATTATGTCTGGTGGGAAGGGAGGAAATTTGATCAGGAAGGATACAGGGGTCTTCAAATGTATTAAAAAATACATCTTAAGTCAGAAGGTGGGTAAGTCAGCTGTTTGTTCTATAAATCTTTCTCTCTCTCTCTGTCTGGACTCTTCCCTAACGAAGTTTTAACAAGACGTATATTTCTCTGCTGGGATGAAGAGAGAAGCTGTGTAGGACTGTACATCTTGGACTCAAAGATAGAGCTAAGAAGAGTGGAGAGATTTTTCTTTGTGGCTTTTATTATTTTTCATATAAAATGGAAACAAAAATTTAGAGCAAGAACCAAACAAAAAGTAGTGTAGCAAGAGGAAGCTGAGTAATGGTGGGGCCATCTGTAAACACTGGGGGAAAGGAATGGGTTCCTTCTAAAGGAAATTATTTGTCTCCCGGCTACCGACACAGCAGCTCCCACTGTTATACCAAGAATAGGATGCTGGGCTCTGGGGTTGATGATGTACAAGGTCTCAAAAAGATCTGCTCTCACGGCTTGTGTGTGCGTCCTGTGTGTTCTCTATCATGCCACAGGTCCTGGATGTGTGTGCATGTGTGTGTCTGTTCGGGGGACAACAGAATCTCCAAAATCGATGAGTGAATGGATGTTTGATGGGAGCCCCCTCCTTCCTGGTTGGACAGAGATGCTTTTAGCATTTCCATGCCCTGCACGCCTTTTGGCTCTATGTCTTTGTTCAGGTCCAGGGAGAGAAACATGGTGGAGAAGTGGGTACTCTGCCATGCCCTGGCTGGAGGGGATGACACTGGACAAGGGTCCTGAGCCATGATGAGGGGAGCCTGCTCGTTCCAAGGGACATGGCCACAGTGTCTCAGGAGCACCCCACCCAAGGACACTGTCAAGGCACAGGTTGATCTGGGCAATAGCAGGGATGCAGTGGCCAGGCCCAGCCAGGAGGAGTCCCTGTGTGGCCACTGTGGCCTCAGGGGGGGGAGGAGGTGCATCGCGTTCATATGGGCTCAGCCCTCCCACAGCTGGCCCAGGCGGTGGACAGCGACAGAAATGGGATCATGTCCCAGAGAAGGAGGACTAGTGGCACTGTTGGAGGACCCCAGGTCACCGCATACCTTGGTTCAACCTGTGTCTCTATCTTCCATCATACATCCAACCAACTTACTGAGTACGATTTGATGTTGCAATGGAAGGAAGGAAAATACCACTTATACATGTAAATTCAAAAGGATGTTTGTTGAAATTGTTATGGGACTAAGATTAATGCCTTTCACACCTTTCTGCACTGACTCTATGAATGAATAAATTAAAAGGAATTAAAACGGCATGCCTGAATGGAGCTAAAATTAAGGGACGAGCTAATTTATGCAACACTTTTTACTAAACAATGAAGTCTAAACATGTTATTTATGCTCAGTCATGAACAAAGTGCTGCTTTCCATTTCTCCATGATTGAGGGATGATTGTTTCCACGGGCTGATTTTATATTAGTCTGACATCATTTAGTATTAAATAATAAACATATTTGAAATTTCATTAGCAGAAATTAATGGAGTCATGACCCCACACAATAGCTTCTAGCTAAGATGCATGGGTTGCTGAAAAAAAAAAAAATAAGCTTCTCACAGTGTGAACCACCAATAAGACTAAGTCTCTCCTGCTGCCTCTTCTGGAAATCAGATTTTCAGTCATCAATGTTAGGACCCTTTTAAGAGATCAACATTTTTGAACTGTACCAAGCTGAGGTTCTTTTCAAATTTGTTGCAGAGGTAAAACTAGACCGTTTCCAGCATTGGAATTTGGTTATAAAGAAGTCATACTCCAGAAGCTAGGACAAATGGGATGAAAATGGATGGGGATGTCTACTTTCAGGGACAGTCCTGGGGTTGTGTAGGCCACTTGTGGAAATTCTACCAAGTGAAAGAAGATATTAAGCTTCCCTAGGAGAAGAGCCAAGATTGAATGGATTATATGCTAAACAGAAGGGATGAGGCAAAGAAGTGGACGGCAACAGCAGTGGGATTTGAAAGGGTTAAATTAGGCAGCTCAGGATCTCAATGCTGAGACACTAAGCTGGCCACAGGTGTCCCTTGGATGGCCTGGGCATATTGCAGGAACAACAGCTTGTCTGAGAAGAGACACAGGTGTCCATGTGTTCCGGTTTGCTAATGCTGCCGTTTTGCAAAACACCAGAAATGGATGGGCTTTTATAAAGGGGGGTTATTTGGTTACAAAGTTACAGTCTTAAGGCCATAAAGTGTCCAAGGTAACACATCAACAATTCGGTACCTTCACTGGAGGATGGCCAATGGTGTCCGGAAAACCTCTGTTAGCTGGGAAAGCACGTGGGTGGTGTCTGCTTGCTCCCAGGTTGCATTTCAAAATGGCGTTCTCTAAAATGCTGCTCTTGGGGCGTTTTGTCCTCTCTTAGCTGCAGCTGCTCTTCAAAATGTCACTCTCAGTTGCTCTGAGGTCCTTCTGTCTGTGAATTCCTTTATAGGATTCCAGTAATCCAAATAACACCCACCCTGAATGGGTGGGGTAACACCTCCATGGAAATTATCCAATCAAATGTTTCACTCACAGCTGATTAAGTCACATCTCCATGGAAACACTCAATCAAAGAATTCCAGTCTAATCAACACTAGTATGTCTGCCCCCACAAGATTGCATTAAAGAATATGTTTTTTTCTGGGGGACATAATATATACAAAAAACCAGCACACCAGGGGTGGGCTAATGCACTCAGCTCCTGCAGATGGATGGTAGACTGGCTCTCTAGCATCTCTTCCAGCCTCCCCCTCATGTGCCTTTCTCTAATAGAGAGGCTGGAAAGCTGAGAACTATCTGTTCCAGACTTCCCTGCACTGGGATAACCAGATGCACTTACGGGAGACTTTTAGAACCTTTATAACTGAGATGAGCCAGGAGGAGGTGGCAGCAGGCATGACATTCTGCTGGTGTGGATCTACCTGGCATGTCGCAGCTCTGGAGGAGACGCCTTTGGTGGCAGCTTCTTGATCCCCAGTTAGAACCAAGGTGCTGTGTGATCCTACAGTCAGCAGAGGGTACGGTAGCTTCCTGATCCACCAACTTCCTAATTATGTCACAAGTAGCAGGGCTTTGAGCCAGGTTTGTTCTAAAAATCATTCCTGGAGACCCAGCCTAAAGTCTGCTCCTCTTCCATTCCAAAAACTTGGAAGCACCTAATTTCCTATATTAAATCCCTTTCTATTTATGTGCAGCTGAACCCTGACTGATACAACAGCCCTCCATTTGACCAATCATTTGGCTAATCTTTCTGGTGCCTGGAAGCCCAAACCAATACTTCCTAGAGCAGATACCCAGACACCAGCTGGGTGGCTTGCAGTCGCTTCCTTGTGTAGCCAATTCTGGTATCAGAATAGCTTCCAGGAAGACTCCTACTACCTTAAACTGTGCTGACTCCTCTGTGCAGCAGGATGTGGGGACTCAGGGTCAAAGGCCATTTCATAATATGACCATCTTATGATGTCCAGTGCTGGAAGCTGGTGGGTGGTAGAGGAGCAATCATATTTGAAATGTGTGGCACTAGAAGCCAATCTGCAGGAAATTTTTCCAAACAACAGGTGTATAAAATTGTAAACTGAGAATTTGGTTCTCATTGCCATTTAGTCAACACAGAAGTTCCCTCCTGTTCAGCACATACTCAGCTTTCTGTTGGTTTATTTATTTTTTTTTTATGAGAATCATCCAAAATGGAATTGATTAGAATTTCTTTGTTGGTAAAGCACAAATCTGCTTTAATACTACCAAAAGAGAGTGTTGTTGTGTGAAGCCACTTATTTATCACCCAGCCTGAAGGAAAGACTGAATGATCATTCTATTATGTTTTTTTAAAAAAACATATTCTAAAATTGTCATATAAAGAGGTGATCAAAGAATATGCAAAAATGCAAGATGAGCTCTGTAAGACAGATAATAAAGTATTTTTAAATATATTATGATGTTCATCTGTCAGCTTTTTAAAATGTGCAATTTGTTGCAATTCCTTTTTAATCCTACATAAAAATTCACTTTTGTTCCTAATTTTTGTAGGTTTTTTCTTAAAAGGGGCCTCCCCAAATTACATAAACTGCAGGCCCCATAAAACCAGGATGTATCCCTAATTTCCAGCCTAGAAGTACTGAGCCCCTGTGATGGTTAGGTTCATGTGTCAACTTGGCCAGGTGATGGTACCCAGCTGTCTGGTCAAGCAAGCACTGGCCTGTTACCACAAGGACATTTGTGGCTGGCTAATAAATCAGAAGGCTGGTTTATTAAATCATCAGTCAATTGGCTGCATCTTTGGCTGATTACTTCAAAGAAGGGCGTGTCTTCCACAATGAGAGAATTCAATCAGCTGGATTTAATCCCATCAGTTGAAAACTTTTAAGTGAGACAGATAGAGGACCAGCGAAGCATTTCCTGAGGAGTTCATTGAAGTTGCCAGTTCATTTCCCGAGGAGTTCATCGGACACATTCATTGAAGTTGCCAGTTTGTTTCCCGAGGAGTTCATTGAACATCTTCATTGGAGGTGCTAGTCTGCTGCCTGCACTATGGAATTCTGACTCGTGCATACCCACAGTTGTGTGAGACACTTACAAATACTACATTTATAGATATCCCCTATTGATCCTGTTTTCCTAGAGAACCCTAACTAACACAGCCCCCAAAGGGGCTGAGGAAGCTCTCAAAGAGCTGTGAACCAAGAGGGTCTGTGCTCAGGATGACGAAGGTGCATCCTACCAGGTACCTATGGCCAGGGCCACGGCAGGAGCGTGGACACTGGCAAAAGAGGCTGAATGTAGGAATGGGCACAGGTCAGCAAGAAGAGAAGACATACTATAGAGCAGACGTTCCTTCTCAGTGACAGGTGGATGGCTAAGCATCTCATCCTCCAACCTTGCCCTAAGGATGAGGACAAAAACAGATGAAGTGGTGAAATCTTAAACTGACCCAAAACTAGAAGTATCTGAACTACCTTGAATTGGCCAAAGTTTTAAACCATTATTGGAAATATCATCTTGACAGCTAAATTAAGTTTGGTTCCAAAAAAATTATATTTTGGAATTCTGAAATCAGTGACTTGTAATACTCCGTGAGTATTTTGGTTTCCCTCCATGGTCATCAAAGCAGGCTATAGGGGTGGAGACTGCAGAGCAAGGTTCCCTTAAATGGGATACCACTGAGAACTCGTGGGTAGGAGTGGACATGCATTCAGGAAGGGCGTTGGAGAGGGCAGGTGGGGGCCCAGGAGATGGCCTTCCTTGTTGAAGGAAGAGGGCCAGAGCACAGAACAGGCTGTAGATCTCCACGCATTCATTCAACAAACATTTACTGGAAACCTTGTATGAGCTTGGTGCTGAAAATGTAGCAAGTGAACAAAGTCAAGTCCTTGCTCTTGTGAAGCTTACATTCTAGGAGAAAGAAAGACAATTACAAGTAAAATAAAACTTAATATATTAGTTAGTGAAATGTGCTATGCAGTAAAGTAAGGGTGGGAGGGGAGACACAGCAAGAGGATGGGAGGGATGCTGTTTCATACAGGGGAGTCAGGAAAAGACCTCCCTGAGAAGGCGAAGCATGAGGAGACATCTGAAGGAATGCAAAGGTGAGCCCTGTGTGATCTGGTGGAACAAATTCCAGAACAGATGGAAATGCAAGTTTGGCAAGCCTGAGAGGGGAGCCTGGATGATGTTTGAGGAATTGGAAGGACACCATGAGGCTGCAGCAGAGGGAGGGAGAGAATGCACGGACATAGCCCTGGCCAGACTGTGTGGGTCTGGCCAGGACTTTGGAGTTGACTTTCAGGGAAACGAGAAGCCACTGGGGGCTCTGAGCGGAGGGATGACCTTGTGAGACTTTGTTTTAAAATTATTCCCTCCGGGTGCTATGTGGGAATCTACTGGTAAGAGGCAAAGGGGGGAGCAGGGGGAACTGTTAGGAGGCTCCTGCAGTAATCTGGGAGAGAGATGAAGGCAGCTTGGGCCACCATGGAGGTGGTGAGATGTCATCTTATCCTGGATATATTTTGAAGGAAGAACCCATTGCATTTGCCAATGGGTTGGATATGTGTGTTGAGAGAACAAGCAGAATTGTGGCCAACTCTGAGATTTTTTTGTCCTAAGCAGTCCTTAAAACGGAGTTGCCATTTGCTGAGAATGGGAAGACTTGGGTAGGAATGGATTTTGGGTAAAGAATCAGAAGCGATTTTGGACATATTAATTTTTTTTTAATTGGGCAAAAGACTTTAATAGATATTTTTCCAGAAAAGCTATACAAATGGCCAAAAACACATGAAAAGATGCTCAATATCAGTAGTCAATAGGGAAATGCAAATTAAAACCACAATGATATACTACTTCACATCCACAAGGATGACTACTATTTTTTAAATGGAAAGCAAGGGTTGGTGAGGATGTGGAGAAATTGGAACACTGTGCACTGCTGGTGTGAATGTAAAATGGTGCAGCCACTATGGAAAGTGAAATGACAATTCTTCAAAAAGTTAAATATACAATTACCACTTGACCTAGCAACCTCACTTCTGGGTATATGCCCAAAGAGAGTAAAAACATGGTCACAGATACTTGTAGCCAATGTTTATAACAGCAATATTCACAACAGCCCAAAGCTGGAAACAACCCAAGCATCTATCAACAAATGAATGGATTAATAAAATGTGGTACATACACACAGAGGAATATTATCTGGCCGTAAGAAAAACTGAAATTATGAGACATGCTGCAACATGGAATAACTCTGAAAACATTATGCTCATGAAGTAAACAAGACACATAAGGACAAAAATTGTGTAATATCACTTATAAGAGATAAATAGAAATAGCAAATTCACAAATTCACAGAGCTAGAAAGCAAATTACAGGTAACGAGGGAAAGGGGAGAAGAAGGGGGAGAGTGTGTGTAAATTAAAAAAAAAAAAAAAAAGTCACTGCCTGGCAATTTACTCCCTAAGAGAGTTGATGGTCCCCATGCCTATAGGACTGGGCAAGTCTGAATTCCTTAAGGCAGGCTGCACCATGGGAACTCGGATGAGGGTACCTGATGAATTCCCCAGGAGAAGCTGGCTAGCTGAGCAGAGATGAAATTCTTCCTTCTGACCGCTGAAATCATACTTCTTTTAAGGCCTTCAACTGATTAGATGTGACTTCTCTCACTGCTGAAGGCCATCTCCTCAGCTGATTGTAGATGTAGTCAGCCACAGATGCAATCGACTTACTGATAATTTAAAAATTTAAATCCATGAAATATACTCTCACAGTAACAATCAGACTAGTGCTTTCTTGACCAAACAACTGGACACTATATCCTAGCCAATTTGATGCATGAATTTTACCATCAAAGTTGGGTTTTCTTTTCTTCTTCTTTTTAAACATAAACTATGAAACTATTTAAATTGCAAATCACAGGAAAACCGAGCATTTGCACCTGTTAGATCCACAGAAGCTGAAAGCAATAAAGAATGAAGACATACCACAAGCTGCTAATATATCTCCATTTAAGAACTAACTTAACACTGGGTTTCTCCAACAGGACACAAGGTTGCCCATGATTTTCCCGAGGTTCCCCTCAAACCGTGGCTGAGTAGAACACAGCAATTTCAAAGGAAATGAGAACAAAGTCCTCCAGGACAGTAAGTCAGAATTTTTGGTTAAACCGTTCTCTCACATGGGTAGATAAGCATATTCAAATACCGCTAGAAAAGAACCTGCATGCATGTGGTGCCAACTGCTAGAAATTTTGCATTGCGTTAAAATGGAACAGTGTCTTTAACCTATCAGGTAATTTTACGAGTCAGGATATGGTTAATTCCTTGGTGTTCAAGGCCTATCCTGGAGACGCTCTTCCACTCCCAGCAGCCTCCCCACGACCACGTGACCTGGACATATTAATTTTGAGATCTCTGTTCGACATGAAAACAAACATATCAAGTAAGTAGTTGAGTATAAAAGACCCAAGTTCAGAGGGGAAGTTGGGGAGACATTAAAGTGTGGGAATCATCAGCGTATAAAGGTCATTTGAGCCATGGGACTGGGTGAGATCACCTTGGCAGTGAGAGTGTGTAGGGAAAAATAAAAAGATATCTGAGGCCTGAGGCCTGGGGCACTGGGATATTTAGAGACTGGGGAGATGAGAAACCAACAGGGGTGACTGAGGGGGGCTTGTGAGATAGTCCCCCACCCCACCCCCATTTAAATGGCACCTTCCCAGCAAGATCTGGGGGCTGGAGGAGGCTTTCGGAAGTTCTTTGGATTGGAGAGTTTCCCAACAGTCTTCCTAGGAAATTTGGCATTCCCCAAAGCGTTGGTCAGGAATGTGCCAGAGCTGGTGCCCAGTGATTTCTGTACTGACTCCAGCCTGACTCAGTGTCAAAACACACACCCTCCATGGAGAGTACAGTATTTGTTCAGAGCAGTCACCCCAGAAACTCGTTCTGTTTTCCCCAACTTGCTCCTTTTTCTTTCTTCTCTATGTGGGACACTGAGCTGTTTCCCAACTGTAGCTCCAATCTTGCCCACCGAACATGGTGCTAAGCTGTGGTCTTCCTAGTTCGATTCCAACTTCTCCCCAAGAGGCTGGGCTTGTTTTTTCTACCTCCAATGGCACGGACACCCCACATTGGGGTCTCAGCTCCACAAGGAGAGGACCCTGATATAGAGCAGGAAGAGGAGGCAAGCAGAGGGAACTAGGTGGGAATTTGCATTCATGGAGCACAATCCCCACCCCTCACCACAGGTCATCTCAGAACCTGCCCTCTCTCTGGGCGGGAGGGGCAGCCCCACTTGAAATGACCACTTCCCACCTCCATGTCCAGGTCGATCCATGTCAGAAACACCAACATTCAGAAGTGTTGAGGAAATGGGAAACCATATTATAACTTTCAGTAAAAAGCAAGGAGTTTCTTGGCAGCCTGCTGAACTGAAAGTAACACGAATCTCCTTCTAGATTTACACCAAATGGATTATGAGGCTTGAGATAATCTTTGAGGAGCAGGTCCTGATCCAGAAGATTCCACACACCGACTCGGACCAACTCTTAATCCATGTGGATATTTACTGGAGATGATTATCCTGTGCTGAGGGGCCTATGACTCAAAGCACCAGTCCCAAATAATCCAGCAAGGCAGAACACATTGTTTATCAATTCTACATATTATGTTTCAAATTATTGATGAACTGGAATATTTAGAGTATAAATAATAATTGGCTAAGAAATAGCAGAAATTTGGTTGAATGAATAGAAATGATGGAAGAATTTAAGTTTGAGATTTGTATCCAAAAAATGCTCTGAACCCAGGTAATCATGTTTTCTTATCATTTCAACCTTTTACAGAACAGACAATTCCCATGCTATATATAAAATATCCTGGAACAAATGTTAAGATGGAAAGCTACTTAATTCATTGTATTAAGATGGGATAACTTCTGTTGCCAAGACTCAAGAAATATAACACAGTTGCGCAAAACAAAATGCATAAGCCACACCCTTTACGCTAATACATTAAAACAACTCAATGAAAGACTGACCCGGAGGCATTAAAACAGCCTCTCTATAGGACCAAGGTGGCATCTTCTTCAAACACACCCCCTGGGCCCTTGGCCCCCTACCACAGGCTACATTATGGGACACAGATCCCAGCCAGACTGTTACAAGATTCTTTACAAAGGGGGGCTATAGCTCCCTGAATTCTCAGGGCCACCCTGGTCCCACCCTCTATTTCTGCTTAGTCATTTTCTCGTCCTGGCTGACTGTGGGAAGTTTAGTATGATGGGGTGGAGAAACAAAGGGCGGGAGGGCCAGAGGGCAAGAGGTCTCAGGCCACCTCAGAATCCACACCCACGCCTTACAGACCCTGGTTCTGAGAACGGGGGCAAGTAGTGGGGGTGCTACAGAGGCCTATTTTCATATTGTTTCTGTATAATGATGTGAAGCTTTTTTTGCTTTTGCTTTTTTAAAATTAATTTGGCATACATACCCTTACAATTCATAACATTATTTCCGTAATTCTGGCATTAGTCTGCCTGTTCCTTTGAGCTTTTTGGTGTTGTGTACTTCTTTAAATGTCCTTCTTGAGTCTTTTTATGAAAAGCTTGAAAGAGCCTCAGAGGAACTGCCGTCAGAATGCTATTTTGAACTGAAAGTTGAGGTCATTGGATATTTTCAACTGAACTGATTCACCAATACTCATCAAAGCCTCTCATTTCTTGGGGCTCAGCTCTGACGTCAGAGGCTGCAAAGGGGATTTGAGGTAGCCAGTCGGGTCGGGTCTGATAAAGTGCGATTTCTCTCTGGCTTACCAGCTCTTCTCCCTCACCTTGACAGGAGCCCCACACTTCACCTTCCTTCTTGTTTCTGACTCGGTCATGTTTTCTGAACCCAGCCTATTGAATCGGTGTTTTCATCCACTTCTTGGGAATTTGTTACAAATTCTCCAAGGACATGGCTACTAACAGGATTGGAGCTAGAACTGTGCCCTGAAGCAAAAATTTCACAAAGGATCCCTTTGTGTTAACTACAAAATAAATATGTCTCCAGCTTGTGAAAAGAGAAAGACCAGAGCCCCTGGGGGAAATAAGCCTGGTCAGAGCAGACACTTTTCATTAGGCCAAAATAATTAGCCAAACCACATCATGTTGGTTAGCGCACGATTTAGTGGAGAGGCCGAGCCTTAATAGCAATGGGCAAACTCCAGAAGAAAGGGGGAGGCCTCCTTATTTGGGGGTGCAGGTTTCCCAGGCCTCTGATGGGACTGGTGAGCACAGGAACATGCTACTTCCCAGATAAGCTTTGAGCCGGAACAGAGAGCAGAGTGGAAGTCAGTAAAGAAAACAGTAAAGAAAGATCTGCAGCTCACTAAAGCCTGAGGCATGTGCCTCTCTGCTTGACGAGGGCTGCTGTGCCTGCTATGAATGGAAGGGCAGAGCCGCTGTCCTCCCTCCAGCCTTCCTCCAGCCCCCCTTCGCTCTGCAGTGGGGAAGTCCGCTCAGCAGATAATCAATGGGTGCTGGCAGGCCGCCCGGGCACAAGGAGCCTGTCTACACCGGTCAATGCAGCACTCCCCTTGTTAACCTGGGGCTTCTGCCCTTGACCACCTCCACAGAGGGTGGCTGCACCGTCCTGTCCTGCCCGTGGTGCCCCAAGGAGCTGCTCTCTCCTAGACAGCCCAGTGCTTTTTGAATTTAGGCATTGCCCCCTCATCACTCTTTAGTTATACATTTATTTGATTTCTAGAGAACCCCCTTTACTGTCAGCCATTTCTTCTCGAATGCCTTTGTGCTGTAGCGGTCTGTTATCCTGAATAATGAACATCCCATCTGTGCCACTTCAGATGTATTATGTCCTCCCAAACACCATGTTCTTTAATGCAATCTTGTGGGGGCAGATGTATTTAGTCTTGATTAAGTTGGAATCTTTGGATTAGGTTGTTTCCATGGAGATGTGACCCACCCAACTGCTGGGTGATAACTGAACTATTTCCACGGAGGTGTGGCCCCACCCATTCAGTGTGGGTCTTAATTAAAGCACTGGAGCCCTATAAGAGCTTGGACAGAAGGAGCTCAGTGCTGCAGCCAAGAGAGACACTTTGAAAGACGGCCATTGAAAGCAGACTTTTGCTACTCCAGAATTTGCCTGGGAGAGACTAAGAGAACACCCCCAGATGCCTAGAGAGACATGTCCTGGGAGAAAGCCATTTTGAAACACAACCTGGTAGCAAAGGAAGAAGATACCAGCCACGTGCCTTCCCAGACAACAGAGGTGTTCCAGACGCCATTGGTCATTCTTCTGTGAAGGTACCCTATTGGTGACGCCTTTGGGCATTTTCACAGCCTTCACACTGTAAATTTGTGACCAAATAAACCTCTTTATAAAAGTCAATCCATTTCTGGTATTTTGCACAATGGCAGATTAGCAAACCAGAACACCATCCCAGCCCCTCTTTCCAGCTCTCCCTGTTTCTAAAATACCAAGCCCTTGCTTTTTTTTTTTTTGTAAAATGGGATCCCAACATGTGCAGAGGAAAGGTAGTGTGATATGGGGTAAAACACACATTTTGGAAGCATCAGACTTGGACTTCAGGCCTGGCCCTGCCATTCACTGGGGGCCTGATAAAGTTATTTAACTTACCTGAACCTCAGTTCCCCTATTTATAAATTGGGACACAGATCCTTGCATGGTGAGGTCACTGTATTAGAGATAGTGCATGAAAGTGGCACTTAAGTGATCGCTGTTGATATCACTAGCTGACCTGTGCTGTGTTCATCTGGGTTAAAATTAACTGAGGCATGAAAGTCCTTTGAATAAATTACTAAATAATTTAAAAAATATCTTTCCTAGTTTTTACATTATAGTAATGTCACATGCATTAGAGCAACTTTTAATCTACTGTGGCTACCTGTTTATAACCTCTATAAACTTAAGGGCAGGTTTATCTAAATAATACATTGTTATAGGGGGCTGCACATTTTTATGGGTCATTTTGATCATTCTTTTGCTAGTTACAGAATTCAAGGACTTATTGCATGGAATTTTTTTTTTTTTTGGTTGCAAGTAAAGAAAACTAGACTCCTATATATAATTCTCTCTATATGTAACATATATGAATTATATATCTATTATATATACCTAAATTAGACATAAAATTACATATAAGTATATAGTATATAGTGTTCTATATATGTATGTATGTATGTATTTTAAGAAAGATTCAGAGGCAGCTCACAAACATGTTGCGAGAACTGCAGAAACTAGTAATTGAGACCTTGCGATCTGAAAGCAGATACTCAACACCACTTGTATTGCCATTGCCCAGTCCTCATCTCTTCTCCCTGGAGCAGGGAGCAGGGTCACCAGCTGCAGCGATCAAGCTACCATCAGACAGGGAAAGGTTATTTCTCCCAGTGTCTGTGTGGGTCACATGCCCACCCCCACCTGGAGCCTATCACTTAACAGGAAAATGGGGCTCAAGATTGTCCGGGTCTGGACTCACTGGCCACCTTGGTGGCTAGAGAAGCAGATGCTCTAACTAAAGAAGGGGAAAGAAAATTTGCCAGGCAGATAAATGTAGCTACCACAGTCTGTTACATTCCATTTCCTGGCTGCCCAGGACCTACACTGACCTTTGTATCCATAATCACAATCCCAACCTAACACAAATATCCCAAGTAAAACCACATAGGCACTCAGAGCCCCTCTTCTCCAAAAGAGAGACCACCTGCTTTAGTTTCTTCACTGTTAAAACAAATATCATGCAATGGGTTGGCTCTAACAACTGGAATTTTTTGACTGACAGTTTTGAGTCCAGGAGAAGTCCAAAACTGAGGCATCAGGAAGGCAATGCTTTCTCCAAGACTGTGGGGCTGGCTGCCAGCGATCCTTGGTCCTTGGCTTTTCCATCACATGGCAATGCATATGGTGGCATCTTCTTTCTCTTCTGGATTCTGTTGACTTCCAACTTCTGGCTGCTAGCTGTGGCTTCTCTTTCCATGTGGCTTTCACTCTGCTTATAAAGGACTCCAGTAAGCTGGATTAAAACACAGCCTGATTCAGTTGGGTCATGTCATGCCTTAATTGAAGTAGCATATTGAAACAACCTTATTTAAAGTGGTCCACACTTACCAGAATGAGGAGCAAGACCATGAACATGTTCATACTGGGGTACACAATTCAATCCACCACATCACCCCAAATCACATCCTATTACCTCATCTAGCTCTAAGTTCTGGACCCCTGGGTGATGGGTATGTTTGGATATGGCTTCTTATAATTCGTTAATCTATGGCTAATCAATAATTTCAACCATTCAATCAATGGTGGAAGGAAAACAAGAAATCGCATTTAAAAAGAGGGAAAGTGAAGACACATGAGCTGTTCATTGCTTGACAGCACAGCCCACACCCTCCACTTCTCTGGCAGTGGAGTGGCTGCTTGATCAGCCTGTTTGGCTTCCCTGACTCTTCTGCTGAGAGGATTTCTGGAATCCATTGACCTCTGGGACTATGATTGAGAAGTCTGTAAGACTGAATGACTCCTCTTCAGGGAGTTGCTTGAGGAGACCACATCCTGTTGACATGATTTTGGAGCCTGGGAATTGTTTTAGGAGTTGAGCATCCTAGGTTTCTTTTCTCTAGGCTGGGTTTTCTTTGGCAGGACAACTTCCTTAAAACTCTGCTAAGCTGCCAGTCTATTCAATTCCTGGGAAAATGTATAGCTAGTAACCAAAGCCATACTTTTTTTAAATTAAATTCAGTTTTATTGAGATATAGTCACATACCATACAATCATCCATGGTGTACAATCAACTGTTCATAGAACCATCATGTAGTTACACATTCATCACCCCAGTCCAGTTTTGAACATTTTCCTTGCACCAGAAAGAATAAGAATAAGAATAAAAAATAAAAGTAAAAAAGAACACCCAAATCATCTTCCCCATCCCACCCTATTTTTCACTTTGTTTTTTCCCACATTTTTCTACTCATCCATCAGTATACTGGATAAAGGGAGTGTGATCCACAAGATTTTCCCAGTCACACTGTCACCCATTGTAACTGTCACCCATTGTAAGCTACATTGTTATACAATTGTCTTTGAGTCAAGATTACCGGGTTGGAGTTTGATAGTTTCAGGTATTTACTTCTAACTATTCCAATACACTAAAACCTAAAATAGTGCATAAACATGTCCACCAGAGTGACCTCTCGACTCCATTTGAAATCTCTCAGCCAGTGAAATTTTATTTCGTTTCATTTCATATCCCCCTTTTGGTCAAGAAGATGCTCTCAATCCCACGATGCTGGGTCCAGATTCATCCCCGGGAGTCACATCCCACGTTGCCAGGGAGATTTACACCCCTGGGAGTCAGGTCCCACGTGGGGGGAGGGCAGCGAGATCACCCGCCAAGGTGAGTTAGCTAGAGAGAGAGGGCCATATCTGAGCAACAAGGAGGTACTCAGGGGGAGACTCTTAGGCACAATTATAAGCAGGTTTAGCCTCTCCTTTGCAGTAATGAGAGAAGCCATACATTTTTAAAGTCATGGTCCTTGACTCTGGACCATATCCCTTGAAGTTCCCATCACTTAGCAATAGGCCTGGGGACTCTGCTCTTGGACCAACCCTCAGCCTGGACGCTTGGTGCAGCATAAAGCAATAGGCCAGGTCAGGGAGGAAGAGCCATTCTCCTCCCACCCCAGCATGTATCCCAGTGGGGAGTATTTAACACAGGGGAAATTATTACCTCTTACAGGCATAACATACACAGCAGGAAATGTTCAGGGGTGGAGGGCTAGGGTAAGGGCACCTCATTTCTGCAGAGTCCCTAGATTCCAGTCTCACATAGAGTATCAGAAAGAAAAGGCACAGAAGGTTTCTGTGGTGGGGAGAGGGGCCAGGGGCAAGACTTTTCCCATTTCTGAGGACACTCCCAGATCCCAGTCTCATGCACGTGCTGCTTCCCATTGCTTTGCTTTTATTCACAGATAATTTAACTCTTACTCTTAGAGGTCTTGGATCACTCATCACAGGAGAAAGGTCAGCTGCATTTCAATCTCTTTCTGTTTCTAGCAGATGGGCCAACTTGGACACGAGCTGGTTTTCTTTCTTGCAGGACGTCCCTAAAGACTGGAGTGATATTTAGGCAGGTGACACCTGGAGGACCAAAACTGCTATTAAACCATTGAAAGAGTTACTACCTTGAGCCCCTTTCTAGTGCCCTCACCACCCTCCCCCTCCTCCCCTGCCGTGGCCCTTCCCCAGGACCTCCTATAGGACACAACGGAAAAAGGGGTCCATGCAGGGCCCAAGAGGGCTCCAGGACCCAGCTTCACATTGGGCATCCGTTCTGATCAGCAGAGGCCAGAGCTGTAGCAGCTGTTAGATGTACAGTATTTTCAATATTGCCCCTGCTGAAAGCCACAGGAAAGAGCCAAGATCCTTTAATAACCTAGTAATCTGACATTTTCTGCCAAGTCCCCTGAAGTTCCATGTGACGTATATGGTCTGAATCCCAATAAACAGGTATCAGTTTAACCACTGTTTTCTGTAGTGCATAAAATGGACCTGAGCCATGTGCATGCCTCCACACCTTGAGTTAGCCAAGGTTCACATCTAAGGTCATAGTTTAAGGTCTGTTACTTGAATATCCCACTTTAGGTTCCAATTTTTTATTAATTAATGTTTTTTATTGTAAGTCACATAAGCCAACTCTGTCTAACTTAGGCACAAAGCAATATTTTTTGGCAGGATACTGGTAGCTCTCAGGGAGTTGAAAGATTAAGAAAATGACTCTAACTTTTTAATCAACATGCCAGAATATATGTATCAGAAAAATGGTGCATTAAAGTGATCACTTTGAAAAACTTTGCATTTATTCCCACCACATCATCAATGCTCAGACTTTGTTAAAACAGACTAACTTTGAATTGCTTTCAGAACCTACACTGCATTCTTTTGAATATCTAAATTATGCCAAATCTTTGCCCTTTGAAGATAGATTTGATTTTCTTAGAAAAGCATTTGAACTCATCTCTAGTGAATAAGATGTCTTATCAAGGTGAGTAATAGTGGTTGGGTAATGATTTTTAAAGTTTCTCTTGTGTCAGAGGCTGAAAAGTGGAGACAAATTATCCTTTCCTTTAAGTTACCTAAGGTTCTTCTTCTCTTTGCCTGGTGAATTGCTAACAGATTGATGATAGTTGGTTAGTCACTGGCTGACAACTGTCAGTCAGTTGTGACCGGCCCAAAACAGAGAGAGTGTCTCAAGCAAAGAGTGAATTTTAGAGCCCAGGCTCAAGTAGGCTCAACAAACAGACCCAAGGGTGTTAGAGAAGAGAGCTATTAAGAGTTAGAACTAAGGATTGTAATTCCAACTAAGGGACTAATTTAACCATAATGAGGGAACTTGGGAGAAATTAGTGACTCCTGGGAGTGTGTTGTTCACAGACAGCCCAGTTGTGGCAGAAATGGCTTGGTTAGTAAAACGGTTTTGAGTTCAAATCCTAAATCTCCATGTGACCTTGAGCAAGTTACCTTAACCTCCCAAGAGCCAGTTTTCCAATCCTCAAAGTGAGGATTATCACACCCACCTCACAGATTGTTGTGAGGATTACACATGTATCCTTATTTTAAAAGCCCAGTACGATGCTTAATATATAATAATACTATAGTTATCTCACTCTCAAGGCCAGAAATGATTGTGGGCATTAATTTACTCTTATATCCATGTGCGATGGTTAGGTTCAAGTGTCAACTTGGCCAGGTGATAGTATCCAGCTGTCTGGTGAAGGAAGCACTGGCCTGACAATTGCTGTGAGGACTCTTGAGGCTAGTTAATAAACCAACAGGCTGGTTGATTAAATCATCAGTCAATTGACTGCAGCTGTGACTGATGACTCACCAAAGGGCGTGTCTTCCACAAGGAGAGAATGCAATTGGCTGGATTTAATCCAATTAATCAGTTGAAGATTTATAAGCGAGACACATAGAGGACCTTCAGTTCTTCCTCGGCTGCCCAGTGAAGCGTTTCCTGAGGAGTTCATCAGACATCTTCCTTGGAGTTGACAGTTTGCTGACTGCTCTACAGAATTTGGACTCGTGCATACCCACAGTTGTGTGAGTCACATTTACAAATTTGATAGTCAGAGACACCTCTTATTCATTCTGTTTCCCTAGAGAACCCTAACTAATACACCATGGTTGAGCAAGAGGCAAATGGACTGAGGAAATGCTATTCTACTTTGCAAAATAATAGAATAAAGTATTCCCGACAGGAATACATTCAGGAAATTTAGTATTTTATGCAGTTCAAGGTAAGTAAAAATGTGTCAAAAATATGGCCAGTGTGACAAGATATGAAAAGAAATTGCTTCCAGTAGTAGCTCTTCTGCCGCCTCTCCTTTGCCTTTCCTCTCCCTGGCTTCCCACACCTAAGTCTGCCAATTTCCCTGCTGGCTCTGCCTTCTGGGCTGCCAGGCCTCCCAGGTAGAGAGGTTGGACCCCCAGGAGCCCAGCAGGGGCCTCCGTGTTCCCACGGGGAGCTCAGGCTGACCCTCTGCTCAGGACCAGGGACAGTGCTCAACCTCTGACCCCTGGGAGCCTCAGGGTGGTCAATGAAGACTCAAGCAGATAGATTTTATTTTTTTCTTCTGTTTACTATAGCAACTGATTTTCAAAGATTTATTCTTCTTAGTGAGAGACTTGCAAAGAAAGCAGTATCACTCTACTACTACATTATTGAGCAAGGCTTTGCTCAATTTAAAAAATTGTTTCCTTTGCTCGCACTGGAGTTTCTGTATCACTGTCTGCTAAACTCTGATACGAAGTCCAGGTAATGTTACTCATCTGTTACATCTCTCTGTCCAGAAAACCTTTGAACTGACATCAAAGTTATTGTTAAAATAAATGTACAGGGTATATTATAAATACATTTAAATGACTCGTGTCCACTAGGCCAGCCATTGGATATCAATATTTGAATGTCATCTTGCTCTTCTGAAACCAGACATGCACTGGTTTGGTTTGTGGGTGAAAATAAGTTTGTTTTTCACCTGGGCATTCTGCAGGCTTCTGCCTGCTAATCTCCCACCCTCTACCTGAGGATAAAGCTTCATATCACAGTAATTACAAACACCTGCTGGCTCACTCTGGTCTCCCCTAACACGTCCCAGACTTTAGATATCTAAATATTTCTTACAGATCTTTTGTTGATACACACTAACACAAGGTTGGAAACAAACACCATTCATTGTACAAAGGATGCTTTGCTGTAGGTAATTATAGAGCACAGGCAGATTGGGGTGTTTCATTGGCCATGGGACCTCTATGATTGAAATAATATGATGCAATGCATTTTAGGATAGATGACTTGAAAAATATAGGTGTGTCCATGAATGATGATAAACTGGTTCCAGGACTATTATCAAATGTTTGCTTGATTCTGCTATCACACATGCTCACTTGAAATTCACTTAATATTTGGATATGAAGTAGTTTTCTTCTGGAAAAATTCTCTTAGATTTTATTATGCACCAGCTCCTTCCCTGTTCTCTCCAGGCAAAAATGAGCCAAGCATCCAATGATTTATTAAGCACTTTGGTCCATTCAAATCCACAGGCTTTCAGGCATTAACCCATCCCCACAACAGTCTCTGTGAGATGGCTCATCAAATGCCTGGCAACGGATGGAGCCATCTGGTGAAGAGTGGATTGTGATTAGAACCTATCCAAATTTGCCTTCTCATCAACCACAACACTATCATCACCCTTACCCTAGTAATCAGTCACAGAAATTTAGAGAAGAAAGAGAGATTAAAAACATGCATATTTGACCATCAGGTTTTTTAATTTTCTTTTTTCCTCTTAATTTGGAAGTATCCAATCACACTCACCTCTTTGTTTAAAAACCAATTTACTTTATGGATTTTCCCTTGACGACTCCTCTCTCTCAGCTCATGGTTTCCCAGTTGCTGGGCACATGGGATATTCTGGGCCAGCATCATAGCTCTTCTCAGTAGGAAGTGCCCCAAGACAGAAGACAACATGGTTTAACAGGCATTCCATGGAACAGCCCCTCCTAAGTGCATTTAGTGGACTTCTAAGCCTTCTCGTGCCCACAGGAAATTGCAATCACCAAAAGCCATGCCTAGAAATGAATGACATGCCAGTGACAGTTTCGCCGGAGCTCTGATCAGATCATTTTGATGCAATCACATGGCTCAGCATGTGCAGCGAACCCATGTTTGCAATCTTGGCTGCACATGAAGATTGCCTGCTGCCTGGGTCTCAGCCCCAGAGGCCAAGGCTGCCACTCAAAGTGTCACCAGCAGACTGGCAACACGAGCATCACATGCGAGACTGTACAAAGGCAGAATCTCAGCTCCACTGCAGACTACTGGATCAGAATCTGCCTTTTCACAAGATCCCCAGGGATTTGAATGCATGCTGCTGTCTGAGAAGCAATGATGTAGCGTACTGTTTCCCAATTCATGCTGCCAATCAGAATCACTGGGGGAGCCCAGACTTAAAACATCAGAATCTCCAGGAGCCTGGAAATCTTTATTTATAACAAGCTTTCTAGGTGCTTTATATTCTGCCAGCCTGACTCAAGCCTATGGAGAGCAGTGCATAATCCGGAGTCTCCCAAATGCCCTCGATATGTGTCACCTGGGGGAGGGGATTTATTTTAAGAAAGAAAAAGCCATAATAACCAGGTCACTTCCCAGAGATTCTATTTCAATGGGGCTGGGATGGGACATGGGAATCTGCCCTCCGCCAGCCCCCACACACATACAGGTCATTCTTGGGAAATTTGGAAAACTGGAATGTTCTAGTGTCTCTTAAATGTTGGTGTGCAATAGAATCAGCTGGAGAGCATGATAAACATGCTGATTCCTGGGCACCCTCCCCAGACTTACTAAATCAGAAACAATGGCATGAGACCTGGGCACTGGTATTTTAATAAGCTTTACGGGTTCTCAAAGTTTATGATCTATCCATCCAGAAATATCCTGATTTCTAGCTGTCACCACACATTTTCAAAGGTGTCAGGCAGTTTTTACTACCACACGCACACCTGTACACCATTCGAAGCAAGAACCACACAGTCAGAGGGGGTTCCTAGACAGTTTCTCACCATTTATTCTCACAACCTTAGTACTAGACTCTAGGTGGTTGTCCTAGTTTGCTAATGCTGCAGAATGCAAAACACCAGAGATGGATAGGCTTTTATAAAACGGGGGTTTATTTCACTACACAGTTACAGTCTTAAGGCCACAAAGCGTCCAAGGTAACACCTCAGCAATCGGGTACCCTCACCGGAGGATGGCCAATGGCGTCCTCTAAACCTCTGCTAGCTAGGAAGGCAGCTGGTGTCTGCTCCAAAACTCTGGCCTCAAAACGGCTTTCTCCCAGGACGTTCCTCTCTAGCAAGCTTGCTCCTCTTCAAAACATCACTCCCAGCTGCACTCTCTTTCCTCCCCCCGAGTCAGCTCATTTATATAGCTCCACTGATCAAGGCCCACCCTGAATGGGCGGGGCCACGCCTCCATGGGAACAGCTCATCAGAATCATCGCCCACAGCTGGGTGGGGCACATTCCAAGCAAATCTAACCAGCACTAAAAACGTCTGCCCCACACAAGACCACAAAGATAATGGCATTTGGGGGACACAATACATTCAAACTGGCACATTCCACCTCCTGGAACCCAAAATGACATTATCTTTCCAAATACAAAATACATTCATTTCATCACAATATCATAAAAACTTAAATCATTTCAGTAACAAAAGTTAAGTACAAAATCCCATCAAAATCAATTTAGGCTTAGTTAGTCCTAAGGCATAATTCCCCTCTAGCTGTGGATCTGTGAACCTAGAACAAGTTATGTGCTCCCAATATACAAAGGAGAGACATTCATAGGATAAACATTTCCATTGCCATAAGGAGAAACAGTAAGGAAAACAGGGTTAACAGGAGCAAAACAGTTCCTAAAACCCACAGGACAAACTCCATTAGATTTCAAAGTCTGAGAGTCATTAACAGAACGATGTTCCATCCGTGGGGCTTGAGAGAGCGGGAGCCTAACCCTTCTTAAGGGCCTTTTCGGCAGCCCTTTCCTTTCCAAATGCTTAGGTGAGTGCTCCAACATATCCACACATTGGGGAGACCACCTTCTTGGCCCCACCCTCCTCAAATATCGGGGCAGCTCCCGGATTCCCTTCCATCTCTGGGGCACACGCTCAACCCCTTCAGAATAGTGTGGTGGCAGCCAGGCTCTCCCCAATTCCCTGGGAATGTGCTCCAACCTCTTTGGGACCTGAAGTGGCAAAACTCTTCCAGAGCATCGAGGTGGAAAGCCCGCCCTCGACCTCCAGGGCAAACTCACCCTTTCCATGCGTGTGAGCTGCTCCGCTCTCCCAGCCCTAAACCTCTTGACTCCAGACCTCAACCTCCGTGGCTCTGTCTTTGAAGAAATTTTTCCTTTAATTTTTTCCTTGTCTGTCTCCTCCACTCCAGACCGGCAATGGCTCTGTCTATAAAGATCTCGCAAAAATTCTGTTGGCTTTGCATGAAGCATGCAGGGGTCAAAGCCATCAGACAATAAGAGTTTCCACAAATCCTTTCTGGATAATTCCATCTCCAATCTTGGCTTGTACTGAAATTGCAGCTGGGTTCCATGTTTGGTAACATCCTCATGTTGGGCTGTAGCTTCTGGGATTCCACCCTCTGGAAGCTCGTAATTTTCCAAGTCATCAGACTCTGGTTTCTTTGAACCCAAGAGTTCAATTCTAAGTTTATCTCTCTCCGCTCGCATTTTACTATAAGCTGCAAGGAGAAGCCAGGATACGTCCTCCACACATAGTCTGGAGATCTCCTCAGCTAAGTATTCCAGGTTGTTGCTTCCAGATTCTTCCTTCCATCTGACACCAGGACTCAATTTTGCCAAATTCTGTGCCACTTTAAAACAAAGGATCACCTTTCTTCCAGTTTGCAACAACACATTCATCATTTCTGCTCAAGTCCTCATCAGAAGTATCTTTAGAGTCCATATTTCCACAAACAGTCTCTTTAAAGCAGTTTTGGCCTTTTCTATCAAGCTCCTCACAACTCTTCCAGAAACTCCCCCTTATCCATTTAAAAAGCCATTCCAACATGTTTGGTATTTGCAGACTCAGCAGCAAAAGCATCCCACTTCTCTGGTACCAAAATCTGTCCTAGTTTGCTAATGCTGTGGAATGCAAAACACCAGAGATGGATAGGCTTTTATAAAACGGGGGTTTATTTCACTACACAGTTACAGTCTTAAGGCCACAAAGCGTCCAAGATAACACCTCAGCAATCGGGTACCTTCACCGGAGGATGGCCAATGGCGTCCTCTAAACCTCTGCTAGCTAGGAAGGCAGCTGGCGTCTGCTCCAAAACTCTGGCCTCAAAACGGCTTTCTCCCAGGACGTTCCTCTCCAGCAAGCTTGCTCCTCTTCAAAACATCACTCCCAGCTGCACTCTCTTTCCTCCCCCCGAGTCAGCTCATTTATATAGCTCCACTGATCAAGGCCCACCCTGAATGGGCGGGGCCACACCTCTGTGGGAACATCTCATCAGAATCATTGCCCACAGCTGGGTGGGGCACATTCCAAGCAAATCTAACCAGCACCAAAAATGTCTGCCCCACACAAGACCACAAAGATAATGGCATTTGGGGGACACAATACATTCAAACTGGCACAGTGGTGGACATGGTGTCTGAATTCCAGGGCTTCCAGGGATTTTATTGTGGAGTGGGGCAGGGGAGAGAAATTGGAATAAAGAGAGCAGGATGTCTTTCCAATAGATCTCACTTAAAGGCCAGAATGTGGATGAAGGAATTTCCACCAGATATGATTATATCAGAATCTCCTGGACAGCTTCTGCAATAAGGATCCCAGAGGGCAGGCATCCCAGAATACTCCAGGTGGAAAGAGGAGTAATTTTAAAAATTCACCCAGATGATTGTGATACCCCTCTATCCCACTGTGTTGAGAACCACTGGCACAAAAAATGCAATAATTGAGGGGTTGCAAACTAAAACACCTTCCCTAACCATGAGGATAACACAAACAAGCAGGCCAGTGGGAACTTTAGCTTTTGACACAGCCCCAACCTGTTTGCTCTATTAAACACATGGATATCTATTTTCACTTCCACAAATATAGTCTCATTTATCCTTGCAGGGGATGGGGGTGGGGTAGGGACCAGTTCCCAGCCTGCCTTTCATTTTCCCACTTTGAAATATGAGATTTCGCTATTACCAAGAAAAGCAGCAGTGCAGGCATGCTGGCTGGTAAATGGCAAATGAAACCCAGTGTCAGGGAAAGAGCTGCGAATGATGGGGACTAGGTCAAGCTGGGGAGTGGACAGCTGCTAGTACCCGGAATTTGTGGGAAATAGACCCTTGCTGTCCTATCTGATTTGATCTCATTTTGATCTTTGGAGAAAGTAAAAAATGGGAATTTTTCTATGAAATTATCTGACCATTCAGTGTTGGCTCATTTCCTTTTTTTTTTGAAAAAAAGACTGTGAGAGTCAAACATGTCTGTTGGACTAGAAGCAGACCCCAGGCCACTAAGTTTGCAGCTTTGACATTATAGTGTCACTTGTAAACAAGGTGTTAGCACCAGGCCCAGTTGTTGCCAAGGAAACGAAATTATTTCTCAAACAGACAGGGCACATCAAGAACAACCACACAACCCCCAGCCAATAGTTCCTGATTTTCATGGTGGAACTTGGATTTCTGAATATGCCATCAGAAGATAGGGATGCCAGCCAGGTCCGCCCATAGCCTCCTTTTCAGTAATGAGCTAAGGTTCTCCTTCCTTCCCTCCTTTCCCCTTTATTTCATAAACAGCAAAAGCAAGGAAAGAGTAGGGCTGGGAAGTGACTGGTCCCTTGTTAGCACTCACTGAGGTAGCCAAGTTGTTCATATCTTAAATTTAATTTAAAATGGATGCAGAATTTGCAGCTTTAATCCCGGGATGCAAAATACCAGAAATGGATTGGCTTTTATAAAGGGGGTTTATTTGGTTCAAAAGTTACAGTTTAAATAAGTGTCTACACTTTTGCTTTCCTAAGAGTTTTCAGCTTTATTTGGAATCAATGTATTCACGTTTACTTGGGTTTGGGGGTGGTGGTAGAGGGAATGTTGATTTGAGTCAGAAGAGGAGGGTGGAGAAATTTTTTTAATATTTTCACAAAATCTTTCTACAAGAGATGTTGAAGGTACTGAAGACTTTTAGTCTTTTCAGAATTGATCACAGTCAGGTAAAGAGTGGGCTGGAAGAGGTAGAGGTGGGTAGCTGATGAGATTAATATTTTTTGATGGGGTGCATGATTAAAATTGATATTTCAAGTGAAATGGTTGATTCATTTAAGCAATAGTTTGACAAGTATTGTCTTGTTTAAAAATCACAGATGCAAGTCAGAATAAGAGTGTCAATTAACTCAGTTCTCCAAGTAGTAAAATATAAATTGGAACCTCTCCTGACAATATAGGATAGTACCCTGGAGGGAAATTTTGGAAAAGCAGTTTTCACCAGCACCATCTCATTTTTGATGGCTATTTCTGTAATGCAGGTTTCAAGTTGCATGGTGCAACTCAAGGCTGTGCCACTGTTCTAGTTTGCTAATGCTGCCGGGATGCAAAACACCACAAATGGAGGGGGTTTTATACAGGGGGTTTATTTGGTTACACAGTTACAGTCTTAAGGCCTTAAAGTGTCCAAGGTAGCACATCAGCAATTGGGTACCTTCACTGGAGGATGGCCAATGGTGTCCAGAAAACCTCTGTTAGCTGAGAAGGCTCGTGGCTGGCATCTGCTCCAAAGTTCTGGTTTCAAAATGGCTTTCTCCCAGGATGTTCCTCTCTAGGCTGTAGCTCCTCTCTCAGTTGCTGGGCATTCTTCAAAGTGTCCCTCTTGGCTGTAGCTCCTCTTCAAAATGTCACTCTCAGCTGCACTGAGTGCCTTCTGTTTGTCAGCTCATTTATATAGCTCCAGTGATTTAATTTAGACCCACCCTGAATGGGTGGGGTAACACCTCCATGGAAATTATCCAATCAGAGTCATCACCCACAGTTGGGTGGGGCATATTTCCATGGAAACAACCTAATCTAAATGTTCCAACTTAATCCTCACTAATATGTCTGCCCCCATAAGATTGCATCAAAGAACATGGCTTTTTCTGGGGGGCATAATACATACAATCTGGTACAGCCACTAACTGTGAGACCAGCAGAAGTTACTGGTCAAGGGAGCCAAAATTCTGAAACAAAGTGATGCATAATGAAAGGCTAACTACCTGAAAAAAGTGGTAAGTTACAATAGCTAAAACCTTAACTTGTTTAATATGCCTCACAAGTTGTCTGGTTTGAAAAATGATGTGTAAAAATTCCTTTTTTTTTTTTTTTTGGTTTCATCCTGATCTGGTTTACTAATGTTGCTGGGATGCAAAATACCAGAAATGGATTGGCTTTTATAAAGGGGGTTTATTTGGTTACACACTTACAGTCTTAAGGCCATAAAGTGTCCAAGGTAACACATCAGCAATCGGGTACCTTCACCGGAGGATGGCCAGTGGTGTCTGGAAAACCTCTGTTAGCTGGGAAGGCACATGGCTGGCATCTACTCCAAAGTTCTGGTTTCAAAATGGCTTTCTCCTGGGACAATCCTGTCTAGGATGCAGCTGCTCTTCCAAATGTCACTCTCAGTTGCTTTTGGGGCATTTTTCCTCTCTTAGCTTCTCCAGAACAAAAGTCTGCTTTCAAAGGCCATCTCCAAAATATTGCTCTGCAGCTTCTCTCTCAGCTCCTGTGCATTCTTCAAAGTGTCCCTCGTGGCTGTAGCAAGCTCACTCGTTCTGTCTGAGCTTATGTAGTGCTCCAGCAAACTAATCAAGGCCCATGCTGAATGGGCGGGGCCACACTTCCATGGAAATTATCTAATCAGAGTTATCACCTACAGTTGGGTGGGTCACATCTCCATGGAAACACTCAAAGAATTACAATCTAATTAACACTAATATGTCTGCCCACACAAGATTGCATCAAAGAACAAGGAGTTTTGGGGGACATGAAACATCCAAACTGGCACACATCCCAAACAGAAACCGTGCCAATTAAGCAGTAACTCACCATTCCATCCTCCCCCAAACTCCTGGTACCCACTATTCTGCCTTCTCCATGAATTTGCTTATTCTAAGCATTTCATGTAAGAGAAATCATACAATATTTGTCCTTTTATATCTGACATTTCGTTGACATGACATCTTCAAAGTTCATTCATGTAGCAGCATGTATCAGAACTTCATTTCTTTTTATGACTGTATAATATTCCATTGTATGAATGAATATACCACATTTTGTTTATCCATTCATCTGTTGATGGATACTTCGGCCGCTTCCACCTTTTGGCTATTGTGAATAATGCTGCTGTGAACGTTGGTGTGCAAATATTTGTGTTAGTTACTGCTTTCAATTCTTTTGGAGATATAGTTAGAAGTGGGATTGCCTGGTCATATTTAAATTTCTGAGGAAACCCCTGTTTTCCATAGTGGCTTCACCATTTTCCATTTTACTAACAATGTAGGAGGGTTCACATTTCTCCACATCCTCACCAATACTTATTTTCCATTTTAAAAATAATAACTATCCTAGTGGAATGAGGTATCATCTAACTGTTGTTTTAAAATTTTATTTACACACACTCCATATCCACCAAACACACACTCTCTCTCTCACTCCCCTCATCTCCTCTAACCTTAAGCTACTTTCTGTCTCTGAGGACTCGCTATTTCTAGACATCTCTTATAAGCGGCATCATACACTATTTGTCTGTATGTGTCCTACTTGTCTCTCTGAGCATAATGATTTCAAGTTTCTTCCATGTTGGAGCATGTCTCTGAACTTCATACTTTATGTCCAAAAAAATTCCTGTTTTAAAAATTAAAAATAGGTATATAGTCTTTATTGATAGTAAATTAGTTTATTCTGGCCTTAATTTTTAAAATATTTCACATACATACTGTATGTGGGCAGTGCTTTAGTGGCTTCCTCAAAGTTTAACTGGGTAGGGTGTCACATGCTCACCCCAACCAACAAACAGCAGCTCCTGGCAACCCCGCACAACCCACCGTGGTTCATTACCACCACTGGAAATGGTGGGCCAGTGAAAAACAGGATGCAGCCATTTTTAGAATCATTTATGTTTATGAGCATTGATTTATCTAACAAAGGCTTAAAATTTACAAAGTTCATCAATGTGAAAGAAGTTTTAGAAACTCCAAGGGAAAAATGGTAATAAAACCATAGAGGAATAGTTTAGAATAGAATGACACTCAAAGGTAGCTAAAATGGACTGAACGCACCAAAAAACAATTGAAACTGGGAAGAATCACCAAAGGCAGTGGGCCTGATCACAAAGAGAACCAGATGTGAACAATCAACAAGCTGTAGTCAACACAACAGAAAAGAAGCGCCGGGGTAGCACAGGGTGAACCTAGAGAAGGTTCTATCACATGTACTTATCATTTCAAAGTCTGATGCAGATATGCTTTTCTTATTCAAAAGAAGACAATTTCCTATTTTCTTAGCTTTTTCAATGAGCATCAAGTCACAAAGGCAGACTTTGACAGAATTTGCCAAAATCTGTAATTAGCTCTCCATTCTGCACAGCTCTTTGAAGAGTTGTCATTGGCTTCCTTAGGAGTTACAACTGCGGAGAACAAGCTTGGCTGTAGATGGAATGTGTGTAAATGTATATGGAATATATAACTTAATTTCAGCCAGAACAGATTATATACCAGGGCGAGCTAGGGTAAACATGGTGGTTTGAAGGGGTGCCACGCTATTAGCCCACCTTGGGCACTCCATGAGTCGTCTCCCTGTGGTCTGGGCTTACGTTCCCCACAACTCTTCCCTACTTTCTTTCATCTCCTTTCGTCCCAATTCCACCAGGTTCCAAAGCTTTAGACCCTGTTCTCAGCATGTTTTCTTCTCACTTCTGGGTCACCATTCGGCCTGAGCTACCCTTGTCCCCTTGCACGTACTTAGACTCACAACCCAACATCCTACTTCCTGCTTCCTGAACAGACTGTTGCATGTCCATGGGAGGGAGAAGGAAGAGGGGAAGTAAAAAACATTGAATACAAGTCCCCTTTGTGTCTTTGAGAACACTATGACCCAAGAGACTTGGGTATTTGTGAGACTAGGATATTAGAAATTTTCCATATTTTAAGTAATAGCCATCCCAGTGGATGTGAGGTATCATCCAGGTGTTGTTTTAAAATTTTATTTATTAGATGTTTATTACTGATTTCATAGTTAAACTGGTGTCTTATTTAATTAAGCCTTTGTTTCTCATTAAGTTGTGTCAATTTACTGCAAAGGATGGGATGGGAGTGAGGAGGACATACTTCAAAGTTCCATCTGAGATATTTTCCCATGTCTCTGGGCTTGGGCAGGAGTTACATACAAACTCCTAAAGTGACCGGGCCACAAGGCATTTCCGACCAAATGTCACAGACTTTCTGTCTGCCACCTGCAAATGAAGAAAGCCAGGAAGCTTATTAGATGAAGGAATTTCTCGCACATCTAGAACATGCCAGCAGATTCAGACACCAGGTCAAGTCAACACAGAACTATTGAACATACAAAATAAACCCTTTGAACATTAGCAAACCTTTAGAAATTAAAACAGATAAGGTTATGATGCTTTAACTCAATCACAGGCTGCCTCATGCTATTTTGAACATCTGCCAGCATATTTCTAAGCACCTCCGTGCTTGTCCTTTTGGATTTCTGAGACCCCATTAAAAAAACAAAAGGCTGTTCATTGTGGATGCTTCTTTTTATTTTGATTATTCTTACATATAGGAAATAACACTCAAGATGAAGCTGTTTTCTTTCATTTCTCTGTAGCTTCCAGCTGCCTGGTATTGATATTAGTTTTAAGGAGGTCTGCATCATTTTCTATAGAATAAACTAATTTTTCAAATTTAAGTACAGTCATTAATAATAACAAAACTCCATACTTCAATAGACTCTTTCTTTGGGAATTTGAAAATGAATTCCAAACTTGTTCTTTTCTCTCAGATGTACATGCAAGCAATTATTTCCTCTAGTCATGGGAAAGAGCAAATCTTCCTTTACTCCCCAAATGCTTCTCATTCAAGTAAAGTTTGTAATTGCAGGTTCTGCTTGCTGCTATAACTTCCAGCGCATCATCTCCATTGGTGTAGGGAAGAAGAAGAAGAAAGGAATAATACAAAAAGCAACCAAGCCCCATGCATTCATTTATTCAGTATAAAAAGGATTAACCCATAACAAAATGGTTAAATTACCATGCTGTATTTCGGATCCTCCCAATTGCTGCTTTCTACTCTTGTGTCTTTCCTAGAAACCCGCTACTACGTCATATCTTCATGCTTTTTCCTCTGTGCTGAAGATCCCACCCAGACCTGCTTCCTCAGCCAGAAACCCAGATGCCAATCCCAGTTCTCCTTCCACCCTCTGAACGACAACAACAAAAAGTATTTCCTAAGGAAAGTTATCTGACACAGTACGTTAAGATGTGGATGCCTGAAGTCTCCCAAAGAGCTTTCATTTTTAACAGCGGTTCTTAAAAAGAGTTTAAATCCAATGAGGGAATATTCTTTCCAGGAAGGCAGAGGGGTCCTTCATGATATCTTCTAATGACTTCCATTCTATTAGCAATGGAAAGTGTACTCTGCTTACACCAATCGTTTGTAAGTGCCCAGCCATCCAGAGTGGGTGTAAGGCTGTCTTCCTCATGCATCCAGGCCATCTCTGGGAGACTTCCTTCTCTAGTCTTCTCTACCAACAGCCGTCAAGACTGTTCCACTAGCTCAGAAGTAACTTTGGGCCATGTTCATTCCCTCACGCACTCCCATTTTTGAGCACCCACCTCACGTCAGGACTGTGTAAGGCGCCTGAAATAGAATCTGAATAAGACAAGTTCCTGGTCTCAAGGAGCTCAACCTTAGAAAATGAGGCAAGTGTTAAACAAACAATCATTGCAATGTAGAAAGTACTGTAATAAAGCTTGGACAAGGGCTTAATTCTGTCTAGAGAGGTCAGGAAAAGCTTCCCTGAGGAGTTTTCACTGTCTGCTTGATCATCTGTTTTATTTACATCAGACTTGTCTGTCCAAGCAGATTATAAACTCACTTTTTCCTTTATAGACCCTAGCACAATACTTCAAATGTTTTAGGTACTTAATAAGTGTTTGTTGATTTGCTGAATAACAACAGCTAAATATAACTTTGCCTAACCTTCCATTAAGCACCTCTTGAGGAATAAAGTACTGTAATGGAAAACATCACCCGAATGGCAGAGTTGAGCTATAACTTCCAACCCAGCCTATGTTTCTTCAGTGAATCAGTTTTGACAGCTCCCCTAGCTCTCCCACATATATCCACCCACACTGCTCACCACACCCACCCACCCATGATGCACATACATTGTTCTGACATGCTGGAATGTTTAACAATCTGAAAATGAGGAAATTGCATCTCCAGGCTAAATAAATAAAACAAGCTCTCATCAACTCATCTTTTCCCATACAATTCCCCCAGGGGATGGCTCTCCAGCATTTGTCATAAACAGAATGGAGGTCATTAAAGCCTGGCAAAACCTAACAGAGTATCTAATTATAGGTTTGAAATCTCAGAGCCAAGCAGTAACTACAGGGCATGCTGAGTTTAGTTACTTCTGAACACACTTTACTGCTTTGCTTGGGTAAATCATTTCCCCTACTTAAAGAGAAGTGCAGAGTCAGTGGGGCAGCATCCCCAGGCAGAAATAAAGAGTTCTTGAAGTTTTCTAAATGGACTCTATAACACAGTTGAATGAAAGGTACAGCGCTTACCAGCAGGCGAAACTAACCTTAAGGTCATCTGGAGAAAAGTATCTGACAATTTACATTTATCTCATAAATCTGTCCACCTCTTTGAGTTCTTACCAGTCACGAGCGAGATGCAAAAATTTCCTTAAATTGATGGGGGAAGCTGGGTACTTTGGCGAGCAGAAAAGAAAAGGAACAAAATCATAGTGGCTGTTTCTATTTGTACTTTGTTTCTGGAAAAAAATTGTATTATCATATGTATATGCATTTTAAAAATAATTCAGAACATAAAAGTGTTACAATAATACCTGCATTGCTGTTGTGTAACATAAGACGTGAAAATGTAAGCAAATTTTAAAGAAGCTTTGCCTTTTTTTAATTAGTAAAGCAAGAACATGTCAGTTACGTAATTGCATTGATATAAAAATGCACGATTTTCTATTCTTTAAAATGTCAGGGTAAGATTGGGTGAATTTCCTTAAGTGCACATAGATTACTGGTAAGTTAAAAATATTTTTAAAATACATAAAATAAAAATAATTATTTTCAAAAGGATTTTTGTTATTTTATAGGGCACATTATCTTATTGGTCTTTTTTTTTTAATTAAGATTTATTCACACACCATACAGTCATCCTAAGTATACAACCAATTGATCACATTGCCATCATGTTCATTTACGACTCCGATCTATTTTTTGAACATTTTCCTTGTACCAGAAAAAGTGAAAATAAGAATAAAAAAATAAGAGTAAAAAAAGAACACTCAAATCACCCCCCCCACCCTATTTTTCATTTAGTTTTTTGCCCCCATTTTTCTACTCATCCATCCATACACTGGATAAAGGGGAGTGTGATCCACAAGGCTTTCACAATCACATTGTCACCCCTTGTAAGCTACATTGTTATACAATTGTCTTCAGTATTCAAGGCTACTGGGTTGTAGTCTGATAGTTTCAGGTATTTACTACTAGCTATTCCAATTCATTAAAACCTAAAAAGAGTTATCTATATAGCGCATTAAGAATGCCCACCAGAATGACTTCTCAACTCCATTTGGAATCTCTCAGCTACTGAAACTTTATTTCATTTCATTTCACATCCCCTTTTTGGTCAAGAAGATGTTCTCCATCCCACGATACTGGGTCCGGATTCATCCCCAGGAGTCATATTCCGCGTTGCCACGGAGATTTACACCTGTGGGTGTCAGATCCCACGTACGGGGAGGGCAGTGATTTCACCTGCCAAGTTGGCTTAGCTAGAAAGAGAGGGCCACATCTGAGCAACAGAGGCATTCGCGAGGAGGCTCTTGGGCACAATTACAAGCAGGCCTAGCCTCTCCTTTGCAGTAACGAGCTTCAGAAGGACAAGTCCTGTGATAGAGGGTTCGGCACATCAAACAGCCAGTCCTCAGTGTTTGTGAGAACACCAGAAACCATCCAGGTGGGGCAGCCCAATACCTCTGCATTTTCCTCCAGCTCCTCAGGGGGGCTCTGCATATTTTTTTCATTGTTCTTTTTTTTTAAATTAACTTTGTCAAAAAATTGAAAAAAAAAACAGTAAAAAACATTTCAAACAAAACCAAAACAAAGGAATAAGAAAAAACAAATAACCTAAAATAACATTACTTCCAACATTTTCCTACTCTACCCCCAGAAAATACACAGACTATAACCCAGGAAAGGAATAAGAAAAACAAATAACCTAAAATAACTACATTTCTGTGAACTTGTTCCTACCACACCCACCAGAAATTAACAAACCATAGTCATTCCTGAGCATT
Source organism: Choloepus didactylus (assembly GCF_015220235.1). NCBI lineage: Eukaryota > Metazoa > Chordata > Mammalia > Pilosa > Megalonychidae > Choloepus > Choloepus didactylus. The sequence goes on along the minus strand of NC_051323.1, from coordinate 16,300,780 downwards.
CCCAGAACGCTAAATTTACCCATGATAACTTATCTGTTCTTACTAGATTATCGTTCCCCCTTCACTAATTGCTGTATATAGCTAGGTCCCCTACATTCTACATTATAAACCATTTATTTTACATTCTTCAGTGTTCACATTAGTGGTAACAAATAATATTTCTCTTTTTGTGCCTGGCTTATTTCACTCAGCATTATGTCTTCAAGGTTCATCCATGTTGTCATATGGTTCACAACATCGTTCCATCTTACTGCCATGTAGTATTCCATCGTTGTGTATATACCCCATTTTATTTATCCACTCATCTGTTGAAGGACATTTGGGTTGTTTCCATCTCTTGGCAATTGTGAATGTTGCTACTATGAACATTGGCGTGCAGATATCTGTTCGTGTCACTGCTTTCAGATCTTCTGGTATATATCGAGACGTGCGAGTGCTGGACTGAAGGGTAACTCTATATCTAGTTTCCTAAGAAACTGCCAAATTGTCTTCCAGAGTGGCTGAACCATTGTACAGTCCCACCAACAATGAATAAGAGTTCCAATTTCTCCACATCCTCTCCAGCATTTGTAGTTTCCTGTTTGTTTAATGGCAGCCAGTCTAATTGGTGTGAGAAGATACCTCATTGTGGTCTTAATTTGCATCTCCCTAATAGCTAGTGAAGCTGAACATTTTTTCATGTGTTTTTTGGCCATTTGTATTTCCTCTTCAGAGAACTGTCTTTTCATTTCTTTTGCCCATTTTATAATTGGGCTGTCTGTACTATTGTCATTGAGTTGTAGGATTTCTTTATATATGCAAGATATCAGTCTTTTGTCAGATACATGGTTTCCAAATAATTTTTCCTATTGAGTTGGCTACTCTTCACCTTTTTGACAGATTCCTTTGAGGTACAGAAACTTCTATGTTTGAGGAGTTTCCATTTACCTATTTTTTCTTTTCTTTTGTTGCTTGCCCTTTGAGTGTAAGGTCTAGGAAGTGACCGCCTAACACAAGGTCTTGAAGATGTTTCCCTACATTATCTTCTAGGAGTTTTATGGTACTGTCTCTTATGTTGAGGTCTTTAACCCATTTTGAGTTAATTTTTTTGTAGGGTATGAGGTAGGGGTCCTCTTTCATTCTTTTGGATATGGATATCCAACTCTCCCAGCCCCATTTGTTGAAAAGACTATTATGTCCCAGTTCAGTGGTTTTGAGGGCTTTATCAAAGATCTGTTGACTGTAGATCTGGGGGTCTATCTCCAAATTCTCAATTCGATTCCATTGATCTATATGTCTATCTTTGTGCCAGTACCATGCTGTTTTGGCAACTGTGGCTTTATAATAAGCTTCAAAGTCAGGCAGTGTAAGTCCTCCCACTTCGTTTTTCTTTTTTAGAGTGTCTTTAGCAATTCGAGGCATCTTCCCTTTCCAAATAAATTTGATAACTAGCTTTTCCAAGTCTGCAAAGTAGGTTGTTGGAATTTTAATTGGGATTGCATTGAATCTGTAGATGAGTTTGGGTAGAATTGACATCTTAATAATATTTAGTCTTTGTATCCATTAACATGGAATATTTTTCCATTTTTTTAGGTCCCTTTCTATTTCTTTTAGTAAAGTTATGTAGTTTTCTTTGTATAGGTCTTTTATATCTTTGGTTAAGTTTATTCCTGGTATCTGATTTTTTTAGTTGCTATTGAAAATGGTATCTTTTTCTTGAGTATCTCTTCAGTTCTGTCTGGTCTTCTTTTTCAAAATATCACTGGATATTCTTGCCTCCTTATTTCTCCAAAAAAATCTAAGTATGTTATATGTCAAATTCCTAAAATCTCCCTTTGGAATTTTGAGGGAAATATTATAGATATAACTTAATTTGGGGATAGTCATCTTTATAAAATTAAATCTTATTCATTGAATTCTATGTGATGCTTTTCTTTTGATTCCAAGTCTTTTTGTTTGTTTTTGCTCTTAACTTTATTCATGTAGGGTCTCTGCAATTCTAGCTATGTTTATTTCTAAGTATTACAATTTTCATATTTAAATTGTTCTTTCATTTTAATAATCAGTCTGCTAGTATTGTACTGCCAGCCTTGCTTAGGAGAAACATTAACCATGGGAAATAAATTTTTGATGCCCCTTGCCTGGGAACCCCTATATAGAACTGTCTAAGTGAGAAGCAGTTTGACCACACGTTAGTGCCTGCAATTTGGAAAGTGTTCCATGTGTGTTCTGATATGGAGTATTTCACTGCAACCATTATTTTCTGGTTTTGCTTTATTCTCCTTCTCTTCTGTCTACTCATGGCATTTTGCTCCTATTTGACATTCATACATGCCTCTCCTGCCTCTATTTTGCTCTTGTAGAAAAATAGTCCCTATCTCTTTGAAATGTCATCTGGGGGCATCCAAAACAATTTTTTTTTTAATGGTCCACAGCCTACATTTAAAAGCAGACAACCAAATATAGCCTTCAATTTGGTAGAAATCCAATGATCCATTTTCATGAGATACAATCATAAACAGAGGGAAACATTTTATTCTTAGAATTTATTTACTATATATTAAATATAAATATTTTAAAAATATTTATAAATATTAAATGTAAATATATTAAATATCAGGAAGATTTGCTTGTGATTTTCTTTTTTTCCATTTATCAGTTTTGTTTATAGATAATGCTAATTCCATAATACAAATTGCACACATATCTATCATTTTCTGAACTCTGAAATAATTCATATAGTGTAATAGAAATTAACCCCTTGGAAGTTTGAAATGAAAACTCATGCATCATTAAAAGTTGTACTTTGTCACCTGTTCCAATCCTTTTCTGTTCATTCATTCAATTTGTTAAATGACTGCTCTCTGCCACAAGCCATATTAGGTATTTTTGCATTTCTACTTATTCTTGATTCAATTCAGAGTAATTATTTTGTCTCCAAGATTTGTCAATTACATTGAGACATTCAAATTAGTTAAACTTAAGCATACTTGTCTTTTATAATTTTTAAATTTCCTCTAGTTTCAATTTTATAATTGTGCTTTCTCTCTTTTCTTTTTGATTAGACTTGTCATGTTTCTGTATTTTATTGCTTATATTGAAAGAATTTTATCTCAATTCTGAATATCTCAATTCTGCTTGTTTCTCTATTTTTTAATTTATCAGCTTCTGATCTCATTATTTACATTTTTCTTGTATCCTTAGACTTGTTTTCAAAACTTTTCCTTTTCTAATTTCTTAAGTTTAATTGTTAGTTAACCCATAGTTATTCATTTTTTCAATAATGAAATTATCTAGAGCAATGAATTTATCTTTAATAACTGCTTTTGCTGCATTCCCATACATATGTGAATATAATGTTCTATGTTTTTATATTATAAATAGTCTGTAAGTATGGTTTTTAATATTTTTTATTATGAAATTAATATATATTAAGTCATTTTACATTTCTCAAAAGAAACAGACATATATAAGCAAGCAAGAAACTTTTCATACTGAGCCCGTTGTGCTTTTTCGCTTTGAATAATAACTACAATCACTTTAAATATTTAAAAATTCACCTGATTCAAAGTAAGTCACATGTATTTATTAATACAATATATCCAAACTAAACTTCATTTTTAAGAATCTGCATCCTCTTTGACTGATTTTTTTTTTTTTTGTCTAACTGTGGACTCTACGAAGGCAAACATTAAGCTTTATTCATCTTTTTGTTCTCCAAGACTTCCAGAGTGACAGACACATAATAAGTTTGGATAAATGTTGTTATATGCATAAAAGCAGGCAATAAAGTCATTGTGTTGGTTTGTATATATGATGTCCCTGAGAAAAAGCCATATTCTTTAATGCAATCTTGTGGGGGCAGACATATTAGCGTTGATTAAGTTGGAATCTTTGGATTAGGTTGTGTCCACGGAGATGTGACCCACCCAGCTGTAGGTGATAGCTCTGATTGGATGATTTCCATGGAGGCATGGCCCTGCTCATTCAGCGTGGGCCTTGATTGGTTCACTGGAGCTCTATGAAAGCTCAGACAAAGGAGCTCACAGCTTGCTGTAGCTGAGACAGACATTTTGAAGATGGCATTGGAAGCTGATGCAGACATTTTGGAGAAAGCAGTTTTGAAACACAACCTGGGAGCAAGCAGACGCCAGTCACATGCCTTTCCAGCTAACAGAGGTTTTCCAGACGCCAATAGCCTTTCTCCAGTGAAGGTACCCTTTGTTGATGGACACTTTATGGCCTTAAGACTGTAACTGTGTAACCAAATAAATCCCCCTTTATAAAAGCCAATCCATTTCTGGTGTTTTGCATTCCAGCAGCATTAGCAAAGTAGAATAGTCATCAACTTCAGGAATCTGAGTAACCTTTGGAAACTCTGTGTTATACAAGTCAGAACATTTGCTGTTACAGGTACCAGAAGCTCAACTCCAACGGGTCTGAGAAAGAAAGGAGGGCTGGAGGCAGCGTCTGTGGGTGGAGTGGGTCATGGGCGAACATGGATCTGGAGCACAAACAACGTCCAAAGGATCCCGTGGCTGTTGCTCTGTCTTCTGGATCTGCTTCCTCATGTCTTGGCTTTGTTCTCTGTAAGGCTCTTTCCATGTCAGGAAAGATGCCAATGGCAGCTGCAAGCAGGCATGACCTACCAGTTAGCAATCTCAGGGAATAAAGACCTTCTCTCTCAAGTACAGCTGCCAGGAGGGTTCTATTCAGCCATTTCTGAATCAGCTCCTGAAGCTGGGAGCCTGAGTTGTGCTGAGATTTCAAGCTTGTTCACACCCATCTGATCAGAAAGAAGATGGAGTCAACCCTCCTGCACCACTTGGGATGGTGCCCAAGAGGTGGGAGGGTCTGTTTCAGAAGGAAATAGTACTGTATACTAGGGCAGGCAAAAGATAATAGATAACGAGAAATAATTTCTTTTATAATTTTTGAATGTCCTGCAATTTCAGTTGTTTCAAGTTTGTCTGATGTTAGTTCACAGCTCAGAAGTTTCTGGCAAGCTCCACAGGTACTAATTCCCTTTACTCTTTCTTTAGCCCTGAGCTTTACCCGTGCAGCCCCTCTTTTCCTCTTTATATTAGGGGAAAAATCACATTCAACTCCAGACGGCTTGGGAAAAGTTAAAAGACAGATCTGAATGCTGCCTGATAGTCCATTTTTAATCAGAGACGAGCAATTTTCCCCTCTCAAAGGAGAGCTCTTCACATCAGGTATTTGGCTTCTAGGTGCTTGCTGATTAATTACTTACATTTACATAACATTAATCTCCTTCCTAACAATTTAGCAGGCTTCCAGCTATTTTCTACCCTCCTTGTTGGTCTGGCAGAACATCCTTGTCTTAAAGAGCCAGGACTACTTTCCAATGCATAGATTCTGAGAACACACTTAAATGAAACAGAATCAAGGTTTTAAGAAAAGTTATAAATGATTACTTTATTTATTCCATGTATGTTAGGAAGGTACATATATGGATGCATTTCATGAATGAAATGCTTGATCCACATAATTCTTTTGAGTTATGTAGATAGAAAATATGTTTCCTTCTGCCTGCAACTCCCTTTCCTGAATTTTCTACTAGAATCCTAAGCGTTCATCAAAGCCCAGCAACAACATCACTTTTTGGTGACCTCCCAGAGCCTCCTGTCCTAATTAATGACATCACCTAATATGTTCCCTGCACCATGTGACATACTGGGGATACAGCTGTGGGCAGGTTGGATATGGTCCTTGGCCTCCATGGAACTTGCCACACTGTTCACTCCTCCTTTCTCCATTTCTCCAGAATTCATTGCCTTTCTCCTAATATCCAGTGTTGTCTCCCAATCTTCTGTTCATGCACACATGCACACGCACACACGTACATTCACACACTGTTACATGGCTGGCTCCTTCTCAGATTAAATCTGTCATCTCCTTGGATCCTTCCTGACTGCTCTACCCAAAGCAGTCTTCCATCTCAAGATTTCCTATGTTGTTTCTTTCATAGTCTACTAGAGTCTGACTTATTTATCTATCTACCTACCTATGGATTACTTCATTCTGGGCCTGGCTCCCTCACTGGCATGTGACTCTAAGGAAGCAGAGGCCGTATCTGCTCTGCTTCCCTCTAAATCCCTGGCCGGTGCTGAGCAGTGTGTCTGCTCCACGCAAACCAGAGGAATGAGTGAATCTCAGGAACCCACTATATCAGGCAACTGTTTTGCATATCCTTGTTGGTTCTCACAGTTCTCTTTCTCATTTTCCAGGGAGTACACTCCAACCTTCATTATTCTCTCAGTGCAACCCAACTCTGCTCCCCTTTCCCTGTCATGGACAGATAGAGGGCATCATACATAAAATCCCTTAAATGAATACAGAATGCATAAACTACTATACATGAATCTCTATATTTTTGCCTCCTGTATCGGGTAAGAAGGTTTAAGTTGCAAGAAAAATTCCAATTCAAACTGGCTTAAACAGTAAAGGGGTATGGGGCTGTGTGTGTGACATCTCAAAGACACCACATGACTTCTGACACTTGGGATTTCATTGCCAAATTCCAGGAGGGAGGTGATAAGGGTTTTAACCGAAATACTGGTGGGGAGAGGGAATGAAGAAAGGTAGATATATTTAAGAGCTATCTGTGAGTTAGAGACGGAATTGGTTAACCTAATACAATGCTTATTCACTTAGTTAATTCCAATATGCACTGAATTCTACTATGTGCCAGAGACTGTGCTTAGTAGGCCTGGGGAACACAAATGTGAACAAGACTTGGTCTCTGCAAGAAGCAATAAACAAACAGAAATGATTACACAGTGTTGCCAAGTCTTTTTGATTCTTTTTTTAATATCTCTATTCATTTCTTCTTTTCCACCCTCATTGATACATGGTTCACAAATCTCTTCATTTCTTTCCTGATACTGTAGAAAGGTGATTACTCCTGATTTTTGCAGTTTATTGGCAATGCCAAGCTTCAGTTGCTTACCTGAAGCATTTATGCATGAAGATACTAAAATACTGTTAATCATTTATTCAACATCTGATTTTTGCACACCTAATATGTGTTAAGCCTTGAGCAGGCACCATGATGTCACTGTAAACAAAATTGACTTGGCCTCTGTCTTTGAGAAGATTACATTTGGAAGGAGATATGAAGAAATAAATGGGCAGATACATACAATGGCAGTGCAGAAACAATACAATGGGGTAATTTGTGGAGAAATATCATGAAAATTGACTTGGCCTCTGTCTTTGAGAAGATTACATTTGGAAGGAGATATGAAGAAATAAATGGGCAGATACATACAATGGCAGTGCAGAAACAATACAATGGGGTAATTTGTAGAGAAATATCATGTCTGGAGTTGCTATCCGACAGACTCAAAAGAATTGTTTCGAATGCATTTTTTGAGGTATAGGGAGCCAGAAATATATTTTTTTAAAACCTGGGTTATTTTTTCTTGAACTTAGATAAAACAATTTGGAAGATGGAGAATGTTCCCTTATTAATGACTTTAATCAAAAACTCAAAAATCTACTTGTCAGCTCTAATATGCAGGGGCAGGTTATGAGGGCACCAACTAAATTGTGTGTTTCTAGTCCTTTTCTCTGAAATCCTTCATCCTTCCCATTCCTTTTGTTGAAAGAACTGTCTAAGCTCCCTATCCCTGGCCTGGAATACAGGTTGATAAATGAAAAGATTATGTCCTTTGGGAATACTGATAGGCTCTGGGCCGTGACTCTTGGGTTCTAAAAGAGGATGCTGTTTTTGTTAATGGAAATTCATGAGTGTTTGGAACACACTGATGCAATCATTTCTTCAGACTAGGGTCAAAGGGGGCCTATATTTGTTGGCAGGAGGCACTGGTTCAAATCAAATAAGCAGTGATCTTAAGACCATCAGAAATCAAGAAGCTCTTAAAGTGGTGCTGTGTCAGAGTTTTATACACAGCTATAAGTGATGCTGCCACTGGATGTTGCAGAGTCTCTGGGCTGCTCTGGTCAGCTCTACTTTTGCCATCTGAACCTCACTGCAGGCCACTTAATCCTAGTCATGAAGTCTCTGACATCAGTTTCCAGTTTCCCAACAGGACTGACACCAAGGACTCTGGGTCCACTGAGACAGAGTCCTGACCCTTGCCAAACCTCCCCAATGGAAATTTAGACCCTTTGCCTCATGTCAGCTCTGAAAATCCCAGGGTGGGATCCTGCTTTGAATAGACTGACTGACCAGAGATATATTACTGTCACTCTTTCTTCAAATATTGACCCCCATTAGTCCTTCTCCATTGCACATTTTGAATGCTTATTTTACATATGTATATTCTCATTTAGTTCTCATAACAGTCATATGATGATAGGCAATTTTCTCCCTATTTTATAGGTAATGAAATTGAAGTTAAAAGTTAAATAACTTCTCCTAAGTTGGATCTGGGATTCAAATCCAAGGCATCCATCTGACTTCACAGCTCCTATGCTGACTTAGCCAGTCATATACAAGCTGGACCAGCAAGCCAACTAAGAAGCTTAGCTTCAGTTTCTGGTTCATTATGTTGACCAGCAATATTTAAGAGGAAATCAGTGAGCAGGGTGGTAGCATGTAGGACTTAGTCTACCAGATGTCCTATCAGACCAATAGTTTTATGCCATTTCTGTAATATGGCTAGATTACTGGCTCATTTAATTCTTAGTTTCTGATTTTTTTTTTCTTTTCCACCAAGAACTAAATGCATTCATGTTGTTTTCATTTGCTTACATTTATTAAGTTAAAAAAGAGGGGTGGGTGGTGTATGCAGTGGCAGGAAGTGTTCAAGAATGGGCTCTCCTCTCCTGGGCTTAGTCAGCCAGTGGATGTGATAGATGCCTCTGGATTTATGATTTCAGACATACTCACTATAATGAACAGGATCAACCAGATGCCTATTTGGTGATGGTCTACCAGATGGCCAACTGGATGGTGGTGATCGTATGGGGAAATGGGTGAGACAGAGTGAAGGAAAATTCACAGTGACAGAGATATTCAATATTTGTGGTTTGGGAGGATGGGTTTAGTCATCAGTTTCAGAGGAAAGAGGGCCAGGAAGAGATCCATAAACTCTCTCTCATTTTTTCTCTCGTCTGAGAACCCATGCCTAGAGACCTTAGGATCTGGAAATGGCCTGTGCTTTAGAATCACTCCCAGTCTTGGGATATTCCTCTGGAATGCCCTGACCTTACCCTGAGCTTCCTGGAGGACTCCCTAGCCAAGGAAACATGAATGGGATTTGACATTGTGCAGGTTGATCCTCCTGCAAGCCCATTTTGATATTGCTCCCTAACTTCCACTCTGGTAAAGGAAAAGAGAGAAAAGACCCCACCCAGCTAGTCTCTTAGAAACTCACATAATTAGTTTCATAACTCCTCCTTCTAAAAAACTATAATATAGATGGAAAAAAGAGAAAAGAATACCAAACCAAACTGATTGGACTGATTACTGGGGATCCTGGAATCAAAACAATTGGTTATTTTCATAAGTACAATCAAAACAAGTAACAAAATAGAGGGAGGAGATAGAGAAAAGAGAGGAAAAGAGAAAATTTGATCAACTAGGACACCAAACCTGGAAGGACTGGAATAAAAAGATTAAGAAGCTGAACTGACCATCTTCTATAGAGTATTAGTTCTCAGTCTTGGTGAACATAAAAATCCCCTGGGTATGTTCACACAAAAATCTGTATACAAATGTTTATAGCAGCTTAATTAGTAATTGATGAATTCTAGGAAAAAAAAACAAGTATCCCTCAATTAGATAAATAAACTTGTACATCCATACTATGGTAAACTACTCAACAATAAAAAGGAATAAAGTACTGATACATACAATAAAATGGATGAATCTGAAATGCATTATTCTAAGTGAGAAAAAGCTAGAGTCTGCATACTGAATTATTCCATTTATAAGACATACTGGAAAAGGAAAAACTTTGGGAATAGAAAAGAGTTCAATGGTTGCCAAGGGTTGGGAATGAAGTGAGGGGTTAACTACAAAATGACATAGGGGAATTTTTTTGAGTATTGGAAATTTTTATATCTTGATTGTGGTAGTATTTATGTGACTGTGTGCTTTCATCAAAACACAGAAATGTACAATAAAAAGTAGGAATTTTATTGTATGTAAATTCTACCAGATAGAAAACAAGTACCTGGGGGAATTTTGATACATGTCGGTGCCCAAGCCCAACTGCAGACTGATTAAATCAGAATTTCTGGGGGTCAGGCTCAGGCACCGGCAATATTTTAAAGCATCCTGGTTAAGAATGCTTTATATAGAGCAGGCAAAGAAGAATAAAGGACGATGGGCTTTTCAGGGCTGGGAAGACAAAACCAGTTCCTCCTGAGACTGAAGGACTTCTTAAGGTGTTACGGCTTTCAGAATAGCACAGAACTCAAGGTTTCTTGACAGTACATAGTGTAGCAGCTCTGCCTTCCTAGGGGAGATACCCTTAGATCCAATTATTTAAGCAAAAGGGCTCCTTTTGCCACTGACTCAGCATCCCCAAGACTCAAATATTCCCAGGTGATCTAATAAATTAAAAGAAGGGTTAGGGGTGGAGCCCCCGGCTTAGTTTGTGGGAGAAAGAGATGAACATTAGGAAGCCCTCAATTCTAGAGTCACAGAAGGACAAAACAGCCCCCGCCATCCACTGGGGATATTCTTCTCTACCATTAGCAGACTTTGAGGATGATGAAAGGTGAATATCACTACAGATGTAGAGAGCTTCTTCAGCTTCCTGAATGTTCTGTCCATAACTGGAGTCAAGGTCAAGTTTTTGTCCTTCTTAAGTAAGTCTATCAGCAGAATAATTAGACCAATTTACTACCCTAAATCTGCATTCACAAAATGAATTGTTCAGCAGGTCTCGCTGGGAAGAGGCTGCTCAAACATAGGAAATGATGCGTCAGTGATGTCTCTTCAGGTCAGTGGGTTTGTGGCATGGGGACCAACCTATCTTTGACTACACCACAGGGCCAGTGAGTAAGATTCAAAACTGCAAAATGGAATCACTGGACCAGAGAATTAAAAGGGGGGCATCCAGAGCACACCATGGCCTGCTAGTTGAATAGCAGAGTTTCCTTTTTTATGGACTACGGTCCTTCTGCAGATCAGAGATGGTCCTTAGAATGTCAGGACAACCCTGGGTAATATTCTAGACTCAGGATTACATATCTGAGGTGACCTCTCCCTGAGGGGTAGTCTCTTTATCCCTTATTCTTAATTAAGCCAACTCATAGACCCAAATATACTTTGCTGAAGGGATACCAAATTATTATGTCTTTTACCCCTATGGGAAAAAAATGGGGCAGCTTGCCAGACTTCCTTCTCAAGAAGTGTTGGCAATACAAGACCCTTAGAACTCTATAAAAAACTGGAAATTATCAGGTTGTCAGCTCATATTAATACTACTGTGCTCATAACTTCTCCAGGAAACACATATTAAAGAGCTAGCTCATTGTTATGATCACAAAACTATTCTGGAGAGTGACTTTTTAAAAAATATATCTTATCAAAAGTGTGGTAGAGTAATGTGACCTTGTAATTTTAAGTATCTTTCCATGATGAACCCTGGAATCAACATTTCCACAATCATGACTACATAGAGAGCATTAAAATAACCATTAGAAAAAATAAAATTAAATTCCATAACCTGAAAGCCCACAAGGTATTGTTCCAAGAAACATCTTATAAGTTTATACATTTTTCTCTTATACTTAATTAGGAAAAATTAAAAGTGGTCTGTCCCACAAACCAACTGCCAAAGGCTTGTGTTGGTCTTGCTGGGAGCTAATTGGACTGAACTTGCTTGGAATGGGATTGAGAGCCACGGAGGCAGAAGGCTGAGTTCACCTGGGTTGCTTTAATAAACACCCACAGAGGATTCATGCCACTGCAAAAGCGGCAGCATGACAGACGAAGGGAGTCAGACTGAATCCTGGTCAAACGTGGATCAGGCAGGATGGTGATGAGGCAAACTCTCACACACTGGTATTTTCATCTGACATGGAGTCAGGCCTGATCTTGACTTAACTGGCAAAGTTTAAGCTATAAGTGCTACTCTCCTCCCTGGAGGGACCTGGATGAGCTCCTCTTAAACAGATAAATAATGTCCAGGGTGGTGCTCCTCTTAAACAGACAAATAAGCAAAATGTATATAGTGCTCCATTGCTATGAAGTTTGTTTTAATAATATCCCTATGAGTCTCCAGTACCTACATCTTTCCCTCTAGTCTTTCCCACATCAAAACTTTCCTCTCTTGGGTCACATTTGTCTCTCAACTTAGTAAAGCAATCCATCATGATAACTGAGAGAATAAATTCTGAACATGGCTATATCTATGTTCAATCGTGCACCACCAAGTATTAACTTTGTAGCAGATGAAAGTTCCTCCATCTCTCTGGGCATCTTTCTACTTATCCACAAAGTAAAATATTGGAGATAGCCAGAGCAAATAGGGAAGAAAAAGAAATAAAAAGCATCCAAATTGAAAAGAAGTAAAACTATCTTCATTTGCAGATGACATGATCTTATATAAGGACAATCCAACGGAATTCACAATAAATATATGAGAGCTAATAAAGGAGTGCAGCAAAATGGCAGGGCACAAGATCAATACACAGAAATCAGTTGTGTTACTATACACTAGAAATGAATGATCCGAAGAGGAAATTAAGAAAATAATTCCATTTACAGTAGCATATATAAGAATAAAACATCTAGGACTAAATTTAACCAAATATATAAAAGACTTGTCCACCGAAAACTACAAAACACAGTTGAAAGAAATTAAAGAACACCTAAGTAAATGCAATATATCCAATATTCATGGACTGGAAGAGTTAATATTGTTAAGGTGTTAATATCACCCAAAGCAATCTACAGGTTCAATGCAATCCCTATCAAAATTCCAGCAGCCTTTTGTACAGAAATGGAAAAACTAATCCTCAAATTCATATGGAACTGCAAGGGCCCTGAATAGCAAAAGACTTTTGAAAACGAAGAACAAAGTTGGAGGACTCACACCTCCCATCTCAAATTGTACTATGAAGCTATAGTAATAAAAATAGTGTGGTACTGGCATAAAGATAGACAAATAGACCAAGGTAATAGAACTGAAAGTCCAGAAACAGACCCACACAACCATGACCCATTAATTTTCAGCAAAGATGCTAAGTACATGCAGTGGTGGAATAATAGTCTCTTCAACAAATGGTGCTGGGAAAACTGGATATCCACATGGAACATGAAGTTAGACCCCTACCTCACACTACATACAAAAATCAAATTAAAAGGATCAAGAAACTAAATATAAAAGTTAACTATAAAATTCTCAAATGGTAACATGGAGGAGGGGCACTTGCATAACCTGGGATTCTGTAATAGAATCTTAGGAAAAAAACCAAAGGTTACAAGCAACAAAAGAAACAATAGATATGTTTGACTTCATCAAAATTAAAAATTTTTGTACATTAATGGATATTATCAAGAAAGTGAAAAGACAGCTTACAAAATGGGAGAAAATAGTTGCAAATCATACATCAAATAAGAGCTTAATTCTAGAAGATACAAAGTTCTACAATGCAACAAAAAAGACAAACGACCCAAATAAGCCCAATTAAAAAATGGACAAATGACTTGAACAGACATTTCTCCAAAGAAGATATACAAATGGCCAATAAGCATATGGAAGGGTGCTCAATATCATTAGTCATTAGGGAAACACAAGTGAAAACCATAGTGAGATATCACTTCACACCCACAAGATGGCTATTATTTAAAGAAAAAAAAGTAGAAAATAACAAGTGTTGGAGAGGATGCAGAGTAATTGGAACTCTAGTGCATTGTTGGTGGGAATGTAAAATGGTGCAGCCACAGTGATTCTTCAAAAAGTTAAATATAGAATTACCATATGACCTAGTAATTCCACTTTTAGGTATATGCCCAAAGAGAGTGAAATCAGGTTTGCAAACTGATGCTGTACACAAGTGTTCATAGTGGCATTATTCACAATAGCCAAAAGCTGGAAACAAAGTGTCTATTGACAAATGAACAGATAAACAAAACGTGGTATATACACACACATGGAACATTATCGGGTCACAAGAAAATGAAATTATGAGACATGCTGCACCACAGAAGAACCTTGAAAACATCATGCTCAGTGAAATAAGCAAGACACGTAAGGGCAAATATTATATAACATCACTTATAAGAGATGATTAAAAACAGAAAACTCACAGAGGTAGAAAGCAGATTACAAGTCAAAGGGGATGGGGTATGGGGGAAATGGAGACTGTTTAGGGGAAAAATAATGAAGATATACTAACCATAACAACCTCAAATTTTTTGTGAGACTATAATAATGGTAAGGTAAACAAAGTGTGGACTCTGAGCCTGGCACATTGTATAGTCTCAATAAATGGCCATCGTTGTTTGTGGTGGTGTTGCGAAGGAGCCACAAGTTCTTTAACCAGGGATAATAAAACATTAAAATCATAGCCATTGGGCATTTTTGAAGCTTTGCCAGGCAGTTTCTAAGGCTCATCTCTAGATGAGCCAACTCTTTCAGCTCCCCTTGCCCACATCTCTTAATGGTGTCACTCCTGGATCCCTTCACTTCATATACTCATTCCTTCTCCCTACCCAACCAGTGACATTAAGGCTTCAAAAAGATAAAGATTATCTCTTCCTCACAGGAAGATTGGGGATCCCAAGTTCTTTCACTTTCTACACATTCCCACCTAGAGACCAGCAGTCTTGTATTTATCTGTGGAATTGTAATCCAATAAGACAAATATTTATTGAGCTCCTGACCTTTAAGTCTAATAGTGAGCATTCTTGTCAAAGACTCACCAGAGCTTGAGTACTCCCTATCGGAGGGCTTTTCTTTCATAATCGACCACTTCTGGTTGAATTCCAAGCTCTTGACCTTTTTCTGAAATAGACCATTACAGCAACAATTGAAGCCCAGTCCAAATGTATTCTTCATTTTTTAAGCTAATTTACACCAACAGCAACAGCTTCATGCACTGCCCCTCTCAACGATGACTGCTTTAAGGATAGGATTCTAGTAAATGGATATTAAACACAAAGGAATTTTACTACTAGTGGAAGTACAGGTACCACGGCAAAGTTTGAAGTGATAAGTTTTGGTAAGAGAATATTCTCTATCACACCACCCCAAATACGTAGGGACTATCCATTAAAAGAGGCTGGATGTGGAAAAAGTGGCTGAAAATATGTCCTCATTTTTAATGGAAACTAGAACTCTTTTGGAATATTGTTTTCCTCCTTCACTCAACTCTTATGATTCTACTCACTCTGGGAATTTGGTATTTAGAAGTAAGAACAAATCTATTCATCTCTTATTCTGGAATAAGTACTGTCCAGCTGTAGCAGTCAATTAGCAAAATTCAACTCAGTTTTTTTTAAGCACAAAATAAATTATTGGAAGAGCTTCAGGGATGTCACTGAGTGGACAGGAAGCCTGAAGTACCAGGCATGAAAAAATGTGGAGGAATGAAGAAGTTGAGAAGCTGAGAGTACAGCTGAGGTCAGGCCCCAGGAACAGTCTGGATGGGAAACCATTTGGCTCTGCTGCCACCAACATGAAAAAAAATCTCCAATTGTCACATTCTCAAGGTTCAAATTCTCAGATGAGGAAGGAGCATCCAGTTGGCCAAACCTAAATCACCCCATAGGGTGA
This sequence comes from Choloepus didactylus, assembly GCF_015220235.1. Classification (NCBI taxonomy): domain Eukaryota; kingdom Metazoa; phylum Chordata; class Mammalia; order Pilosa; family Megalonychidae; genus Choloepus; species Choloepus didactylus. The sequence goes on along the minus strand of NC_051323.1, from coordinate 16,285,073 downwards.
AAGGAGATGGAAGATGTTCCCTCTTTAGCTTCTTTAATGGTAAATGGAGTTTTTCCACCCACCTGATTTGTAACTTCTTCCAAAATAGCAGAGGTGTTCTGATGTCAAATAGCCCCAAAACAAACAAAAAAAGGCAAATATTCACTCCATCAAGGCCCAGCAGATCTTATCTTCTCATAATGTAATTTTGTCTGATGGCCTAAACCAGACCATTGTCTTCTTTTTTCTTGCCTAAAATAGCAGAATTTAAAGCTTGCCCAATTGATTTGTTCATCATTTTGCCTTTTAGGACACTTCAATTTCCCATTTTGCATGAATCCATCTATCCTTCTGATCAACTAATTTGGGTTGATTCTGTCATTTGTTCATTTTCATTATCATCTGTGAGAATGTGCTTCCATCAGAAAATTTGTCTCTTTGGCCCAGTTGGAATCCCCCTTACTTTACATTTCAAAACTGATGCTGATGCTAGGTTGGCAATGATAAGCATGCTTTTCCACTGAATGTCCCTCTGTTTCTGGAGTCTCCTTATCTCTCACTGGCACCTGGCAGAGAACTGAATAAGATGATCCTAAATCTGCTTCAGATCTAACCTTCCATAAATTAAAAAAAAAACAAAAACATATGTATATAACATCAGATCTTGTTTGCAGCTGTTTTATCATCAGTGTCAGTATCATCATCATCAACTCATCATCCTCATCATTAATTGAACACTTACTGTGTGCCAGGCACTATGCTAAGAGTCCCACAAACAGTATCTCATGTATTCATCATTAGTTTCATTCTCAGAACACACATATGCTTCTAATCCTCATGTGGCTTTCCAAGATCAACAGACGGATCAATAAACCTCTTCCTTCCTGGGGTGAAGGACAGGAAGAGGACACTGTGATGAACACTGGGTTGGGCACCTCTCTTTCATTTATCTCATTACAGAAGATAATTTTAGGTATTAACCAGGATATTCTTTTCTTCTCACCTCCTCCCCAATCATTCTCCACATTTGGGGTTTGAAACATGTTGCTGGTGACCCCAAGGGTCAGTTGTTGTCAATGTCAGCAAATGACCAGCACAGAGAGAAGTCAGTGTCCCTTCTGGATGACACTGCAGTGATGCTTGCATAAATGCTCCAAAGGTGAGTTACAACTCCTTAAGCAGATACAAAAGGGAAACCATCCTGAATTTAACCATCTTTACCTGGAAGGGACCAGTTTAAGTTTTCACATGAGGCAGAAAATGTGTCCAGAGCCAGAAATTAAACTCAACTAGTACAAAAAATTACATGTATATATATAACTATATATATATGAGTTTGTGGACTGTGAAATGTATGCCCCTAAGGAATACAAGCCTCACCAAAACCCCATGAGATAAATGAGTGGTTCTCAACATGAGCAGAATCAGAATAACCTTCAAAGCTTTCTAAAAAAATAGATACCCTGGTCCCACCATCAGAGATTTGCTATAGCAGATCTGGAATATAGGTATGTGTTTTTATAAAAGAAGTTCTCTCAGTAATTCTGATGCTTGGCCAAGTTTGAGGACTATAGAAACTGCCTAAACGCTATTCCTATTTCTATGTAAAACAAGCCAGGTCAGTTTGGTCCAAAGCCTGTGTTCTCTCCACTATACCAAGTTGGCTCCCTAGAAAGTCACTATTCAGTGTGAGTCTCTTAGATCCTCTGAGGTTTCCTTACCAGTCACTAGAACTGTGCTTCAGTGGATGGACCCACAACCCTAAGGGCCCATCATTTGAAGGGTAGATGACCAAGCAACACGTCAGAGAAAGAGAAGCTCAGTGAGCTTCTAAACAGGGCTGGAGATTCCCCACTCAGTTCACTTCGATATGCAGGTTGGGTGGCTGAGGTCTTCTTGTAAAGGAATTAACCCTCGAAGTAGCATGTAGTGTTCAATTTTAGATGCTCTAAAACAGGAATCAGCAAACTACAGCCTGTGGGCCAAATCCGCTGGGTTTTGTAAATAAAGTTTTACTGGAACACAGCCAGGCTGATCTGTTTATTTATTGTCTATGGCTATTTTCATGCCACAATGACACAGCCAAGTAGTTACAACAAAGATCCTGTGGTGTGCAAAGCCTAAAATATTTACTGTCTGGCCCTTTATGGAAAAAATGTGTTGAGTCCTGCTCTAAAGAAGTGGTTTCCAGGGAGTTACCCAAGAGGAATCACTGTGGTGTGTGAAGAAACTTTTGCTTATATTTGTTTGGGATAAGAAAAGGAAAGGAATCAGGAATTATTCAAATATTAACGCACCATTGCTCTTTTGTTTGCTCCCAGAGAACTGCTTCTTTCATGATATAGGTTGCTACTGATTTGAACAATTTTATAAAAACATCTATAAATAATAGAGTCTTTACTTTAAAATGAACATGACCATCAAAGTCCTTTTGTCCCAATATCCATAGAAGTTCACTGGATATTTCAAGGCAAATATTTTATAGAGTTGTTGAAGTTACAAATATTCAGTAGGAAAAGAAATATACTCCAAATTTGCCCAATATTAAAAAAAAAAAAATGTATGTTGTCCTTCCAAGTAAAGGTGATTGTTTATAAGAATCTCATTTAATTTTTTAACATTTTTTATTATAGAACATTTTGAACATATATAAAAGTAGAGAGAATAATATATTAATCTCTTATTTGCCAATCATCCATCTCTAACAATTATCAACCAATGGTTAATCCTGATTTATCTATACTGCCCACTCCCCTCTCCAATTTATTTGAAACAAATCCAGGAAGTCATATTTTTATCTGTAATTTTTTGGGGTATCCCTAAAATTTAGGACTCTTGCCAAAACATAATCACATTACCATTATATGCCTAAATAAAATTAATAATGATTCTTTAATATTGGCTTAATTTGCCTTTCTGAATTCAAGTAATGTCCAAACATTGTGATGGGTTAGAATGTCTCTTAACTCTCCTTTAATCTGTAAGTTTTCTTTCCATCTAGTTTTTCTTAAATTTAATTTTATTGAGATTATTTACATACCATACAATCATCCGAAGATCCAAAGTGCACAATCAATTGCCCACAGTACCATCAAACAGCTGTGCATCCATCACCACAATTAATTTTTTTCAATTTTTAGAACATTTTCATTACTCCAGAAAAGAAATAAAGACAAAAAAAAAGAAAATTCAAATCCTCGCATACCCCTAAGCATTCCCCCCCCCATTACTGACTCAGTATTGGTCTAGTACATTTGTTACTGTTGATGAAAGAATGTTAAAATACTACTACCTGTAGTACATAGTTTGCAATAGGCATATTTTTTTCCTATATACCCCTCTATCACTAACTTCTAGTTCTAGTGTCTAGTGTCATACATTTGTTCTAGTTCATGAAAGAGATTTCTAATATTTGTACAGTTAATCACAGACATTGTCCACCACAAGATCCACTGTTTTATACATTCCCATATTTTAGCCTCCAACTTTCCTTCTGGTGACATACGTGACTCTGAGCTTCCACTTTGCACCACATTCACACACCATTCAGCACTGCTAGTTATTCTCACGGTAAAGTGCTACTGTCACCTCTGTCCATTTCCAAACACTTAAGTTCAACCTAGTTAAACATTCTGCTCATAATAAGCAACTGCTCCCATTCCTTAGCTTCCTTCTATAACCTGGTAACTTATATTTCATGTCTATGAGTTTACATATTATAATTACTTCATATCATTGAGACCATGCAATATTTGTCCTTATGTGTGTGACTTATTTCACTCAATATAGTGCCTCAAGGTTTCTTCATCAACTTGTCTTTTTTAAAGACGGTTTTGTTTACGCACGATACCTTCCATCCTAAGTAAATAATCGATGGTTCCCTGTATAATCACATATTTATGTATTCACCACTGTATTAGTTAGGGATCTCTAGGGAAACAGAATCAATAAGAGTTATCTATGAATATAAGATTTATAAAAGTGACTCACGCAACTGTAGGTATGCACGAGTCCAAATTCTGCAGGGCAGGCAGTAAACTGGCAACTCCAGTGAAGACATTCAATGAACTCCTCAGGAAACGAACTGGCAACTTTGACGAACTCCTCAGGAAACAAACTGGGAACTTCAATGAACGTGTCTGATGAACTCGTCAGAAAACAAACTGGCAACTTTGATGAACTCCTCAGGAAACACTTCACTGGTCAGCCGAAGAAGAAGTAAAGGTCCTCCATCTGTCTCACTCAAAAGTCTTCAATTGATTGGATTAAATCCAGCTGACTGCATTTCTCATTGTGGAAGACATGCCCGTCGTTGACGTCATCAGTCACAGCTGCAGCCAATTGACTGATGATTTAATAAAACAGCCTGTTGGTTTGTTAACCAGCCATAAATGTCCTCACAGCAATGGTTAGGCCAGTGCTTGCTTGACCAGACAGCTGGGTACCATCACCTGGCCAAGTTGACACATGAACCTAACCATCACAACCACCATCACCACTATCTATATAAGGACATCTCCATTTCTTCCACAAAGAAGGAGGAAGAGTCAAAGAAGGTATAGAGACAAAAGAAAAAGAAAAAGAAAAAAAAAAAAAATGACAGCGCAAAAGCAACAAAAGGAAAGACAGAATTAAACTAAAGTAGAATAAAAGAGCCAGACAACATCACCAATGCCAAGAGTCCCATACCCATCCCTTATGTCCCCCTCTATATAGGCATCTAGCTTTGGTACATTGCCTTTGTTACATTAAAGAAAGTATAATACAATGTGCTGATAACTATAGTCTCTAGTTTGCATTGATTGTATTTTTTCCTCACTACCACCCCATTTTTAACACCTTGCAAGGTTGACATTCATTTGTTCTCCCTCATGTAAAAACATATTTGTACATTTTATCACAATTGTTGAGCACTATAGGTTTCATTGAGTTATAGAGTCCCAGTCTTTATCTTTCCTTTTTCCTTCTGGTGTCCCACATGCTCCTAACCTTCCTCTTTCAACCATACTCACAGTCATGTTTGTTCAGTGTACTTACATTGCTGTGCTACCATCACCCAAAATTGTGTTTGAAACCTCTCACTCCTGTCTTTTCCTATCTGTCTGTGGTGCTCTCTTTAGTATTTCCTATAGAGCAGGTATCTTGTTCAGAAACTCTCTCATTGTCTGTTTGTCAGAGAATATTTTAAGCTCTCCCTCACATTTGAAGGATAGTTTTGCCAGATATAGGATTCTTGGTTGGTGGTTTCTCTCTTTCAGTATCTTAAATATATCACCCCACTTCCTTCTTGCCTCCATGGTTTCTAATGAGAAATCTGCACATAATCTTATCAAGCTTCCTTTGTATGTGATGGACCGCTTTTCTCTTGCTGCTTGCAGGATTCTCTTTGTCTTTGATGTTTGATAATCTGATTATTAAGTGTTTTGGCATAGGTTTAGTCAGATCTATTCTGTTTGGGGTATGCTGCACTTCTTGGATCTGTAATTTTTTATCTTTCATAAGAGATGGGAAATTTTCATGATTATTTCCTCTACTATTGCTTCTGCCCTTTTTCCTTTCTCTTCTCCTTCTGGGACACCCATGACACATACATTCAAGTGCTTCATGTTGTCATTCAGTTCCCTGAGATGTTGTTCATATTTTTCCATTCTTTTCCCTATCTGTTCTTTTGTGTGTAGGATTTCAGGTGTCTTGTTCTCCAGTTCCTGAGTGTTTTTTTTCTGCCTCCTGAGATCTGCTATTGTATGCCTCCATTGTGTTTTTCATCTCTTGTGTTGTGCCTTTCATTTCCATAGATTCTGCTAGTTGTTTTTTCAAACTTCTGATTTCTAACTTATGTTCGCCCAGTGTTTTCTTTATATCCTTCATCTCTTTTGCCACACCTTCCCTGAACTCATTGATTTGGTTTTTGATTTGATTTAGCATATTCCTTTGAAAATCTTTAATAGATTGTTTCATTAAAGTGAAACAATATCTCAACTATATATTGATTGAGGTGTAAGTTTGTTCCTTTGAGTGGGCCATATCTTTGTTTTTCCTAGTGTGGTTTACAGTATTCTGTTGTCTAGGCATCTTATTTCCTTGGACACCCAATCAGATTTTCCCAGACCAGAATGGGTTCAGATCTCAGAATGGGGTTATATTCAGTTTCAAGTCTCCCTGAGGGTGTGTCTTAGAGATTGACAGACTTTCCTGTGAGGTCTCTAGCTGCTGTGCTTTTCCTAACCTGCCTGGCAGGTGGCACTAATCAGCCTGTCACTCTCAACTGGTGTAAGGAGGTGTGGCCCCTTTGGTTTCTGTTTTGGTTGTTTTCCCCCATGCTCTGGAGTCTGAGTTCTGAAGGGAAAGTAGAGCCGGGCCCCACCTCCTTCCTCTTAGGGAAGATACACCCCCTAAGGAGTTATCTTCTGCATTTGAATTGCTTCTTTGTCTATCTGACTCTGTTATCTCCTTGTCTGTCTGGGTCAGAGCTCTGTGAACTGAAAACGGTTGGGTGTCTCTCCACTGAGCCACTCAGGTTGAGAAAGAGGAAAAGGGAAAGAATGTCCCTTTTCAGAGCCAGTCCATGGCCCCCCAGTTTCACCTGTCGGTCAGAGAGAACACCTGGTCTTCTGAGCATCCCTTCCCAGGATAAGGGAGTTTTCTCGCTCTTTAAGGTCAGTCATCACTAAAAGCCTCTGTCTTCTTGTTAGGGGTTTGTAGCTTGTATTCAGCAGTCCACATTTCTTAGTTAAGACACCAGTTGGAGCTGGGCTGAGCTATATTCACTTACTCCTGACAGGGACTGCTGGTTTCTCCCACAGTGAAGTTTTGCAGCTCAGTCTGCCATGGGGGGAGGGGGGTCCCGGCATGTGTCTGCAGTTTTTACTTACAGGTTTTATGTTGTGATCTCAGCCATTCCACCGAGTCCAGGTTGGCATATGATGCATGGACAGTCACAGTTGTCCCCCAGCAGTTATTCCAGATTATTTACTAGTTGCTCCTGGTTGTTTGTTAGTTGCTCCAGGGGACTAACTAAATTCTACCCCTCTCTATGCCACCATCTTGTCCCCTCTTCTCTCCATCTCTTTTTGTATTGGTATAAACTTTCCCACTGCATAGATTTTGCTAACTGCAGCGCTAAGGTTTTTAATAATGTTCCTTTTCCTCTCCATTTCCTGTAAATTGGTAGTTAAATATGGAGATTTGATCAGATTCAGGCTGACTTTTTTTTAAGAATTCTTAATAAGGGAACTGTGTGTCCTCATCAGAAGGTACACAATTCTGGTTGTCTGTATTTCTGTGGTATTAGTAGCCAACAACAATTTCCTAGATCTATTAATTCATTAAGAGTGGGAAAAGGTGATATACTCTAATTGTATCATTCCTTCTCCATTTATTATCTGAAATAATCCTATAAAGAGAAATTGTCTCCTAACTTACTCTTTAGTTACCGAAGGTACAATTTATAGAGGGCAGACAGGATACATGCTTGATTTCTTCCCATTATTTTTCTGTTTCCAAATAATTGGTTAGTTCCTTCTATTTTCTAAAGTGGACCAATAAGGTTTTGTTGTTTTCATTAGTATTATGAACTCATACACTCAAACCTATTTGATATGCTTCAATCCATTGCATTTATTATCCTTATTGATGCCCACAGTTTCCCCATTGTGGCTAGTGAGATGTTCTTCAAGTTGAATCTCAAGTTCTTTTGACATTGTTCTAATAGCCTTTTATGGCTATCTTGCACAAACCAAAAAAAAAAAAAAACAAAAAAACAAAAAAACCCAAAAAAAACAAGTGGTATAATTCTACTAAAATCATATAAATTAGACTTTGAGTCAAAAAACAATTCTAAAAGTAAGGAGGAACATTCCATAATGATAGAACAGGCTCCATCAGGAATATATAACAATACAAACTGTTTTATGTAACCAAATATCTTAGCTTCAAAATATACAAAGAAAACCTAACAGAAATGAAAGTAGAAATAGACAAATTCACAAGCATGGTGGAAACTCTGTAACACATCTATCTCAGTAACTGATGAAACAAGCTAAGAAAATCAGTGGTGATATAGATTTGAAAAGCACAATTAACCAGTGCTTGACCCCACTGACACGTGTTTTAGTCCCACTCTCGTGGCCTGAGGTGATCTTTGCTTCCAGGTTTCTTCCCCCAAAGTCAATTGTCCCTTCTTTGTCCCTTCCAGTCCAGGCTAGAAGTGTTTCACCTCATTCAAATTTTGCCAAAAAAAAAACCAAAAAAAAACCAAAAAAAAAAACCAAAACCTTGTCAGCTTTGTGTGCAGTGCCAGGGGCTCCAAACCATCAGATAAAGACTTTGCACAGATCCTTCCTGGATAACTGCATTTCCAATCCTGACTTCCTCTGAGATGTCTGACTGGATCCATGTTCAGTTAAACCCTTGCATGGAGCACTGTTCTCTGAGACTCACTTCCAGGAGCTCAGGGAGGTCCCTGGTGGAGCTGTTTCTGGCCCTAGTCTCAGAGCACACTATCTGGATAGGCTGAGATTTTTCAAAACCATCAATTTCTGTTTTCTTTGTGCTTAAGAGTTCAGTTCTCAGCTTACACCTTTCCTCTAGAATTTTACTGTTGGCTGCAAGGAGAAACCAGGCTGCATCTTCCACACTTAGCTTGGAAATCTCCTCAGCTAATGTTTGGTTTGCTAAAGCTGACAAAATGCAATATACCAGAAATGGGTTGGCTTTTAAATGGGGATTTAGATTCCCCATTTAATCTCCACTTCTTAGGTTGTGAAAACATCCAAATCAATCCCCAACAATATATATAAGAATATTGTACTCAACAAGTAACAGTAAACTATGTACTCTTTTCAAGTGTACATTCAAATGTTGGGCCTTATATCAGATTTGAATATATTTCAAAGGATGAAATCATGAAAGTATATTTTCCTCAGAAAATATACTAGAAATCAACATAGGATGATACCTAGAAAATGCTGAAATATTTATAAATTCATTTCTATACATCTGATTAGTCAAAGAAGAAGTAAAAATTCAAATTATAAAGTATTTCAAACTAAATAATAATATTAATGGGACATGTCAAAACTTGTGGATGAAACTAAAAATGTTTTTTATAGGGAAGTACACAGCCTTAAATGCACACACCAAAAAAGATTACGAACAGCATAATCAAGTCAAAGAAAGTAGACAAAAAGAAATAATGAAGAACAAAAATTAATAGAAAACAAATATCCAAGAGAGAAAAAGCAGTAAATAACTCTTTAATATATGAAAAGATTACTAAAATTTACAAACTCTTAGTGAAACTGATGAGGTTTTAAAAAAAGTACATTTACACTATGAATGTATCACAATAGATCCTGAAGATAATAAGAGAACACTATGGGCAACTTTATGTTATATACTATGTCAATCTTTCATTTAGATGAAATTTACAAGCTCCTTGAAAAACCAAACTACCCAAATGGACAGAAGAAGTAATAGAAATCTGTATCATTCTATATCCATTAAAGAAATTAAATCTGTAATTAAAAAGTAATTTTCCTACAAAGGAACCTCCAGGCTCACTGTTATACATACTCTTCCAGAAAATAAAAAAGAGGATTGAAAGCTTTATAAGACCAGCATAATCTTGATGCCCATGCAAGATCATTACAAGGAAGGGAAAATAGAAGGAAATCGGAAACAAAATATTAACAAACCAAATCCATGAACATATAAAAATGACAACATATCACAGCTAAATCAGGTTTATTCCAGGAATATAACATTGACATAACATTAAAAAATTAGTCAAGGTAATTCACCATATTAGTACAATAAAGGAGAAAAATTACATGATCTTTTCAACAGATCTAGAAAAAATAGTTGATAAAATTCAATACCTGTTCATGATAAAACATTTAGCAAAGTGGAAACAGAAAAGAATTTTCTTTATCCAAGATATGGTCGACTGATCACACCTTTGATGGTTAATTTTATATTTCAACCTGGCCAGGCTATAGTGTTCAACTGTATTGTCAAAGGCTAGTTTAGATCTTGCTCCGAAGGTATTTTGTAGATGTGATTAACATCTACAATCAGTTGACTTTAAGAAAGGAGCTCACCCTCAATAATGTGGGTGGGTCTTAAGAGCAAAAACCTGGTTTTCCAAAGAAGAAGAAATTCTGCCTCAAGACCACAGCATCAAATCTTGTCTGAGTTTCTAGTCTGAAAGCCTCCCCTATAGATTTTGGACTCAATTGTAACATCAACTTACCTTAATTTCCAGACTGCTAGCCTGCCCTACAGATTTCAGACTTACTAACCCCACAATCATATTAGCCAATTTCTTAAAATAAGTATCTTTATAAATATGTATATCTTATTGGTTCTATTTCTCCGGAAAGCCATGACTGGTACAATATCTAATGGTAAAATATTGAAAGCATTCATTCTAAGATCAGGACTGAGGCAAAGATGTCCATTAATACCACTGCTATTCTACTTACTGCATTGTACAGTACAATAAGTCAATAAAACGAAATGAAAGGAATGAAAATTGAAAATAAAAAAAAACTTGCATGCTTTGTATACAACATAATTGTGTACACAGAAAAATACAAAATACCTTACAGATAAACTATTAGAATTAATAAGTAAATTTGATGAAGCTATTGAATATATATGGTCAACAAAAAATCAGGAAACTATTTTGTTAGGGCAACATTTATTCTAAGAAAAATTTTAACAAAAGATGTACATTCTCTTCATAGAAAACAACACTCTCAGAAAGGAATTTAAAATGACTTCAGTAAATAAAAGTATATACCACGTTTTTGAATAGTAAGACTCAATATTGTAAAGATAACAATTCTCCCTAAATTGATCCAAAGATTTGAAGAAATTCTAATCAAAGTCCCAGCAGGGTTTTTCTATTGAAGTTGAGAAGTCATTTTTAAAATTTATATGAGAATCAAATGGTCAAGAATAGCTAAGACTATTCAATAACAATTTGGATGACAAATTACCAGATAACAAAATTTATTATAAAGCTATAGTAATCGAGGCCATGTGATATTGGTGCAAAAATAGACTAATAGAACAGAGAGACTAGAATCAGACCTATACTTGTTTTATGACAAAAGACCTCTGGAGTGGAGTGGAAAAACAGTGGAGTTTTCCATAAATTAAGCTGAATCAACTGTCAAGCTATCTGAAAAAATTTTGAATCTTGACCTTTTCTCACACTATACACAAAAATAAATTCCAGACCTAAATGAAAAAATAAAGCTTCTAGAAGATAATGTAGGAGAGAATATTCTTGAAATAAGGATGGGTACAAATTTCTTAAAGAGGACAAAAAGACCTCTTTAACTTTAAGATTAGAAAAAAAATTGGTAATTGGGACTTTATAAACTTAAGAATTTCTGATCATCAAAAGATACTGAGAGTGGAAAAGCAAGCAACAGAGTGGGAAAAGATATTTCCCATACACAGCATGACAAAGGACTCATAGCAAAAATATATTAAATACTTGTAATTATAAATAAGAAAAGGAAGGTATGGACCCACCCACATGGGCCCACTCTCTCAGTCCAAGGAAATACCTTTGGTGCAGATCTCGGCTTCCATGGTTCTGCCCTTGAAATCATCTTCCTTCAATTTGTCTCTTCTTTGTCCCATTTAGTCCAGTTTGGCAGTGGTTCCACTCATGCAAATCTTGCAAAAAACTTGTCAGTTTTGCATGTAGTTCACAGGAGTCCAAACCATCAAACAATAGACCCTTCCATAGATCTTTCCTGAATAATTGCATTTCTAATCCTGTCTTCCCCTGAAATGGTTGAATGGTTCCATGTTCAGTTAAACCCTCATATGGAGCACTATTCTCTGGATACTCATTTTCCGGAAGCTCAAAATTTTCCAAACCATCAATTTCTGGTTTCTTTGTGCCCAGGAGTTCAGTTCTCAGCTTGTCCCTTTCCTCTTCTATTTCACTATAAGCTGCAAGGAGAAACCAGGCCGCACATTCCACCCTTAGCTTGGAAATCTCCTCAGTTAAATATCCAAGTGATGACTTTACTTTCAAGTTCTGCCCTCCATCTGACATCAGAACTCAATTTCACCAAGTTCTCTTCCACTTTAAAACAAGGATCACCTCTCCTCCAGTCTCCAATAACATATTCATCATTTCCATCTAAGGCCTCATCAGAAGTACTGTCACCATCCATATTTCTACCAACAGTCTCTTCAAAGCATTCTAGACCTTTTCTTTCAAGCACCTCGCAAGTCTTCCAGTCTCTACCCATTACCCAATTCCAAAGCCATTTCTATATTTTTGGCATGTGCAATAGCAGTACCCTACTTTCCTGCTACCAAAATCTGTTTTAACTTCCTAGGCTGAAATGGGTCGGGTTGAAAAATGAGAGTTTATTTGCTTATGGTTTGAGGCTAAAAGAAAATCCAAATGAAGGTGATGATTTTTCCTGATGGCTACGGCTGGACCTGGCTGCTAGTGATCGTTGGTCCTTAGCTCCTCTGTCACATGGCAATGTACATGGCGGCCTCTCCTGGCCTCCATTCTCTTCTGGGCTTTGCTGAGTTTCAGCTTCTGGCTTCTTCTTGTGGCTTTCTCTCTCTCTTTGTCTGAATTTCACTGTACCTATAAAGGACTCCTGTAATAGGATTAAGATAGATCCTCACTGAGGTGGGCCACATCTCAACTGAAGTTTACTCCATCAAAAGGTCCTATTTAGAATGGTTTCACACCCATGGGAATGGATTATATTTAAGAACACAGCTTCAAACCACCACAACAGGCAATTCAACTGAAAATGAGGAAAAAAAAACTTAAGACACTTCACAAAAGAGGGCATCCAAACATTTAATAAGCAAATGAAAGAGGTGTAATATCATTAAATAAATACAAATTAAAACCACGAGATACCACAATGCATCCTAAGAATGGCTAAAATTAGAAAGACTGATAATGCAACAGAAATACATACAAATTTGTACCAAAAAAAAAAACACATACAAGAGTATCCATAATAGCAGCATTTTAATATTCAAACACTGCCAACAAATAACCTAAAGAAGAAAATTAGTAAATAAAATATGGTGAATTTCTTGAACTGAAATACTAAACAGCAATGAAAAAGAATCAACTACTGCTACACACAACAACCTGGATGAATCTCATAGACACAGCATTAGGCAAAAGAAGGCAGATATAAAAGAGCACATACAGTCTGACTGCTTTTACTTAAATGTCAAAAACAGGTAAAACTGATCTATAGAGATGAAAGCTAAAATATTGGTTATCTTTGGGGAATATGTAGTGATTGTGAGGGGACATGAGGGGATTTCTGGAGTGATGTTAATGCTGTATTTAATGTAATGGTTATATTAGTTTGTTCACTCCATAAAATTCATGCAGTCGTACACTTAAGATTTTTGAATTTTACTATATGTATGTTTAACTTCATTCAAAATTTTACTAAAAGAAAAACATGGGGAATATGCATAGGAATGGATTCTGAGGGAACTAAGACATAGAGGAAGAAGTTTAACTTTAGTTTGTGTTGAGTATTAATTTGAGAATGCTTACCATATAGTCTGGATTTAACGGGCTTGCTTGAGCAGGTGGAACTGGCTTAAATTGCTAGCTAAGTTGAATACAGAAATCCAGACTCAGTAGTGGCCTATCCTAAATGAAGTTGAGATGCCATAAATTACTTGTGTATTTGCGATGTGGAATTAGCTGGGGAGTTTAGAAAAATAGGCATGCTTAGGTTGCCTTCCTAGAGGGTCTGATTTCACTGGATTCAGGTGCAGCCTGGACAACAGGAGATTCAAGAACTCCCATCTGATTCTAATAAGCTGCCAAGGTGGAGACATGGAGAAATGAATCCAATAAATTATAATGATAGGAATATGGGATAAGTGAGATTTGACTGGCCTCTTCCCATCCCCAACCCCCCAAGAGGTACCAGAAGATGCTCATGTCACAAGAGACAGAGAAATACTTTGGTTAAGGGAGCATCAGCATTTTCTAAAAGAACTGTAGTGGTTATTTCCTTTTGAAGGAAGATATGGGTAGGAGATGCCGTTATTGAAATGGGCTTGCTAATTTCAATGTGGATGATGGGATCCTGGGGAAGATGGCGGCCAAGTAGCAGCAGTTACCAAACCAAGACAAGGTGGGAAAAGGTTATCACAGGCAGCAAGGCTGGGGTTAATAACCAAATATCCCATCCACATGAATCTTTGGCAGTACTGAATTAATCATGAGATCATTAGGACTAAACTAGATGGCCAATTTGCTAAGGCCCTAATTGATCTGGATGACTGAAAAGAACTCTAGATCTGGCCGACAGAAGTCTGACTTGAGCGACGATAACAGTGAAACATAGCTCCTCATTAAATTCTCAGTTCAGATACCCAGAGTCCCTTGACTACAGGGAAGCTAATTACTAGAGATAATAACACAAGATTGTATCATAATTTTGGACTGTCCTTGTCTAAAAGTCTAGTGGCCATTTAATCAGGGTAACTATACATTGGGGAAAGGAAAATTTTGAGAATTTTTTTTACCTCTGGCTTTGAGCTAATTGTTCAATTTCTGGGGACCCATAATGTCATTCTGGTCCATTAATTATGGGAGTCAGGTGATAAATGTTTAAATTTTTTTCCAAGATCCATAACATAATGTAGGTCTATTTGTCCAGTTTCTGACAGTTTAGCCAGGAAGAGGTTTACTCAGTAATTGGCAGAAGTACCATATTAGCTCCATGACTCATACCAAAATTATAAATCAAAGGTAATAATCTATCCCAAGGGGGTCAAAGGAATTAATGCCATTATTGGTGGTCTGAAAGATTTAAGGGTGGTGATTCTATTATGATCCTATTTAGCACAGACTTACTGAATCAGAACCACGGGGTGATGGCTAGCAGTCTGTGTTTTAATGAGCCTCTAAGTGGTTCTGATGTATTTTTAAAGTTCAAGTATCATAAATATAGAGTGCTTATTGTTCTCTCCCAAAAAGGAGAGAACACCAGAAGTACGTTGCTTTAACATGGAAGCTACAGGAATATATTCACCATCTAGCTCAGAGCTACACTAATTCTTTAGCTCTGTACTACTATTTAGTCTGCAGAGGCCTTTTTCATCACATCACACAGGCCACCAACTGGTCCCCACATTGGTGACATCATGCTTATAGGAACTAGAGCAAGATATAACGGTACTTTAAATAACATTACAAGATATGTGTTTATCAGAAAATGGAAGAGATTTCCCCTGAAAATATAGACTTGAGCCACTACAGTGAATTTTGTAGGAATCAGTGGTGTTGGCATTGTGTAACATCCTCTCCAAATTGAAAGGCAGATTATTGCACCTTTCATTCTCCTCCCTCACCCTTACATCACTGAGATAAAGGTGAGATTATTAGTAGGTCTCTGAGTTTTTGAAGGTAACAACATAGTTGGGTGTGATGATGCAACCTATTTACCAAGGGAATCAAAAGCCTGAAAAGTTTGAGTCAGACACAGAGAAAGAGGAGGGGCCCCAACTGATCCAGGCAGCTATTTGGTGCTCAGGACCCAGCTGCTAACCTGTGGAAGATGAGTGTGTTAAATAGAGTCTGTGGCAAGTGAAAAAAGGAAAATCAAAGCAGAATGTTCTGTTGAGTTAGAGCAGGCCTTCTCTGGCAGGTAACTACATTTCTTTGCAGAAACAGCTACTGGCTTGCTCCTGGGCCCTGGGAATGCTTAACAGTGAAACTCTTGACAATCATGCAATCTGAGCTGCCCATCATGCGCAGGGTTTATGTGATACATCAAGTTGCATGTCCAACAGATCCATGTTCACTCCATGGACAAGTGGAATGTTATGTAAAGAAATGGATTCAAACAAATCCTGAGGGTACATGTAAGTTACATTAGCAGGTGATTCACATTCCCAGTACGTCTGTTTCTGCCACACTGCTATCTCTTCCTTAACCCGCACCTCAGTCCTTACAGAGAATTTCTTATGATTACTTAAGAGAGAAGAACAATTTTAAACCTGGTTTACAAATCCTCTGAATGATATGTGATATGCTATAGATAGCTATATAGAGACCTGTTCAGAACACTGGCCAAGGTCAGTCATCCCAGGAGGTGGAATGTTGTCCATGAAATGCAAAATGGCCTGAAGCACGGGTCTGGAATGATTCATGGTGAGTAACTAATGGTTTGGCTAGATCTTCAGAAATATTAGAGGGAAAACAATGGAAAGTGGTGGAAAGGAAGCTTGGGAATGAGTTATGTGAATGAAATTCTCAGAATTGGCCCATACTGGATCCCATCCCAGGTGACTGTTCAACACAAAGTCCCCACTGTGATGGGAATAATAAAAAATCCAGTGGAGGAGATCACTGTCTTGAGGATGCCAGTCAGCCTCCCTCCCAGTTCTCCAAGTGCTTGCTTATTATGCTCAGTAACAAATCATCCGTGTAGGCGTGGATGGAGGCTAAGCTTTGGCTCAGTCACAAGGAGTTTCCCTCACTAGGGCTGACCCAGCCACCGCCACAGCTGGGTCCTCATCGTGCCAGCAGCAATCACGAACCCTTATACTTTGATAGTCTGCCATAGCCCGGAGGATCAGCCAGCTACCCGGTGATAAGTTGATTGCATTGAACTCCTTCCATCATGAGGTGGAAAATTACTTTCCTTCACTGGAATAAACATTCATTCCTGATTTTTATTTTCTTCTGCATGCTAAGATTCTGCCAGCAACACCATCTATGGACTTACTGATCATCTTATTCACCATTGTGAGATTCAACACATTACTTCTGACAGAAGTCAATAAAGGAGAAAGTCAGCAACATGTGAAGCACTTGGAAGTCATCATGTTCTCCCTCACTACAAGAAAAAAGCTGAACAAACTTAAAATCAACACCTCTTCTTAGATCCATCAGGCAATGAAGGTCACAGGGCAAACTGCTATCCCCCAAACTGGAGAGACAGGCAAATACAGAGAAGCACAGGCTATGAGAAGCAAAATCCCAGGAGCAGAAGCTGGCCACTGAGATCAGCAACTACAAGAACATTTAAAGGGCAATTGATTAATTGCTGGAAACTTAGTGTGGACTAGCTAGAGAGACAAAAGGTCCTGGGGGTTCAGCCTTGGGGAAAACCTGAGACTTTCACAAGTTTTACTTCCAGGAGTCCCATCAGATTCTCAGGGTGAAGACTGGAGAAATATCCCCTCTAGTTTCCAACAAAGGGTTCAGGAAAGTAACCATTTTGAAATATACCCATAGTATGCTATTTTCCTTAAAAGCCTATCCTCAAAGAAAACTATTTGCCAGGTCCTAACTGACTTGTGTTTTTCCAGAGCCTGATCAACATTGGAGAAGAGAAATACCCAAATCCAGGCCCCTGTGGCCACCAGAATGGGGAGGGGAAATACTCAACTCCAGCCTCCTCCAGCTTCTTCTAAGGGGCAGGGGGAGAGACATGTGTGGAGGTTACAACTCAGGGACACAGGCTCCCTAGAAGACTGAGGTCTAATAACAGGACTACAGAATGCCTCCCCTCCACACACACACACTTTTCTGCCACCTCAGTAAGGCTCCTGGATAATAATAGAAGATTAGAGCTGAAATGACTGCAAGGTTCAGAGCCTATTTTAGAAGAAGTCTCTAGGGAAACCCAAGACAAAAGACAAGACAGAAACAAGGACACTAGAGGAAATTTCAGTCTCTGACACCTACAGCTACAGCAAACAGTAAACACAGACTACAGCAAACAGTAAACACAGACTACAGCAAACAGTAAACACATATAACTCCACACCAATGGCCTATTTACTTCAGTTTGTTTTGCCCAGTACATCATGTCTGGCTTTCAACAAACATTTACAAAGCATATTGAAAGGCAAAAAAATTACAGTCTGAAGAGACAGAGAAAACATGAGAAACATACTTAGATATGGCAGAGATGTTGGAATGATCAGAACAGGAATTTAAAATGGCCATGATTAATATGCTCAGAATTATAATGGAAAAAGTAAGCAACATGCAAGAACAGGTGAGTGATGTAAGTAGAGACAAGTAGGAAATTCTAAAAAAGAATCAAAGGAAATACTAGAAATCAAAAATGCTATGACAGAAATGAAGAATGCCTTTGATGGGTTCATTAGTAGACTGGACACAGCTAAGGAAAGAATAAGTGAACTTGAAGATATATCAATAGAAACTTCCCAAGCAGAAAAGCAAAAGGAAATAAAGACTGGAAAAAATGGAACAGGATATCCAAGAACTGTGGGACAATTACAAAAGGTGCAACTTACATGTAATGGGAATACCAGAGGAGAAGAAAGAGAGAAAGGAACAGAAGAAATATTTGATGTAATAATAACTGAGAATTTCCCGGAATTAATGACAGACACTAAACCACTGATCCAGAATGCTCAGAGAACACCAAGCAGGATAAATACCAAAAATTCTACACCTAGGTATATCATCTCCAAACTGTGAAAACCAAAGACAAAGAGAAAATCTTGAAAGAAGCCAGAGGAGGGAAAAATCAACTCATCTATAGAGGAATAAGGATAAGAATGACATTAGACTTCTCTTCACAAACTACGTAAGTAAGAAGACAGTGGTGTGAAATATTTAAAATGCTGAAAGATAAAATCACTAACCTAAAATTCTGTATCCATCAAAATTATCCTTCAAAACTGAAAGAGTAAAGATTTTCTCAGACAAACAAAAATTGAGGGAATTTGTGCCAGTAGAAATGCCTTGCAAGAAAGTTGAAAGACATTCTTCGGGGAGAAGGAAAATGATACTGGCCAGAAAGTCAGATCTATGTGAAGAAAGGAAGAGTGTTAGAGAAGGGATAAATGAAGGTAAAATAAAATATTTCATTTATCTTACACTTAATTGATCTAACAGATAACTGTTCAAAATAATAGCAATAATGTGTTGGGTGATTGTAGCTTATAGATAAGTTAAATGAATGACAGCATTTAATGCTATCATTACAAGGGATAGGATTGAGGAATTGGAAATATTCTGTTATAAGCTATGTGTACTATCCATTAAATGTTGAAGTGTTATGTGAAAATGGACTTAGATTAATTGTAAATGTGTATTACAAACCGTAGGGCAAACACTAAAATTGTTTTTAAAAAGTAGTATAATTGATACGCTAAAAGAGGAGAGAAAATGGATTCAATTAAAACCAGAGAAAGCAGAAAAAGAGTGAAAGATAAAAAAAGAAACAAAAAACAAGGGCAATGGATAGAAAATCACTACAAATATGGTAGATATTAATCCAACAATATCAATAATTATTTTAAATGTGAATGGTCTAAACATACCAATTAAAAGACAGAGTGGATAAAAAAGCAAGACCCAACTATTTGTTGTCTATAAGAAACCCACTTTAAATATACAAACCCAGTTAAAAGTAAAGGTTTGGAGAAAGAAATACAATTCTAACACTATTCAAAAGGAAGCTAGAATAGTTATGTTAACTCAGACAAAGCAGATTTCAGAGCAAGGAATTATCAGGAATAAAGAGGGACTTTACATAATAACCAAAGGGTCATTTCTTCAAGAAGATATTACAATTGTAGTATGTATGTACCTAACAACACAGCTTCAACACATGAGGCAAGAAATGACTAAACTGCAAGGAGAATTAGACAAACCCATTATTATAGCTGGAGACTTCAAAACCCTTCTGTCAGTAATTGAAAGATCCAGGAGGCAGAATATCAGTAAGGATACAGTTGAACTGAACAGCACCATCAATTGGTTGGATATAACTGACATGAACAGCAGAACACATGTTTTTCTAAAGCTCACATGTATCATTTACCAAGATAGACCACATTCTGGGCCATGAAACACACCTGAGGCAAATTTAAAGGAATTGAAATCATACAAAATATGATTGATGGAATTAAACCAGAAATCACTAACGGGAAGAAGAAAGTCAGTGGACTGATAACCATGGAATGTAGTGGTTTTACCATTTACCTCATCTCCCAGAAATAACTGGCTTTAGATAACAGTAGGATGGTCTACTGAAGACACAGTGTTAGTAGGAGACCATACTCAGTGAGGCTAGAATGCTGTTCCATATGGTGTTTTTGTTCTCCCAGCAGTCAGAAAACATGGTTCCGGGGACAAAGAAGAGAAAGTAGGAGTGAAGGAGAATCTCTCTCTACTATACCTAATCAGCCACTTACAAAGCTTTTATTTTTACCATCTCTATGACTCTGGGTTCTAGAGGTCTTAGTAACCAAGGAAAGAAGCCCAGTTTGGTAAGACTATTGCACCTGACTATTCTGAGTTTTTCATGTCACTAGGCAAAACAGTTAAAGAAGAGGGTCAGCGATCCTGACTATTACAAAAGGGGCTGGGAAGAATACAGATTGAACCCTCAGAGATTCTCTAAATAATAACTGTATTTTTAAATGCCCAATAGACTCAAAACAATGCTCCACAAAAGAAGATATTTGAAAAATGACCAATAAGCACATGAAAAGATGTTCTACATCTTTAATCATGCAACACACGTAAAACCACAATGAGATATCACTACATATCCTTTAAAATGGTTAGAGTTTATAAAAATATTACCAAGTGTTGGTGAGAATTTGGAACAGAAACTCCCATACATTGTTGGTGGAGGGTCATAGGATTATAACAACCTTGGATGATAGTCTGGAACTTTCTAAGAAAGGTGAACATACACTTACCACATGACCTAACAATTCCATTCCTGAGTTTTTACCCAAGATAAGTAAAAACATATGCCCATGCAAAGACTTGTACATGACCATCCAAGAAGCTTTATTCATAGCCTAAAACTCAAATGTCCATTAATGGGTGAATGGATAAACAAATCACTCCATTCAGCAACAGGAATGAACGAATGAAACCTACAACAGCATAAATGGAATGCTGAGCAAAACAAGCAATGCACACAAGAGTAAACATTATACTATACCATTTAGATGAAGTTCAGAGCTAATCAGATAGAAATTAAATCAGTGGTTGCTTGGGGGAGCAGGGGCATTGACTGTAAAGGAAGAGACCCAAGGGAACTTCCTGAGGTAATGGATACATTCTTTTTCCTGAGGGCAGTATATTTTTGTCAAACCACACTGAATTGTTCATCTAAAATGTGTGTATTTTATTATATTTAAATTTTGTATCAGTAAATAAAAACTTGAAATTAAGTAATTTTTCTTTCTTTGTCCTATAGTTTTATATTTATTTTAGAGCTTGTTGATGGTAGCTGACTTAACACTCTGGTTCTTAGTTTATGAAATATTAAGGGAGAATTGTAACAAAGTGAGAGAAGTAGTGGACACTAACTAGAGGTCCTGGACTTCAAATGGAATGCAGTATCCAGGCTGACCCCTTTGGGGGATGTATGAATTTTGGAAATGTAGTGAATTATTGATTTATGCTAGATGAGACCAGTTTTTAAGGTAAGAATGAGAAGAAGGTTATATGTTGCTGTTGGAAAGCCAAATGTGCCAGTTTGTTTATATTATGTCCCCCAGAAAAAGCCATATTCTTTGATGCAATCTTGTGGGGGCAGATGCAATAGTGTTGATTAGATTGGAATTCTTTGAGTGTTTCCATGGAGATATGCCTCAATCAACTGTGAGAGAAACATCTGATCAGATAATTTCCATGGAGGTGTTACCCCGCCCATTCATGGTGGGTGTTAATTGGATCACTGGAGTTCTCAGAGCAACTGAGAGTGACATTTGGGAGAGCTGCAGCTTACAGAGACATTTGGAGAGCACAACCCAGGAGCAGCAGATGCCTAGAGAAGAATGTCATGGGAGAAAACCATGTTGAAACCAGAACTCCAGAGTAGACACCAGCTACATGCCTTCTGAGCTAACAGAGGTTTTCTGGACATCAACAGCCATCCTTTGGTGAAGATACCCAATTGTTGATATCTTACCTTGGACACTTTATGGCCTTTGGACCGTAACTTTGTAACCAAATAAACCCCCTTCATAAAAGCCAATCCATTTCTGGTGTTTTGCATAACGGCAGCATTAGCAAACCAGAACACCAAATAAATGAAATGCAGTGTTATTGGTTTATCTTTTTGATCACCCAGAACTTGCACCCCTTTCTTATGTTTGGGGAACTCTTCCACCTTATGAATGTGGAAGCCCTAAAGTTATGTGCTATTTCCCAGCCTGCCTTACAATTAGGACATTGACTTGGGCTCCTTCTCAGGCTTGGAATTTGGAGGTGATGATGATAAGAGATAACCAGGGGCAGCAGTGGGTGAAGGGACATCAGGTCCCTTGACCAGTAGTAGCAGAGGTGCTAGTAATGGACCCTATGAACAGGAAGAAGGAGCTTGGCAATGCAATCTGCAAAATCTGGTCCTTTGCTATAGCAGCACTGTTGTCCTCACTGGACTAGTTCTGTGATTTTTGCTTGTTATTTATGGCCTGTGTAACCATGAAGCTGATTATCCTGATTCTCTCAGAATCTTGGAGATACCATGAAATACCAAACATTCATTAAATAAATAAATTGTCTTCTTAAACAAGCCACATTTGTTTTCCATTGATTGTGCCTGAGAACCCTGACTGATACAGAGAGATCCAGGGATGTGTCCTAGAGAAGGTGATGTCTGAGCTATGAATGAAAAATATAAAACTTCCAAATAAAGTAATACAGGAAAGGTCAGAAGAGGATGCTAGGTAGGAAGACTGATGAGCATTTGAGTGTTCATGGAACACAAATTTCAAAGCACACTCACCAAAGATTAGGCTGGAGGGGTCATCAGGAGACAGATAATACAGGATATTACATGTTATATTAAGAAGATTGAACTTTATCCCATTGCTGATGGAATGCCATTAAATGGTTTTCAGCAGGGGGATGACACGTTCTCATTTGCATTTTAAACAGATCACACTGGCAGCCCTGTGGAGAATGTATTTTACTGGGATATAGTTGGAAGCAGCTAGAACTTTTAGAAGGTGCTTTTAGTAATTCACATGAGAGATGATGAGGGCCTAAAAAGAGTAATGTTCATCTAGATAGGAATGGAGACAAATTTAAGAGATCTTTAAGAGGTACAATCACCAAAACTAGGTGTTTGAAGGTGGAGGAGCCAAGGATATGGAGGAATCAGGGAAAATTCCAAGTTTCTCCAAT